>NC_137896.1:52070086-52427301 GCF_963455335.1 Martes martes | reverse complement strand
TGAGTCAACTCACATCCCAAAACGAGGTCCTTCGCAGCAGCTTCCGTGATCAAGTGCGCCATTTGCAGGAAGAGCATAGAAAGACCATGGAAACTTTACAGCAGCAACTGTCCAAGGTGGAAGCTCAGCTTTTCCAGCTTAAGAGTGAACCAACCACAAGAAGTATGTGTGTGTGCATGAGAGCATCAGTCATTCACCTTTGCTCACACAGTTATGTCACTTAAATACGTTCGTCACAAATCCCTAAGAAAAAAGAAAATTTACTAGGTGACAACCAGTGCCAATTCTGTGATTAAAGAATTTTGGTTTTGCTTACTGAGAAGATATTTGAACCATTTGAACCCTTCCTAATTATACTTAGAGCAGCCTGTATCACCTCTTCCAGTACTGATTTTCCTGTATCTGTTCCCCTCCATGTAATGCCATGTCCTGTTCTCTGACTCAGACATACTCTGCAGTCTCATGATGTGTGTCCAAATTCCAGTATTCACTGAATCTGTTTGGTGTTCTCCATTGTTAGTCATCAAATATATCTATTTTGTAATTAGGAATATTAGAATGAAAGGCTTAGAAATACCCAAGCCTCACTGAACTTATAGGACTGATTGGTCAGTATAGCTTCTTCCCTTTAAAATTTCTCCTTAGTTGGAGATTTAGTTCAGCTGCAGCTGGTATCTTCCATTCTCCTCCCTGGAAGAGATGGAAATGTGCCAGCTGAGATGAGGCTACATCATCTTTAAGGTATCAACTTTATACTTAATACCATTTACCTTGGAAAATGTCACCAGGACACTGGCAGCAATGGGTCACTCATCAGGGTGCGAACCCAGCTTCAAGAAATTCAGCCTCTGCTGCCTGGGTGGCTCAGTCATTAGGCATCTGGCTTCAGCTCAGGTCATAATCCCAGGGTCCTGGTAACAAGCCCCTCATTGGGCTCCCTGCTCAGCAGGAAGCCTGCTTTTCTTCTCCCACTCCCCCTGCTCATGTTCCTGCTCTTGCTGTTTCTCTCTCTGTCAAATAAATAAATAAAATCTTTAAAAAAAGAAAAAAATTCAGCCTATGCCAAGAGTCATCAAAGGAAGTAATCAGTCAGGGAAACGAGTCACATGAGAGATTGTGATCTAGGAATCAGCAGTGGAATAAGCAGTTGGCACAATATCAGAAATCCTGGAAAGTGCTTCAGCAAAGGCAGCTGGAGGCTAATGTTTGAGAAAAATGAGGCAACATCATGGAATGGAGAATAAATGAAATTGGAAGTTAAAAGATACGGCATAGAGTTTGCTTCCTAACCCTGCTATGATGCCTTGGGCAAAGTCATTTAATTTCCCTGACTTTCGTGTTTATTGGGATTAATCAAGTAATGTGTTTGAAAGTGCCTTATAATTCTTAGAGTTCTATCCAAGTGTTCACTGCCAGCAAACAAGAAAGCCTGGCTGGGGGAGTAAAATAGATTAGTTCCCTGCCCTGGGTGCTAGGCATTTCTTGGTTGAACACTGAAGATGTGAGGGGGCGATGGAGGGACCCAGCAAAGATGAAGGTGTAAGGTAGTGATGAACAAGTACATCTGTTCAGCAAGTATATTGTGTCAGAAAGTACGCAGCTATCTGAAATACCTAATCCTCCAAAACAGTCTAGTTTGAGAATTTCTGCCAGTATTCTGCAACTGTATAGCCCTCCCTGTTATGGTATCTAATAATAGGGTTTATCTAGGTGGTAGCAAATAATTTATAGTTTCTGTTGAAATTACTTAAACAATTTAAAGTTAATAACTAAGTTTTTAGGGCAGTCTTAGAAATTATGCACCATTTATTGGTCTTCTCGTTACTGAAATTCCCTGTCATACCACTTGACATTCCTATGATCATTTTAATTTCATTGCGTATCTCTGTGAATACAGAATCCATGATTTTGAACAATCTCACACTTACTTTTTTAAAAAAATTCAATAGGCCCAGCTTCATCTCACCAACCTTTGAAGAACCTTCGAGAAAGGAGAAGCACAGATCTCCCCCTTCTGGACATGTATGCCATTACCCGGGAGGAGGGAGAAGGAATGGAGACAACCGACACAGAGTCTGTATCTTCCTCCGGCACTCACACACAGTCTTTAGAGCAGCTGCTTAATTCTCCTGAAACTAAACTGGGTATGTTTTTCCTCTTTAGCTCTACTGTCTTGTCTAATAAATCCTAACTCTTAAGTTTTATGTGCTTTTTTGAGCTACTCTAAGAAAATTTCTTTCAGTGTTCCACTCCAAATGGAAAACTCTCCTGCAAAATATAACAGTTGAGTTTTTTAAAATAAAATGCTAGTTCTGCCCCAAGCTTGAGCCAGAATAGGATGGTTGAAAGTCCTATAGTAGTATCAGAAAGTAAGATGAACTATTCTCTCATTCTTCTAAGAATTTGACAGCTTTTATTTATTCCTCTGTTAAATTTATTAAACATACTAAAGCTTCTGTATATGTTAGTTTTACCTGTCATGAATGTTCACAATTCAGGGGGAATTTTGTTCTCTCCTGAAGCTTCAGGATCTAGAGTAAAGACTGTTTATGTCTTTGGTCACTAATCTTGGTGTGAATGGAAACTGCAATCCCACCAGGCAGGGTTAGTAATGATGACATGGAGGCATCACAAGAGAGTGGCAGCAGACTCCAGAATTACATCTGACTTTGTGATTTTTGCCAGATTACTTATCAACTCTGAGCCTTTTCCCTCATCTACACAATTTGAATAATGATACTTACCCACCTCCTATAATATTCTTATGAGCATCCATGATATAAATGATTGGTAAATGTTATTACTCCCCTGTTTATAAGTAAAACAACATAAACTCTTGGGACATAGAGGAGTGCGAGTGGGGAAACAGAATAGTCTAGAAACACAGGGCAAACAAATTCTAGAATTGGGACTCGTAGAGCTTGAATTCAATTAGATTATATACTTTACATCAGAGATTCTGCCTTATTTGTGTCATGTGCGACGTGTAACCTTTCACTGAGATATGTTGAATAGAAGAATGACAGAGAGTGGGCCTGAGTAATACTGTAGAGTAAAATATCTGTGCTTAGATACATTTCTTACTTAGAATCTTCATCTGTAATCTCGGATTTTGAAACTTAATGACTGGAACAACATCTTGCAGAGCCTCCTCTATGGCATACTGAATTTACCAAAGAAGAATTGGTTCAAAAGCTCAGCTCCACCACAAAAAGTGCCGATCACTTAAACGGCCTGCTTCGGGAAACAGAAGCAACCAATGCAATCCTTATGGAGCAAATTAAGGTAAGGTCAGTACTGCCACCCAGAAAATTCTCTCTGCAACAGGTTGGTTTTCTTGACCCCCCCACCCCCACTCATCTCCAGATGAGACACATCCATCACATCTTCATTCTTTATGATGTGACATTCCTGAAACTGAGAAATATAAATTGCTTTGGATATATAAGGACTAACTAAATTACTATCTTTTCTAAGAAACTATGATAGATTTAGAAATGGATTAGATGTAGGTTCATAAGTCATTGTTCCACATATGCTTATGGAAAACTTAAATGGATATGAGCCCTTATGTTCTAAAGATAAACCAGGGACACTTCTCATTCAGATCATTCAGCTGATGTTTATGGCACTAAACTTATCACAGATTGTGGGTGGAGATAGTAAAGTAGCTTAGGAAACTTTCCGACTTAAAGGTGACACTAGAAACGTGTGGCAACACGTAGATAGTAGAGCAGTTGAGGGTTACACAATCCGCCGTGGCTCACAGCTAAGTCACTTCTCCAAACATAGTCCTGCTACTTAACTGAGCAGTTCTTGTGAGCCAGGCCCTGGGCTTTACATGTATCATCTTATCTAAGCCTCATTCTCACTGGTAAGAGAATGATTGAAGCTGATAAACGGTGGAGCAACATTCCAGTTCATGTCTGTCTGGAAAGCACATGGTTCTGCCCTCTGTATGCTTCTCCAAATAGACTATCCTCCCTCTGTGCAGGGCCTCAGCTATCCTTGTTAAATTAATTTTTTAATGCTGAATTACTCAGCTCTTCATAGAAAATGGTGTATATTGTGACATTCCACCTCTAAGTATTTTAGTATGCATCTATATAAAATAACATTTTCCTACATAGTCAAAACATTATCACATCTAACAAATCGCTAACTAGCCCAATGAACTAAGTGACTATTCAAATGTTGTATTTCCACAAATTTACGTTCTTGAATGATTTCTTAAACATTATTGTCACTTTTTAAAATGACTGTAGGTTTTAGAACAGAGTTGGCTCTTTTCTGAACTAACCTAAAATGATGAAATATCACTATTTTTGTTTCAACCCAGAAATCTTCCTCAAACACTTTAGCATTCTACTGTCTTTTGCATATCATCTGTTGCCCCATTTTTCTGGTAGTATTTTAGATTGTCTTACATTCCTGAACTTTCACTCTATCATAGACTTGGCTTTTGTTTTGGTAAACAAAACAGCTGTGGTTCATCAGGTAAATATAACTTCCTGTTAGACACCATAACTACCTGCAGTCTGTGAGCAGGGCAGGGAAGGGGTTAGTGGTGGATGTAGATGTTTACTTTAGTCCCTGGTTTCAAGCTCTGCTTGCCCTCTGCAGTGTGTCTTATCCCACAGCCCTGAGCCCACTGGTTTACTTTCTGTAGAGAATAGGAGGTGAAGGGAGCATCATGGTAGTTGGTACCATGATAGGTTGGCTATGTAGACTTGACATCAGTCCTCAGTCTTCAGCCCCATTTCCTGTGCTCCTCTATACTTTGAGGCAGGAGCTTCTTGGTGTTTCTGTGGGATCCATTCTGTCTTCTTGTCAGTGGTACTTGGTGTGCCACTGGGCTGAGTCTCTTCCACTTTATCTCCTTCCCATCTTGTAGGAATTTCTTGATATTTCTCATCTATTTTTTTCCTTATCTCCTAATCACTCCTTTATAGTCATTTTGGGGGGCATTTCGGGGGGAAGAGAAGAAGAGTGCATATGTTCAGTCTGCCATGTTTAACCTGAAGCTCCTAAAACTCATTTTTAACTCATTTCTCCAACATCAGCTCCTCAAAAGTGAAATAAGAAGATTGGAAAGAAATCAGGAACGAGAAAAGTCTGTGGCTAACCTGGAGTACTTGAAGAATGTCTTGCTACAGTTTATTTTCCTGAAACCAGGTAGTGAGAAAGAGAGACTCCTTCCTGTTATAGACACAATGTTGCAGCTCAGCCCTGAAGAAAAGGGAAAACTGGCTGCAGTTGCTCAAGGTTGGTGAAGGAAAGTATTAAAACTCTTGTTGGATAACTTATACTAAATGTTGGACTTACGGTTGAAATTCTGTGTGCTTACATTCTTGTTTGTGACATTGTGACTTAAAACATTTAATATTTGGTTCATTTGAGTGAGTTCTATCATATATGTAACCTGTGACTAGATTTGAAAAGCTAACGTTTTAACACTTCAGGGCAATTATAGTACATAATATAATTTTAAGATGCAACAAGTACAATACAGTGTTTAGTTAGATCTTTGAAAGTTAGACATGTAATTCTAGCATTGAATTCTATCAAAGTGGTTTTATTTTATATCATAATTAACATGTATTAGCTTATTCTTTCCTACTCACCACCCCCACCACCACCTTACTCTTACTCCTTCCCCCTGCCAAATAATCTAGAGGCAGCAGAGTCATATGACCCAACAGTTGGCCCATATCATACCTCACAGTCCCATTTCTCAAGGCAGACTCTGTTTTAAAGCTGTCCTGTATTTGGTGCTTAGATTTATGTGGCAAATAAATTTAACACTGTGATTTTATAAACTCCTTTAAAATGATTCTCATACAACTGCTGTAGTTATCTGATTTCAGACTACACCTTAAGGATCATGGTTTCATTTTTGTTAGTTTAAAATGTTTTTATTTGTGACCTTTTCAGGCATACAGGCAGAATGCTGTCGTGTCCTTTGTAGCTATCATCTTTAACAATTTTCATGATCAGACTTCTTTTGAAAGGGGAAGAGCAGAGCTAGAGAATTTTTTTTTTTAAGATTTTATTTATTTATTTGACAGAGAGAGAGCACAAGCAGGAGGAGCAGCAGGCAGCAGGAGAGGGAGAAGCAGGCGTCCTGCAGAGCAGGGAGCCCGATATGGGGCTCAGTCCCAGGACTCTGGGATCATGACCTGAGCTGAAGGCCGATGCTTAACTGACTAAGCCACCCAAGGTGCCCCAGGGCTAGAGATTTTAAAGCAGATCCCACATATCATATGATTTTCCCAGCAAACTCTTCACTGTCTATCAGACTCCTCTGCCATCTACACCCAGTTTATGCTTGGTGTTCCTATTATTGCAGATGTCTTTGTGCAGCATCCTAATAGGGCTCACACATTGCATTTGGTTGATGTCCCTTAAGCTCTGTTTTGTTTTTGTTATCTATAGCAGTTCCATGTTCCTTTTCATAATATGTCAGTTATTTGTTGAAGAAACTAGTCATTTGTCCACTAGAAGCTCAGTTCTGGATTTGTCACTTTGAGATAGCATGTAAGTTTTTCCATTGTTGCCTGTAAATAGGAAGTCAGATCTCTGCTTAGATACAGGTGCAGTTGGAGAGGGTGGGAGATAAAAATCCCTCATAGGTGTATTGAAAGTACTGTGTACTTTCTGAGACATCACATTAGTAGGCCCAGAATGTCTGGTTGTCCTGCTTTTGACTGGTTTATCTCATCAAGTTGGTGTTTTGGGGTTGTTTTTTTAAGATTTTATTTATTTGAGAGAGAGAGAGAATGCACAAGCATCAGGAGGGGCAGAGGGAAAGAGACAAGCAGACTCCCTGCTGAGCACAGAGCTGGACACAGGAGTCAGTCCCAGGGCCCTGAGATCATGACCTGCACTGAAGTCAGACACTTAACCAGCTGAGCCACCCAAGTGCCCCATGTTTGTGTTAACACATTCCTTTATTCCCTAAAAATCTGGTTACGCTAGTAACGCTGGAGAGTGATTTTCAAGATGGAGCAGGTGTCAGAATCATCTGATGAGATGATTAAAACTCACATTGCTGGCCACACACTCCCAAGTTTCTGATTCAGTAAATTTAGGGTGGAACCCAAGAGTTTGCATTTTTAACAAGTTCCCAGGTGATACTGATGCTCTGGCCATTATTAAGCTAGTGTACCTTTGAAAGAATTCACTTCTTATCTCTTAATTACATGAGAAAACTTATAAAAATTGAGTTAAAAGTGTTATGGTCTGGCAGCAGATAGAGATATGGCTTAAGCAAGAGTTATTGAACTGAAAGGTCAGAAGGAATCATCAGAAGAAAGAAAACAATGGAAGAAAAGATGAAAGAGTGGGTCATAGACATAGAGGATATACTAAAGACAAGTAATACATATTTAATAATTGAAGTTCTAAAAGAAGAGGAGAGAAAGAATGAGGTAGAGACAGGATTTGAAGAGAATGAAAATTTCTCAGAGCCGCTGAAGGACATCCATCCACACATTTGAAAAATCTCAATACAATTTCAAGTAGAATAAATGAAAGGAAGTCTACCTCTTTGCATAAAAGTGAAACTGCCCCCAAAAAGGACAGAGAAAAGTCTCAAAAGAAGACGCATTGCCTCTTTACCTTTAAAGGAGTGATAGGCTCATAGGGGACTTCTCAGCAGCATTGGTGAAGTACAATCTTTAGCACGCTGTAAGAAATAACTGTCAGCCTTCAAGAAATATTTTTCGAGATCTTTTCTGATAGAAACTTTAAGAATTTGCCTCCATTGGAAATCTCAGCAACGTACTCCATGTAAAAGGAAAACCTAAGTGAAAGGTCTGAGGTGCAAGAAGGAATGTCATGTACAGGAGACTTGTCACCATGCTGCAGATAAGAGTCCTGAGCCTCACCAGCCAGACCAAGGACATTTCTTTACCAAGGCCTTCAGGACAACAGACCATGTCATACATGTCTGGGGTGCAGAAACGAGGCTAAAAAGAGGGCTGCTCTTCCTGGCACTGAAAAAAATGGGAGCATAAGAGCAAAAAACACAAGTACCTCTTGCCTCCTTCATCTCCTTTGAAGCAGTATTTATATTTTCTGATTTTGTATAGAGTTTATACCAGTATTTTTCATTCAGGTTGCTAACCACTAATGGATGTTGAAATTAATTTGGTGAATCACATCCAGAATATATTTTTTTTTTAATGGAGAGAATGAGACAGACATCAGAATACATTGAATCTCGTAGGGATAAGAAGTGTTTCATGAAATTCTCTGGGTATATGGGTATATGGGTGGATGTTGGTATCTGTCTGTATCAACTCCTGATATAAAATGTTTGTCTTTCTATGGGTCTGGGTCACAAATTTTGAGAAACATCAGCTTAGGGGATAAACTAGATTATCTAACTCTGACAAGTGATGTCAAACTTCCTGTAATAAACACCTTTTAAGGACCCAGTTCACACTGCAGGCAAGTGTCAGGAGCTGCTCAGAGCTGCCTGTGGCATTGCTACATAAGGCAAAAAAAACACAGAGCACTGCATTAGTCTCAAAACAAGTAATGTGAAGAAGACACTGCTGGCAAGTGTCAATTGTTGCTTTGTGTGTAGTTCACATGTCAATTCCCCCTGCTTCCCGCATGTTAGATCCCACCACTGTGCACAGACTGCATTTTTCTTTTCTTCTTGAGACACAACTTGAGGTGAGCAGAGTTCGCTCCCTAAATAAGTCAGTCATATAGTGCTTCTCTTTGTAAGACTGGAATCTCAACTTTGCTGCTCAAGTAGGAGCTGAAAGTTGCTTCTTTACATTTTTGCTCCCCAACTAGGTTATAATTTACAGAGCTATGTGTTGTTACTTACTGTACAAAATTACTAAAGTCTAATACTCTGTAGAAGTAAATAAAGAGGAAATAGACCTGAAGTTAATACAAGGTTATATGCCAATTTTACCTCAATTAAGGACAAAAAGAGAGAGAGAAAGGAAAAAAGGCAAAGACTTATCAAGCTTTTTTTGGTCATCTCCAGATTGACAGGAAGAGAACACACTCATACTCACTTTAAGTGTCTAATTTGGTTTGCAGAGGACTCAGAACCTTATCGGAAAAGAATAGGTACTCAGGGCAGGTGCAAATGCATCCAATCTCAGCCTTTCTGTGGTCCTCATATACCTAAGGACGTGAACAGCTGCCAGGAACATTGTCTGCATAGGGCAGAATCCTGCCAGATCTGGGACATGCCTGAATTTTTGTGGTGTCACAAGTCTTATACTCAGAGAGCACCCTTCATTCCAGATGAACATACAGCAGTTTTTGCGTTTCATTTAGGAAATGCAGGGTTTCATTTAGGAAATTCTTGGGAGCAAGGCCACTGCCTCCTCTAATGGGAGAAAGCAGAGTCAGTGCCCAGGTTTCCATCCCTTAATGTCACTTCCTCCAGCTTTCTGTGGAAAGACTGACTTTTAAAAAGTCTTCTGCCACTACAATGCCCTCTAGAAATTCATGCCTTTATGTAACCCTCTCCCCTTGAGTGGCCATTAGACTGGCCTCGTGATTTGTTTCTAACTAGTAAATACAGCAAAGGTGACAGGGTGCCGCTTCCATGATTAGGTTAATTGTGACTTCTGTCTCATTAGCAGACTCTACCTTCTCCACTTACAAGCTCACATTATTAAAGAGGCCACAAACCCAACCACTAAAAGGGTGAATCTCATGTAGATTATTTCTCAATAAATTTTTTAGAATTAAAAACCCATACATAAATGTTTAGAGCAGCTTTATTTTAAATTGGGAAAAACTAGAAACAATGCAAATATCCTTCACTGGTAAATGAGTAAAACAAACTGGTGCAGCCACACGGTAGAATCCTGCTCAGCTGTAAAAAGGAATGAGCCACCAATACCCACAGGAACATGGACAGTTCTCAGATGCCTCCTGCTAAGTGAAAGGAACCACACTCAAAAGATACATGATGTGGCCCAATTTATATGACTTTCTGGAAAAGGCAAATGGTGGACATGGTGGTGCTGCACCTCAAGAGGATGAAGTACTATAAGTAAATTATACCTCAATATATACCTGATTTCAGAGTGATTAAAACCAGTTGTTTTTGTTTCTCTTGGTTTAGTTTTGAGGTTTACCACACAACTATTGGGTTTAGGTTCTAAGTTATGTAAAGGCTTCCATATTAAAAGAATGTACAAATTCCCCTTATTATCAATAATTCTTAGTTGTGCTGGCGTCTTTATTTTGGAATTGTCTAATGGAGAAATGCAAATACTGAAAAGTCAAGAACAGATTTGTAACATCAAAGTATGTTCTGAGAAGATTAATGCATTTTTTTTCTTTTAAACTCCCCAAAGGTGAGGAAGAAAATGCTTCCCGTTCATCTGGATGGGCATCCTATCTGCATAGTTGGTCTGGACTTCGGTAGATTGATGGGAAAACATTATTTATTAACCAAATAGAATCCATGTGGCAAAAAAGAAAGTTTCACATGTATTGCTGTCATTCTTTTGTCCAAAAGTGTGTGTATATGTGTTCACATCTACATATATTGTACATACGTCTGTCAGATGTATTTAAAAAGTCTCTGCTTGAAGTAAAAGTATGAAGTTAAAGTACAGCAGCCTGACGGGTTGATACCAGTCCACAGCCCTCTGACTCTGTGACCTCCCAAGAGTGCTGCCAGATGAGAACACCAAGGAACGACGCCCCTCCCTCCTTCTGTGGAACCTCAGGACCCGCCTGTTTCTGGGCAGTACTGTGAATTTCGAAGTTAAATTTTGGTACAGTACCAACTGGAATTTAGGTTTTGAAAATAATGTTACAAGACTATTTATTGCAAGAGCAAACTTGCAGATAGATTATTATTATAAATTGTTGAAATGTAATTAGAATATGAAGGAAAATGCTTTGTGCATAATGTTGACATGTTTATTAAGGGATTATAAAGCAAATATGTACAGTTAATTATGAAACTAACATTTTACTTAGTAACTTTAAAATGAATTGGTTTTTGTTTTTTTTTTTTCTCTAAAATACATTATCTCAAAACTCATTATGTTGTCAGAAGCCCTCGTGTTGGCTGGTGTGACACAAAACATGAACACAGGACCAGCTCATTACCATGGGGTGATTTTGTGGTGTCTCTCCAGGCTCTTAAGAGGGTTCATCTACTTTTAAGCCATAAATCTGTTTTGAGAATTCTTTCCATCTCCCCCATTAAAAACTTATCAGAACATCGACTGCATCATGCAGCATTGTATCTAATAGGAGAGTGGTGCTTCCCGTGGTTCAGCAGACATGCCGTTCCATACGCTCTCCATCCCAAGGAACTTCAGGAACACATCTTCGAGGTCAGTGTCACATTTTCACAGGTCTTGTGGTGTTACCTGCCTTTGATGCCTCTAAATATATTTTATTGACAAGATCAGAATTGTGTTCTTAAATCATAAATTTGAGAATTCTATTTTTAATATTTATTTGTTAAAAAATCACCACACAGTATGCTCTGTAAAGTTCCCTTAAGCCTTCCAATTTATACTTTGATTTTCATTCTCACCTGGTGAACTGACTTTGTTTACTCAGAACATTCGTTTCGATTCCAGTTTAATTTAACTGAAATTTGCTGCTGACATGTTGAGTTTGTTCTTTACAAAATATCTTCTATATCTGTCTTTCCTCCAGTTTTAGAACAGACCTAACTAGTGAATGTATTAATGAAAATGCATCCATTTCAGAGCTGACTTTAAGTTTAGTTTTTTTACTTTGTAAACTGTGACTATGCATATACCAGCAGCATACAATGTAACTGTGATAGTATTTAAATAAATTTCACTATAAGTGTAGACCTTTTTGAAGTCTGTATAAACTTATTTTGAAATATAGTCTCTACTTATGAATGTAATAGCAAAAATACCATTTTGCATGATAAAGTTAACTTTGATTACAAAATGATATTCTTTCATGATTTCAGCAAGAGGAAAATGTATTGATTATTTTAATATTTCTATTAAATATGTTTAACTGCATATCATATTTTTATGCCTAAACTTTTTTTCTGTTAGACACTGTCTCTTTGGAGTTTTTGAGTTAGTCTATGAATTGGCATTACACATTCCCTTACTACTGTCTTTAGACAGTTGGGACCTAGAGTATCGGGTACTTGAGAGAACATAGATTGGCCTTTTGTTATGCGATGTGTGGATCATGATGCCTTCTGTGTCTGACGTCTACCTTCCACCTGGAAGGGGGAGCCTCACTTAACCTTTCTTTGGGCGCCTCACAAGTTCCAGCCTCCTCTGTGATGTATACAGTGAGCTTTGCTTATGCTCCAAAGAGCATACGATTAAGAATTATATTCCTTTAAACAAACTTTGAGCATTGCATTCCTTTAAACAGACTTTGGAAGAAATGTAACTGAACTGCTTATTAGCAAAGTCTTGCTAAAGGCAAGCAGTGTTTTGTGTTCTTTGTAAATCCCGTGTTAGCTGGTGATGTCACTGGAAACCTATAGTATTGAGGAGTGTACAATTTCCAGTAAAGATATAATTTGGTTTGGCGAATAGCATGATGCACACAAAAAATTACTCATACTGTATGATTAAGTTGGAATGTAGTGGTCACAACTTGGTGTAAGACTATTCTACTTTGACTTGGTATCTGAAAATCAGCTATTGTTTCAAAATAAATGCACACTAAGGTAAACAATCTGATATAAAATTGCAGGTGACTTTGAGCTCATTTTTACCCATGAGTGTTAAAAAGCATTTCATTATTTACATATAAGTTATATACCGAAGAAAAATCTTTTCCCCCTGCATTCATAATGTGACTACATGGAGGGAAAATCAAGTTGTGACCTTCAAATTGTTGCTTTAAAAAAAATAGAAAGGTGCATGTTAATAGAACATTGAGTATGGTGAAGAAATATGTTTTCAGTTTCAATTTCAATAATGTAGGTGACCACCCCAGGTTTCCTTCAGAGTGGGCTCACTCAGAGCCCACATAGTGGCTACCTCTCCAGATATCTGCCTAGAATTGAAGATGACAACAATCCTCTCCACCCCTTTTTCTGGGAACTTTTCCCCCGCCACCATACCAAGAGGCAAACAGAATCAACTGAACCAAGCACAGAGCCCTAACCCAAGCCAAATCGATTAGATTCAGGAACATGGATTTGGGACCAGAGTCAGGTTCACATCTCTGTGTAACTGGAATTGTGGTATGTAATGACAGGAACTCTGGAATGCCCAGAAGGAGCAGAGAAAAACCCACCTAGAAAGCATTAAGGAGGCTAAGCTGACATGAGGAGGTAACAAATATGCGGTGAGGGGGAAGGGGCAGCTTCAATTCTGCTTCTAACACCTGAGACAGGTACAGTGGGTTCCAGACTCTGTCCCTTGCATCCTCAGTAAACTTCTGCATGTGCTTCGAGAGTGACTGTCAGGTATCTGGAACACAGTGCGGTGGTGAGAGGAGAAACTCTACACTCAGACCTGGACAGGATGTCTGCTTCACTACTGACTGACTCAGGCTGTGCTCTTGACTGTTTGAGCCCCCATCTCTCTCTCTGCAAGACATGGACATCATCACCCCAGCACAGTGGGCACTCCAATGTCGTCCCCCTTTTCAGTCTTACCTTCCTACTTCCGCAGCCTGCAGCAAGTTTTACCAATTCGCTTTTCTTTTCGTCCCCTTTATTGTCCTTCAGTGCCCAGCACATAGCACTAAAGTGTGCTTAATGAGTAAGTGATTTTAGCAATCAAGTGAATATAACATTTAACTGCACATGCCTCTGATAATCACCTCTTGTTTTTTTAAAACTTTACAATCTGCCCCAAGCTAGGATTAGAATACAGATTTCTTGAAACATGATCAGCTCATTAATGAAAATGAGCAATTAAAAATGTACCATGATCTCTTGAAACCAAAGTTCAAAAAAATACAAGGAAGTGAACAAACTCAACTATTAAAAAGAGAAAAGGAGATTCTAATCTAGGATGCTCAGGATTTAATAGGAGTCTCTGGTCTCTGAAAATAAGAAAATAGGAAGAAATTTTCAAAGAAATAATACAAGTTTACAAAACTAAAAGACAAGAGTCTAACATAAAAGACTTATCAGAGATCCAGTATAATAAAGGCATAGTGATACAACTTTTTAGAACAGAACATGCTCCTAAAAAGTTTTCCAATGACAGGGATGCCAGGACAGGGTGAGAGTCCTGACTCTTGGGTTTGGACTCAGATTGTAATCTCAGAGTCACGGAATTGAGCCCCACATCAAACTCTGTTTAAGTTTCTTTCTCTGTCCCTCCCCCCCACAAATACATAAATAATCTTCAGCACTCTCCTGTGTTCAGTCTCCTTTCCTGGCTGCTCCTCTTTTACTTCTGTTTTCTCTCAGCCTTCTGGAGCATATTCTCTCAACAGGAAAGGCTGCATGGGAAGTCATTTTTCCCCAGTTCTTAGGGATCTGAAAAAGTCTGTTTTCTCCCACTTAATTGGAAGTTTGTTGTTTGGAGAATTTCAGGTTGCAAATCATTTTGACTCAGAATTTTGAAGGAATTTCTCTGAGATCTTCTGGTGTGCTGTGCTGCTGTTTGAGAAGTTTGAAGCAATTTTCCTTCCCTTCCTGTGTATGAAACTTGCTTTTGTCTCTTTGGAAAATTTTTTCTTTTGTCAATTTTAACATTTAGCAATTATTACACTAAATAATACAATTTTCTCCCCATGCATACCATTTAACTGCATCCAAAAAGAGATTCTCTCTTTTTTCTTTATTTATGGGTTTGAACTGCATAAATCTACTTACAAGTGGACTTTTTTTAATGCAGTGCAGTACTGTATGTATATATATACATATATACTATGTATATATACATATATATTACATATATATGCATATATATGTATATATATCTATATATATAGAATCTTTTTATTTAATTTTTTAATAAATATATATACATATGTATATATATACACATACATATACATATACATATATATACATATATACATATATACACATATATATTTATATATATATTATACACATATATATGTATATATACTATGTATATATACATATATATTACATATATATGCATATATATGTATATATATCTCTCTATATATAGAATCTTTTTATTTAATTTTTTAATAAATATATATACATATGTATATATACACATACATATACATATACATATATATACATATATACATATATACACATATATATATTTATTAAAAAATTAAATAAAAAGATTCTAGTGACAGATGGTAACTATACTTATCATGGTAAGCTTTGCATAATTTGTAGAAATGTTGAATAGCTTTGTTGTATACCTGAAACTAACACTGCATGTCAACTACAATTTTAAAAAATAAAATACATTTACAGTACTGCACTGCATTAAAAAAAGTCCACTTGTAAGTAGATTTATGCAGTTCAAACCCATAAATAAAGAAAAAAGAGAGAATCTCTTTTTGGATGCAGTTAAATGGTATGCATGGGGAGAAAATTGTATTATTTAGTGTAATAATTGCTAAATGTTAAAATTGACAAAAGAAAAAATTTTCCAAAGAGACAAAAGCAAGTTTCATACACAGGAAGGGAAGGAAAATTGCTTCAAACTTCTCAAACAGCAGCACAGCACACCAGAAGATCTCAGAGAAATTCCTTCAAAATTCTGAGTCAAAATGATTTGCAACCTGAAATTCTCCAAACAACAAACTTCCAATTAAGTGGGAGAAAACAGACTTTTTCAGATCCCTAAGAACTGGGGAAAAATGACTTCCCATGCAGCCTTTCCTGTTGAGAGAATATGCTCCAGAAGGCTGAGAGAAAACAGAAGTAAAAGAGGAGCAGCCAGGAAAGGAGACTGAACACAGGAGAGTGCTGAAGAGTGATCCCAGGATACCTGCTGTGCTTGAAGAGGAAGAACCAGAAACTGAGAGTCCAAAGGGGGATTCTCCAGGAAGGAAAAAAAAAAAAAAAAAAAGGAACTCGTGGGTTACTTGATGTAGCTGAAGTGTAAAATTTTTTTTTTTAAAGATTTTGTTTATTTATTTGACAGAGAGAGACAGATCACAAGTAGACAGAGAGGCAGGCAGAGAGAGAGGGGGGAAGCAGGCTCTCCGCCAAGCAGAGAGCCCGATGCGGGGCTTGATCCCAGGACCCTGAGATCATGACCTGAGCCGTAGGCAGAGGCTTAACCCGCTGAGCCACCCAGGCGCCCCTGAAGTGTAAAATTTTATTAAAAGATGTTGGAAGTGGAAATGTGAACACTGACAAAATATTTTATACTAAGGAAATATGTTTGTTTGATAATGTGTCTATGTTTAAAAAGAGTTATTTTTAAAACATGCTAAAATATTTATAGTTGAAATTATATTTGATCCAAATTAATATGGAAGGGACCGTGTGGGTGGGAGTGTGAGTGAAAGAGGGTTGACAAGGAGTTGAGGGTTGCTTTCTTATCTACTCAAACATCTTCATTCTGTGTTTTTTCCCATCTACACTACAAGCATACATCTTTTCTTCTGACATCATTTATACATTGTTTTGTTTTTTACATATTTGTTGACATATAATTTATATGCCATAAAGCTCCCTTGTTGAACATGTACAATTCAATGATTTTAGTACAGAGTTGTGAGACCGTCCCCACAATCTGAGTTTAGAAATTTTTATTACCCCCCCCAAAAATACTGCCTACCCATTGGCAGTCATTCCCCCATTAGCCCGCCTCAACCCTGGATAGCCACTAATCCTCTTTGAGCTGCCTATTATTCTATACTTTTCATACAAGTAGAATCATAAATCTGTGACTGACTTCCTTTATTGCCATAATGTTTTCAAGGTCATTTGCATTGTAGCATGCAGCCGTACTCATTCTCTTTTACTGCTGAATAATAATCCTTTGTATAAAATGCCATGTTTTACATATTCATCCATTGGTGGATATTTTGGTGTTTCCAACTTTTAGCTATTAAGAAAATTGCTGCACAATGTCCACAATAGCCAAAGTATGGAAAGAATCTAGATCTCCATCAACAGACGAATGGATAAAGAAGATGTGAGGGTTGTGTGTACGTATACACACACACACAGACACACACGCGCGCGCAGTGGAATATTATGCAGCCATCAAAAATACCAAAGTCTTGCCATTTGCAATGACATGGATGGAACTAGAACTAGAAGGTATTATGTTAAGCGAGATAAGTCAATCAGAGAAAAACAATTATCATATGATCTCACTGGTATGAGGAATTTGAGAGGCAGGGCTGGTGGGGGGGGGGCGTGTGGGGGGAAGGGAGAGAAAATTGAAACACGATGGGACCAGGGAAGGAGATAAACCATTAGAGACTGTTTTATCTCAGGAGACAAACTGAGGGTTGCTGGGGGGAAAGGGGTAAGGAGAGGGTAGTGAGGTGATGGACACTGGGGAGGGTACGTGCTATGGTGAATGCTGTGAATTGTGTAAGACTGATGATTCACAGACCCGTACCGCTGAAACAAATAATACGTTATATATTAATAAAAAGAAAATTGCTATGGGACACCTGGATGGCTCAGTCAGTTCAGCTCCGACTCTTGATTTTGGCTCAGGTCATGACCCCAGAATCGTGAGATGGAGCCCTACATCCAGCTCCATGGGGAGTCTGCTTGAGACTCTTTCTCTCTCCCCCTCAGTCCTCTAAATAAAATAAAATAAAATCTTTTAAAAAGGAAAAAAATTGCTGCTATGAAAATTTGCATGCAAATTTTTGTGTGGATATATGTTTTTCAGTTCTCCTGGAATGGAATTTAGCATCCTATGGTAATCGCATGTTTAACTATTTGTGGAACAGCCCAACTTTTCTAGAGTGACTGTTCCACTTTACAATTTCATCAATTGTATGAGGTTCAATAAGGTACGAGGTTCATTTTCTCCACATCCTCACCAAAACTTATTATCTGCCTTTTTGATGATAGCCATCCTAGTGGATATGAAGTGGTATTTCACTGTGGGCTTGATTTGCACTTCCCTAACCGCTAATGATGTTAAAAGTGTACTTCGTGTGTTTTGTATATCTTCTTTGGAGAAATGTCTGTTTAAATTATTTGCCCATTTAAAAAATTGGATTATTTGTCTTTTTATTATTTAGATATAGGTGTTCTTTACATACCATTTTACATGATACACAATTTTAGATACAAGTCCCTTATCAGATATATGATTTACACGTGTTTCCTACCATATGGTTTGTCTTTTTAAGCTTTCTCAATGATATCATTTGCAGCACAAGTGTTTCTCATTTTGATGAAGTCTCAATTTACCCTTCTGCTTGTCACCTGTGCTTTTGAAGTCAGATCCAAGCTTCATTGCTTGATCCAACAATTACAAAGAGTTATTCCTATGTTTTCTTTGAAGAGTTTTCTAGTTTTAGCTCTTACATTTAGGCGTCTTATTTGCTTTGAGCTAATCTTTTTAATACGATATAGAAAGGAGTCCCACTTCATTCTTTTGCACATTGTCATCCAGGACTACTGAAAACAGGATCCTTTCCCTACTGAATTGTCTTGGCACCTTTGTTGAGAATCATTTGACCATAAATGTAAGGGTTTATATCTGGGCTCTCAATTCTAGTCCCTTGATCTATATATCTGTCCCTATGTCCATCCCACACAGTCTTGATTACCACAGCTCTTTAGTGGTAATTTACTGAATTTACTGAATAAAGACAATTTCAGTAATTTACTGAATAAAGACAATTTACTGAATTGTCTTGGCACCTTTGTTGAGAATCATTTGACCATAAATGTAAGGGTTTATATCTGGGCTCTCAATTCTAGTCCCTTGATCTATATATCTGTCCCCATGTCCATCCCACACAGTCTTGATTACCACAGCTCTTTAGTAAGATTTGAAATGAGAAAGCATGTTTCCTCTAACTTTGTTTTTTCCTTTTCAAGACTGTATTGACTGTGGACTCTTCTGGGTCCTTTGCATTTCTATATGAATTTTAGGATCAGATTGTCAGTCTGTGAAAACACAAGTTGAAATTTTGATAGGACTTATGTTGTCTGTAGATCACTTTAGAAATTATTGCCTTCTTAACGGTGTATCCATAAACATAGGGTGTCTTTCCATTTTTCTGGGTCTGCTTAATTTCTTTTGACAATCTTTTGTAGCTTCCAGTATACAAGTCTTTTATTTATTAGTTAAATTTATACCTAAATATCTTTCTTTTTGATGCTATTGTAAAATGAATTGTTTTTTTAATTTCATTTTTTGATTGCTCATTGCTTATGTATAGAAATATAGTTGATTTTTCTCTATGCTAATTGTATATCCTACACCCACACTTAAGTCTTTATCAGTTCCAGTAGCTATTTATATGTGGATTCCATAGGAATATATGCAACTATATTCCATAGTTCATGTCATATCATACACGAACAGAGTTTTACCCCTTCCTTTCCTTTTCTTGATGCTTTTTAATTACTTCCCTTGCCTGTTTGCCTGGCTAGGAACTGTAGCACAATATTGAAGAGAAGGGGCAAAAGAGGACATCCCCAGCTAACATCTGATAGAGGAGAACATGCAGCTGTTCACCATTAAGTAGGATGTCAGCTCTGAGAATTTCACAGATGCCCTTTATCAAGTTGAGAAAGTTTATTTCTCCTAGTTTGTTGAGTGTTTTTATCATGAAAGTGTTGGATTTTGTAAAAAAAATTTTAAATCTCTTTTTAAATCTCTTTTGAGATAATTACAAGGGTTTGTCTTTTATCATGTTTTGTCTTTTATCATGTTAATATGATATCATATTCTTACATTGATTGGCTTTTGGATATTAAAATAACCTTGCATTCCTTGACAAAAATTGATATTTGGAGCTAAATAATGAGGGCTGGAGTATTTATAATACTATTCTCACCATTTGATATATGTTTGAAATTTTCCGTAATAAAAAATTACTAAAAACTGAAGAGTCTGGTTTTTTGTCTCCTTTTTTCTTTGTTCATTTGTTTCTTTTTTTTTTAATTTTTACTTATTTATTTGAGAGAGAGAGATGACAAGTAGGCAGAGGCAGGCAGAGAGAGAGGGGGAAGCAGGCTCCCCACTGAGCAGAGAGCCCAATGCGGGGCTCAATCCCAGGACCCTGAGATCATGACCTGGGCCGAAGGCAGAGGCTTAACCCACTGAGCCACCCAGGTGCCCCCATTTGTTTTGTTTCTTAAGTTCCACATATGAGTGAAATCATATGGTATTTGTTTTTCTCTGATTGACTTATTTCACTTGGCATTATACCCTCTAGCTCCATCCACGTTGTTGCAAATAGCAAGATTTCATTCTTTTTTATGGCTGAGTAATATTCCATTGTATATATATACCACATCTCCTTTATCCATTCATCCATGGATGGACACTTGGGCTGTTTTCATATCTTGACCAGCATAAACAATGCTGCAATAATCATAGGGGTGCAGAGAAAAAACTGGTGGTTACCAGATGGGAGGTAGGTGAGGGATGGGTGAAGGGGATTAAGAGTACACTTATCACAATGAACACTGAGTAATGCATAGAATTATGGAATTCATTATAAGTACACCTGGAACAAATATATACTTATGTTAATGATACTACAATCGTTTTACCTAATTTTTAAAATAAATAAAGAATAGAAAGTTGTTAGAGAATTAGTGAAATGTAAATAGGAGACTAAGAACATGGGTGGGGAGAGTTGATGTTAACTTTAGGAGAACTACAAGGTGAATGACAAAGAAGATAGTCATAGTATACTTGTGGTTCACTGGATAACAATATAAAGTCAAAACACTATTTGCAAAATATTAAAACGTCATATTGGGAGAATGGGTATGAGTGAAGTAAGGATACACAAAGTCCCTAAATTCTTACCTAATATAAAAGTAAATCAAAAAGATAAAAAGTGGATTTAACAACATTGCCTAGGTTAAGTGTCTGTCTTTAGCTCAGGTCATGATCTCAGGATCCTGGGATTCAGCCCCACATCAGGCTCCCTGTTCAGTGGAGAACCTGCTTTACTCCCTCTCCCTCTGCCCCTCTCCACCCCCAGCTCATATGTTCTCTCTCTCTCAAATAAAGAAATAAAATATTTTTTAAAAAATGGATTTGAAAGCAAAGGGTATTTATCCCAAAGATACAAATGTAGTGATCTGAAGGGGCATGTACACCCCAACATTTATAGCAGCAATGTCCACAATAGCCAAACTGTGTAAAGAGCTAGCTGTCCATCTGCAGATGAATGAATAAAGATGTGATATATATGGAATATTATGCAGCCATCAAAAAGTGAAATCTTGCCATTTGCAACGATGTGAATGGAACTAGAGGGTATTATGCTAAGTGAAATAAGTCAATCAGAGAAAAAAAACAATTATCATATGATCTCTCCTATACGAGGAATTTGAGAAACAAGACAGAGGATCATAGGGGCAGGGAAGGAAAAAGGAAACAAGATGAAACCAGATAGGGAGACAAACCATAAGAGACTGTTAATCTCAGGAAACAAATTGAGGGTTGTTGCTCTGGGGGGAGGATGGGGGAGTGATAGGGTGGCTGGGTGAAGGATACTGGGTGGGTATGTGCTATGGTGAGTGCTATGAATTCTGTAAGACTGATGACAGGCCAGTACTCCTGAAACAAATAATATAATATATGTTCCCTAAAAAAAAGAAATATACACTAAATTTATAATTTCCAAGAAAATGGATTTGACAAGTCAGCATATTATTTAGAAATATGAAGGTAAATACCAGAAGAAAAAAGTGAAAGTGTTTAAAGTCATTGCCTTTGGAGAAAAGGCCTAGGGTCAGAAAAGTAGAGCAAGGGATTTGTGTTGTTCTTTTATAATACTTTAAAACTAAAGCAAATAAGTGGTACATTTACATAAGGAACAGGAATCCAAAGTTACCAGAGATATTGCTCTAATACATGTAGTTAAAGACTGAATCATGCCACCCAAACTCATATGTGGAAGTCTTCTCTCACAACATGACTGTATTTGGAGATGAGGCCTATAAGGAAGTAAGGTTAAAAGAGATCATAAAGGTGGAACCCTAACCCAGGAGGATTGTCCTTAGAACAAGAGGAAAAGACCAGAGCTCGCTCTCCTTCTATCTACATACATGCACCAAGGAAAGACCAGGTGAGGACATAGTGACAAGGTGGCTGTCTGCAAGCCAGAAGGAATGCCCTCACCAGAAACCAAATCAGTCAGAACCTTGAGCTTGAACTTCTGGCCTCCAGAACTGTGAGAAAATCGATTTCTGTTGTTTAAGCCACTCAGGTGGTGGTGTTTTGTTATGACAGCCAGAGCTGACTAATACACATGTCAACACAATACTATGTTAAAGTTATATTTTTAGGATCTATAATTATTGTCCATTTTTTGTTGTGTTTACTAAATCTACTGATCTTGAATAACAAATATCAATAGAAAACATCAATAATTGATAGATTAGTAAGACTCATTTCTCACTAACATAAGTGAAAGGATTTTTGTGACTATTTTTCCTTCTATTTCATTATATAGTACTATATTAGTTGGGGTTCTCCAGAGAAACAGAACTAAGAACTCCCATGATCTGCTTTCTGCAAACCAAAGGATCAGGAGAGCCAGTGGTATAAGCGCCAAATAACATAAAATTAACGTTCGTAATTACTATATGTAAAAATAACTTGTGAACTTAACAGCTCTAGTCAAGACACCTAAATACTTCCACATCCTATATTTCATGGGGTAAGCCTGGATAAACTGAAAGCAACCCACTAAGCGCTGTAACTTGATTTTTCTCTTCCAACATGCCTTACTACTTATGTTGTGTGGTGTGATGATTTCACAGCATTCTATATTAGAAATAAATTCTTAATGCACCCACTTAATCCAGATTTTTTTGACTAACACTAACGTAATTTCATTGGTTGGATATAAATACGTTAGTTAGAAATACATCTTAGAAAAAATGATATACTACTAACCTTTTATTTCAAGGTAGTAAATTCTATAAGCAAAACATTCTATGCAAAAATCTCATGATTTCTGCAGTTAACTTCATTCTGTCTGAGAAGGCAAGGGGGTGAATAGGAGCACAGGGTTTGGAGGCAAAGTGCCGGGTTTCAAGAGTTCCTCCACTGCTTACTAACTATATGACTCTGGGTAAGTTAGTCGTCCCTATTGCACATCAGTGCCCACATCTATTAAATGGTGTGGGAACACCCTAAGTTGGCCCACCCATCAGCCATTCCACCTTCTTCTCTCCTGCTCCTCCCATTCCAGATGTTTGAAGGCCACATACCTTGCCAATCTTCCTCACAGCTAGGTGTGACCAAGCTATGTTCAGTCTTATTCTTCTTCCTGGTGAGTGAATAAGACAAGGAAGGCTGCTAGAGGCCACCTGAGAAGGCTTATGAATTTCATGAAAAAGAAAAGAGAACCTTCTTGGACCACTTTCCTCCTTTTTCCTGACTGGAAAGTACATGTGTTGCCTGGAACTGTGGCAACAGTTATGCTAAGAATGGTAGATTTAAAAACAGAAGGAAATGGGTTAGTTCTTGTTAATAAACTATCCCCGATTTACCCAGATTTTTTGTTACATGAGAGAAAGAAACCCTCATTAGTATAATGTCTGTTACATGTACTGACTCATTCCTAGTTTTCAAGTAAAAATAGTAACCTCATAAGATTAAATCAAATGATATAGGTAAGAGACTGACTCAGCACAGTGTCTGGTACATAGGTTATGTATGACAAATGTTAGATGTATTTTCCACTCCGAATGTGTAATTATAAACTAGTTCCCTCACACTCTCTTTAAGAAGATTAACACCGATGTCACCAGTCAACTAATTGTGGCTACAAATCATTTCTGAGGGATGTACTAAATTCTAAATATAAAATTAATATTTTAGAGCTGAAACAATGGTATCTAGATCATTCCTGTTGCTGCTTTCTTAATTAGTGAAAGCAATTTAAAATGCAGTTTATCCAGAATATTGCAATTTCTGTTAGTTGTGTTGCTTGAATCCTTTTTGGTAAGTTGGGCAAAAATAGGTGTTTGGTTTTTCATTTGTATTTTGGTCAACTTTGCTAAACATTATGCTCACTATTTCTCAACAGTGCTGTTGTTGGCTAGACAAGAGTATTCTTTCCTTTGGGGGCCTCTTTTGAGAACTGGCTAACCCTTCTTGGCTCTTTTTCTCACCCCAGTGGATTACCAGGTCACACTCCCTTGAGAGACACTTCCGTTTCCCCTTCAGTCTTTACCGTCATTAACTTCCCCAAGGAAAAGGATCCGTTCATTAAGGCTGAGCTGTCTGACAGCAGGATATGTATTATTCAGTGTATAGCTGAAGCACTCAGTGATGTATTGTTCCAGTTACTTCGTGTGCGTGTAGGTGCGACGTTACCCGTTGCACAGCTGGGTGGTCATATAAGTCTAGTGGAGAAAAGATCGAGGTTAACTGCAAGTCCCACCACATAGGGTCTCTCAGTGAAGATTCTTTTTAGCTGCTTATAAACTTATAAACATGGGAAACAATGAATGAGCCGACCTTATGGCCATACTGATATCAAATGGTATACCGGGTTCTAGAAAGGATCTTCCTTTTGTAAGAGCACTGCTTGCTAATCACCACCGATGGTTTTCAGTGTCTTGTTTGTACACAAAAGCATGATTTTTACTACTTCTCTCTCTCTCCTTTTTTTTTATAGAGAGAGAGAAAGAGAGAGAACATGCATGTGTATGAGTGGGGGTGAGGAGCGGGGAGAAGCAGAGGGAGAGGAAGAGAGAATCTTAAGCAGATTCCATGCCCAGCGCAGAGCTGGTATGGGGCTCCATCTCACGACCCTAAGATCATGACCAGAGCCAAAATCAAGAGTTGGAGACTTAACCAACAGGGCCACCCAGGTGCCCCACTTCTTCTCTTATAACCAAAGTGGACACCAGATTCAGAGCTGCTCTGAAGAGTTTAATAGTTTATATTTATTGTAGTGCAGTTTAAGATTACAATATGATACCGTTCCCGAAGAATGGAATATAATTTTTCACAAAGTTTGGATCTGAGGTAGTCTATAAAACAACAGCAACATACCTCCCGCACTAAGCATAATCAGAACATCTCTACATATGGTGGTATAATGTAATCTTATGGTAGACTAAAAACTCATGTTGAGTATTGGACATTGTCCAGTGTTTAATTCGTATGATTCATTCTGAGTTTCTGACTGAGATCATTCTCTCCAGCCTTGCCTATTTCTCCTGGGACCCATAAACTATGCAGCTGACTTAATTTATGACTGCATTATTTCTCCTTCCTTTCCTGGAAAAGGGGAAATCATTCAGATCAGCTTTCAAACTGCCTTATAGACAATGACTGAAATATTTTTGAAGGAACTCTTTTGTTCTGAAACTGCTCTAATACAGTAGCCACTAGTCATATGTGGACTTTTGAAAGACTGAAATGCGGTTATTTTATTTTTTTTAATATTATTTATTTATTTATTTATTTATTTGACAGACAGACAAAATATTATTTATTTATTTATTTATTTATTTATCTGGCACAAGCAGGCAGAGAGGCAGTCAGAGAGAGAGAGGGGGAAGCAGACTCCTTGCTGAGCAGAGAGTCCGATGCAGGGCTCGATCCAGGGCTCAATCCGGGGCTCAATCCCAGGACCCTGGAATAATGACCTGAGCCGAAGGCAGAGGCTTTAACCCACTGAGTCACCCAGGCACCCTGAAATGTGGTTATTTTAAATTCAGATACACTATGCATATAAAATACATGCCAGATTTCAAAGACATATGAAAAAAATACAATAACACATGTCATTAAAACTTTTTATAATGATTACATGCTGAAATTTCAAAATTGTGAATATATTAGCTTAAGTAAAATATATTACTGATAAAATATATTCATATATTCTCTCATTTTTTTAAAGATTTTATTTATTTATTTGACAGAGAGAGAGCGAATACAAGCAGGGCAAGTGGCAGAGGGAAAACCAGGCTTCCTGCTGAGCAGGGAACCCTATGTGGGCCTCAATCCCAGGCAGATGCTTAACGACTGAGCCACCCAGGCAACCCAATAAAATATATTCTTAAAATTAATTTCACCTATTTCTTTTTCTTTTTTAAAGATTTTATTGATTTATTTGTCAGAGAGAGACAGCATGTACAAGCAGGGGGAGTGCCAGGCAGAGGGAGAAGCAGACTCCCTGCTGAGCAAGGAACCTGATTTGGGACTTGATTTCAGGACCCTGGGATCGTGACCTGAGCCAAAGACAGACGTTTAGCTGACTGAGCCACCCAGTGTCCCTAATTTCACCTATTTCTATTTACTTTTTATAATGTGCCTACTAGAAAATTTTTTAATTACTTGGAAGGATCTTATTTGTGGCTTACATTACATTTTTATTATACAGTGCAGCTCTAAAGAGACATTCTGTTAAGTCCTAAAATTAACTCCAAATGCCTTCAGGAATCAAGTGCCAAGTAAGAAGCCTCCCTGAACTTCAATTCCTAAAAGCCAGCAAGCATGATAAATACGCCTTCTCCCCTCAAAAATATTCACTCTTCATCTCCAGTTACATATTACTTGGGGGCTATTAAGCTCCTTTTTTAAAATGTGAATTGATGAAGATTAGGCCTAGCTCATTCCCATCTTAGTATCAATTAAAGAATCAGATAATTAGCTTGCCTTTTCCCCTAAAACCTGGCAAAGATAACTGAACCTTCAGGGAACTACGGAACTTTTTGTCATAATATTCGTGAATTACAAACTAAATTAAAATCTCTCCTCTTAAAGAGTACAACATGTGTGAAAGTTCTGTTAACCCCTTAGAGTAGCAAAAAATTCATAAGCCTTGAAATAAGTACAGGGTACAAAATTACTGCATTTTACAAAACAAAATTTAAAACTGACTTTGAAAACTGCATAAAATATTGAAAGCCAGGTTTCTTGCTGTCGGAAAGAAATTACAAATGAGCAAAAGGAGAAGGCTAGAATGAATCTCATGGTGCTGGGCTGGAATCAGAAATGTCAGTATTAATCATGTTTGTTTGTTTTGCTACACACACACAGATAAAAATATAGCTAAGTGTATATACATGAGTTGGTATACATGTACATATTTTTTTAGCTCTGTTGGCTAGGAGGGCATACATGAACATACTTAGTGCCCAGCTCTTGGTTTTAAAACTTAAAATATTATCTTCCGATATAAAGAACCAGGGCTCCATGATGAAATGGTTGATGCCAGGACTGGGTAGGGAAAATATAAACAGAGCCTGGAGCATCTTATAGTGCTAAGAAAGTAAGGAAGTGCTGAACAAAAACAAAAGTATGGGCACATATCAAGGGGACACAGGAATCAGCCTGGAAGAGCTCCAGTGGCCAAAACTGGAACAATTTGAGCGATTAAATAAATAACAGTAATATTGGATTATAATCTAAAGAATAAAATAGATACCCATGAGTTCCATGCATGAACTTAAAACTGGGGGAGAAGAAGCGATTCTTCCATACAGAAGAATTCCAGTTAACGTATTTGTTAGGAGTGGGGGAAATAAGAATCACTGTCAGAACACCAAAGCTAGTAATTTCTGTAAGCAAAATCAAATGAGGAATATGAAAATTAGTGTCCAAAGTTTAAGAAGGGGCAGGATATTGCATAGCTGAAAATGTCTCTCCCAAGAATATTTGTTGGCTGCAAGGAATGATAGTGACTCTACATTGGAGAAACCTGTCAGAAACCACCATAGCCAGGGAGCCAAGGCTGGTATCAATCTGGTGCTGGGTGCCCCTGATAGGGTGCTCTGGGGAGGGCACTGCAGCCTTGTGGTATCCTTCCCCCAGAATCCATGAACTATTTAACCACGAGAAAACATCCAACCCAAACTGAGGGACAAGTCACAGAATAACGATGGCCGAGGATCATGAACTGAATCCTGAATTAGACAGGAGACTGGAGGAAAGGCTGGTGAAATCTGACCAAGGTCAAAGCTGACAAATTTTTTAGAATATGTTCTAGTTGTGGGGGTGCCTGCGTGGCACAGTCCGTTAAGCGTTGGCCTCTTGGTTTTGGCTGGGGTGGGGTCATGACCTCAGGATTGTGAAATTAAACCCCGCTCCACACCTGATGTGGAGCCTGCTTGAGATTCTCTCTCCATCTCCGTCTATCCCTCTCCCTTATGTGCGCGCTCTCTCTCTCTCAAATAAAAAAATCTTCAGAGTGCCTGAGTGGCTCAATCTTTTGAGTCTCTGACTCTTGGTCTGGCTCTTGATTCTGGCTCAGGTCGAGATCCCTGGGTTGGGGGACTGAGCCCCACATTAGGCTTGACACTCAGGTGGAGTCTGCTTATCCCTCTCCTTCTGCTCCTCCCCCCCATTCACTCTCTCTCTCTCTCAAATAAATGGATAAATAAAATCTTTAAAAATAAATAAATAAATAATAAGTCTTTAAAAAGGAAAAAGAATATGTCCTGGTTGCAAAAAGATAAATATAACCTTCCAATGGAGGGATACCTTCATTCTGTGATCTGAACTCCTCTATGAGTGGGGCTCTGGACATTACGTGCCTGGAAAAAATTAGTATTAGCTGTGAAGAATCCTTGCCAAAAATGTTTGATATAAGTATATTCAAATCTTCAGATTAAAATTCCAGTTTACTAGAAATAAAAGAGAGAGCAGCTAAAGAAAGAACACCATCAGGAAGCAATCCAGAAAACACAGAAATTGAAAAAATGGGTCTTAGACAACTGGCTGACTATCTCCAACAAGTTCAAGATCAAGACAGAAAATGGGAGCAAGTACTATGCTTGATTTTTAAAATGTTTAGAAACAAAACAATGAAATGCAAATCGTTCTCCTTAATTAGACCCCAGTTTAAACAAACCAGCTGTAAAAGGCATTCTGGGGTCAATAGAGAAAATGTGAAAGTCGTCTGGCTTTTAGGTGACATCAAGAAACAACTGTCAGTTTTGTGAGGTGTGAGAATTGCATTGTGATTATGTGGTAAAATAATTTTCTTTTTCAAAAATATACATTCTGAGTAATTTAGGGGTGAAAAGTTTAAAGTAAATTACTTGAAAAATAAACAAACCAGCAAGAGTTGGGTAGATGCCCCCCAAGATGTTCTCTCTACTCTCTTCTTCCATTCCTGTTAATATCACTTTCTGAATTACTAAGACAGAGTTCTATCTTTTCTCCTTGACCCTAGATTTCCTACTCTCAGACCACATACATATAAATATTGCCTTCAAGTTTTTCTCTATTTAAAATCATCCCTATCGGGACGCCTGGGTGGCTCAGTTGGCTAAGCGGCTGCCTTCAGCTCAGGTCATGATCCCAGGGTCCTGGGATCGAGTCCCACATCAGGCTCCTTGCTCAGCAGGGAGCCTGCTTCTCCCTCTGCCTCTGCCTGCCTCTCTGTCTGCCTGTGCTCACTCTCTCTGACAAATAAATAAATAAAATCTTTAAAAAAAATTAAAATAAAAAAATAAAAAAATAAAATCATCCATATCTACATTTTACACTTAAAACTGCAGGGTTGTTGTTGTTGGTTTGTTTTTTTTTTTTTTTTTTTTTTCATAGAAAATACAGCATTCTCTGATATTCAGGACTCAACCTGGCTCATTTAATTTCATATCCTTTCCTTTAGCTGTTTATATCCGGAATATGCCACTGTCTTTCCACCTGCTCAATTTTTTAAAATTGAGGTAAAATACACTTAAAATAAAATTTACTATCCTAACTATTAGGAATGAAGTTCAGTGGGATTAGGTATATTCATGTACTGCAACCATCACCACTGTCCACACCCAGAATTCTTTCATCTTACAAAATGGAAACTGTCCCTATAAAAACTTTCTCCTCACCCTCCATCCATGCAGCCCCTGGTAACCACCACTCTATTTTCTATCTCTATGAATTTGACATACTCTAGGGACCTCATGTGAGTGGAATCAAACAATTTCAGTGTTTTTAAGATTCTGCCTGTTCAACTTTTAAACCAAATCCTGGACTTCCAGGAAGCCAGCCCTGATGATCCCACCTTTACCTTATTTCATTTGTTTTTGATCCCGCCAAAACTTTTCTGACTTTTCCAAACATTTTAAACCCTCAAGTAATTTCTTTATGTATTACTCTGACTGTCTTACTTATCTCTCTCCCCATTTGGATTATTAGATCTTTTTAAAAATAATTTATACATAAACATTTATTTGTTTGTTTTTAAACTAAGCTATACACCCAATAGGAGGCTTGAACTCACAACCCTCAGATCAAAAGTTGCATGCTCTATTGACTGAGTCAGCCAAGTGTCCCAATTATTAGATCTTTGACTCATAAACTTTCAATTTTCTTATATTTACATCCATCTACCTTACTGCATACTGGATGCCCCACAAACTCCTCAAATGTGGCAAGTATGATACTGCGTGTATCATCTGCCTGCTACTTCCTCTCCACCTTCTCAATTGCTCTCCTTTACATTATGTCTACACCATGCACTGTTTGGACGAGTCAGAAGCCCAGAAGTCATTCAACATTCTTCCTCTCTTTCACTGGACTCCATACTCATGTTCATTCCATCCCATCAATATCTTGCAAACCACTCTCCCCAGTGTCACCCCTACTCCCGTGTATCAGCAGACCTCACTTGGATTTCTGTAATTGCCTCCAACAGCTCTCCCGGCTCACTTTCTACATTCATCTTGTACACTCAGGAACTATGGGGCATTCTTCTCAGACAAAAACTTAACTGAGGATATAGACTATCTGAATTAATAAATTTGATTGAAGGGACATATATGGAGGGTTGCATCAAATAATTAGAAAATGCCTTTTTTCTCAAGAAATAGGGGACATAATTTTGGAATATTTACAAAAATTTATCATGTCAATAAAAAAACCCAACAAATTTTAAAGAATAAACATTATTCAAAGCTAGATCTCTATTACTCAGATTAGAAACAAAGAATAAGACAAATATATCAACAAATTAAACAACCCAGGAAAAATAGATAAATTCCTAGAAACATACAACCTATCAAGATGAATGATAAGGAAAATCTGAATAGACCAATTATTAGTAAGGAAATTTAATCAGTAATAATAAAATTCCCAACAAACAATAGTTCAGGACCAGAGAGTTTCACTGCTGAATTCCATCAAATATTAGAAAAAAAAAAAAAAGAATCACTAACCTTCTCAAACTCTTGCAAAAATAAAGGAGGAGGGAACTCTTTCAAACTCATTTTACACAGCCAGCATCACCCTGATACCAAAATCAAAGATACCACAAGAAAAGAAAATTACAGGTCAAATCTCTGATAAACATAGATACAAAAATCCTCAATAGAACATCACTAAGTTGAATTCAACAATACATTAAAAAATAACACACCATGAACAAGTGGTACTCCAGGGATTTAAAGATGGTTCATCATAGACAAATCAATGAATGTGACATACCGCATTAACAAAACAAAGGATACAAATCATATGGTAATCTTGGGGCACCTGTCTGGCTCAGTCAGTAGAGCATGTGACTTGATCTCACCACTGTAGGTTCCAATACCACATTGGGTGTAGAGATTAATTTTTTTATTTATATATTTATTTGAAGGAGAGAGAGAAAGCAGCAGGGAGAGGGAGAGAGAATCTGAGGCAGACTCCATGCTGAGCACAGAGCCTCACATGGGACGTGATCTCACGACCACAGGATCATGATGTGAGCCAAAAACAAGAATTGGGCGCTTTGCCAACTAAACCACCCAGTCACCCCAGGTGTAGAGATTACTAAACAATAAAACCTTTTAAAAAAATCGTATGGTAATCTTAATACATGCAGCAAAGACAAAATTGACAAACTGACAAAGTTGACAAAGTTCAACACCCATTTATGATAAAAACACTAAACAAAATAGGTATACAAGGAATAAACTTCAACATGATAAAGACCATATAGGACAAGGCCTCAGCTAACATACTCAATGGTGAAAAGCTAAAAGATTTTCCTCTGAGATCAGGAACAAGACAAGAATGACAACTCTTGGGGCACCTGAGTGGCTTAGTGGGTTAAAGCCTCTGCCTTCGGCTCAGGTCATGATCCTGGTGTCCTGGGATCAAGCCCCGCATCAGGCTCTCTGCTCAGTGGGGGGCCTGCTTGCCCCTCTCTCTGCCTGTCTCTCTGCCTACTTGTAATCTCTGTCTGTCAAATAAATAAATAAAATCTTAAAAAAAAAAAAAAAAAGAATGACAACTCTTGGAGTACCTGGGTGGCTCAGTCATTAAGTGTCTGCTTTTGGCTCAGGTCATGATCCCGGGGTCCTGGGATCAAGCCCTGAATCAGGCTCCCTGCTCTGGGGGAAGCCTGCTTCTCCCTTTGCCACTCCCTGTGCTTGTGTTTTCCCTCTCTCTCTCTCTCTCTCTCTCTTTCTGTCAAATAAATAATAAAATAAAATCTAAAAAAAAAAAAAAATGACTGCTCTTGCAAGTTTTATTCAACATAGTACTGAAAGTCCTAGCCACAACAATTAGGCAATAAATAAAAATAAAACACGTCCAAACTGGAAAGAAAGAAGTAAAACTCAGCATTTGCAAACAACATGATATTATATATAGAAAACCCTGAAGACTACCAAGAAGCTATTAAAACCAGTGTACAAATTCAGTGAAATTTCAGGATACAAAAATCAATATACAAAAATCAGTTTTGTTTTTATTCACAAATAGCAAACTATCAGAAAGAGAAATTAAGGGGAAAATCCTATTTAGAATTACATCATAAAGAAAAAAATACCTAGGAATACATTTAACCAAAGAAGAGAAAGACTTGCACACTTAAAACTATAAGACACTGATGAAAGAAATTGGAGAAGACATAAAGAAACACAAAAGAAATTCCAGCTCATTGATTAGAAGAACACATTAGATTCCCAGAAGAAAATGCAGGCAGTAAGTAATTTGATATCAGTCTTAGTGATTTTTTTTTTTTAATCTGACACGAAAAGCAAAGACAATAAAAGCAAAAATAAACAGGTGGGACTATATCAAATTCAGTCTTCTTCACAGCAAGGAAAAGCCATCAACAGAACGAAAAGGCAAACTACTAAATGAGGAAAAGTATTTGCAAATGATGTTTCTGATAAAGGGCTAAAACCCCATATATAAAGACCTTATACTACTCAATAGCAAATAAACAAGAAAACAATTTTAAAATGGGTCAAAGAGGGGAGCCTGGGTGGCTCAGTGGGTTAAGCCTCTGCCTCTGGTTCAGGTCATGACCTCAGGGTCCTGGGATCGAGCCCCACGTCAGGCTCTCTGCTCAGTGGGGAGCCTGCTTCCCCTCTCTCTCTGCCTGCCTCTCTGCCTACTTATGTTCTCTCTCGCTGTCAAATAAATAAATTTTTTAAAAAACCAAATCTTAAAAAAAAAAAAGGGCCAAAGATCTAAATAGGCATTTTTCCAAAGAAGACATAGAGATGGACAACAGGTACAGGAAAAGATATACCACGTCACTAATTATCAGAGAAATGCAAATCAAAACCACAATGACCTATCACCTCTCACCACCTAGAATGGCGATTTCCAAACAAACAAGAAAACAAGTGTTAGGGAGGATATGTTGGTGGGAATGCAAATTGGTGCAGCCACTGTAAAAACAGTATGGGAAGTTCCTCAAAAAATTAAAAATAGAACTCCCATATGATTCAGCAATTCCACTTCTGAGTATTCAGCCGAAAAAATGAAAATACTAACCCAATGGTATGTGCACCATCACATTCACTGCTGCCATTTACAATAGCCAAGATATGGAACCAACTTAAGTGCCCACCAAAGAATGAATAGATTAAAAAAAAAAAAAAAAACCTGTGAGAGACACACACACACACACACACACACACAGAGGAATATTAAAATATATTTTTTTAATTTATTTGACAGACAGAGATCACAAGCAGGCAGAGAGGCAGGCAGAGAGAGAGAGGAGGAGGAAGCAGGCTCCCCGCAGAGCAGAGAGCCCGATGCGGGACTCGATCCCAGGACCCTGAGATCATGACCTGAGCCGAAGGCAGAGGCTTAACCCACTGAGCCACCCAGGTGCCCCCACACACTGGAATATTATCCAGCCATAGAAAAGAATGAAATCTTGTCTTTTGTGACATGGACAGAACCAAGGGCACAATGCTAAGTGAAATAAGACAGACGGAGACAAATACTGTATGATCTCACTTACATGTGGAATTAAAAACAAAACAAAACAAACCAAGCTCATAGAGACAGACAACAGTTTGGGGGTTACCATAGGCAACGTATGTTTATTAAATTTCTTTTATAAACTATTAAGTTTATTATTATTGTAAGTAAAATAATCTCTAGTTATTGTTGGGATACATAAAAGCTTTGCTTTTTATATGTTTATTTTACAATTGGGTATCATGCTGAAGTTTCGAAAGAATGCTAGTTTTCCAATTAATTACATCATCTACAAGTGGTTATATTTTTTTCTCCTTTCCCAAAGTTACACTTCCTCAGTGGACTCCTTAATTTTATTCCTCTCTTTAAACACATACATAGTGCATCATAGTAAATTTATTATTGATTTCATATTCCTTTAAGCATACTTTAATAAGTTTTATCAGGGTTGTAAGTTGAATTATAATATTTTTAGACATTTATTAAGATGATTGTACAGCTTTCTTTCTTTACAAGTAGAATAAAATATATATTTCTTACCAGAAACCCAAACTTATATTTCTAGACTGCATGTTAGCCTCCTTGGTCATGGATTAATGTTCCTGTGATATACATGTGATATTGATTTAGTCATAATTCTTTAAGATTTTTTAATCTACTTAATTCTTTTGTACTTTCTTTGACAATTTCTGGTCTTAGGTTCATGCTAACTGTATAAAATGAATTAGGGTGCTTTTTCTACACCCTGGGACAGTTTACATGGCTTTAAGTATTTCCTCCTTTGAAATGTTAAAAAAAATTCTCCTGGCGATGCCTGGGTGGCTCAGTCGGTTAAGTGTCCGTCTTTGGCTCCGGTCATGATCCCAGGGTCCTGGGATCAAGCCCTGCACTCTGGGCTCCCTGCTCAGCAGGGGTCTGCTTCTCCTTCTTCCTCTGTGCTTTCGCTCTTGTAAATAAATAAAATCTTAAAAAAAAATTACCCTGGACTTTACTTACCAACTCCTCCATCTGTACCTCAATCTCAGGGTCCCATTATTTCTCAGTTTTTAACATCAGTTAATACAATTTACCCAAATATCACTAAATTATTGCGGTTCCCAGTGTTCATCCTTTTGAAGAATTTAACATTTCACCCCATTTAATAAAGAGATTTACAAAAATTATTTAAATTTATTTATGTTTAAATGCTTTCAGTTCCAGTACAGTCTTTTGGTATGAGATGGATTTAATAAATCCAATTTTCTTTCATGTCTAAATGGGTTGGAACCATCTAAGTAGCCTCTTTTCTCAAGAAGTGCTGTAATTTCTGAACACTTGCATATCTGAAAATGTCTTTCTTCCACTGTCTTCACCTATGAAGGCATCTTCACTAGGTATAAATTCTTGGATTAAAATTTCCCCTCTCAAAAAAAAAAAAAAAAAAATTCCCTCTCCAAAATGCGAGGGGGTAGTTTCCTATCAACACCTGGCATGGCACAAGGCTGGCTTGGTTTTTTCTTCTCTTACAGGTTACTGGCTTTTGTTTGTTACTGGCTTTTTGTTTGTTTGCTTGCCTTTATCCTCATAATTTAATACTTTAAACTATAATTTGTGTCTAAATTATAGGATGTGCTTAATTATAGAATGCTTTTCTCAGTGATTTTTCTGGAATATGATGAGTTCTTTCAATCTCTACATGCAGATCTTTCTTTGGTCCCCCCAAATCTTTATTCATTCTATCTTTGAACAATGCTTCTGCTCTGCCTGCTCTGTTCTCTTTCAGAAACATCAAACACTCCATGTTAAAGTGATAACCTTTGTTCTACCATCGACTGTCTATTCTCTTGTTGGTACTATCTCCAGGTGCTCTGCATTCTGAGAGCCGCTCTTTGTGTGTGGTGACACTGATTCTACTTTCTGCAGTGTCTGCTGTGCATTTTTGTTTCTGCGTTCTTTAGTTCCTTTAAGGGTCACCATACTCACTCACCTTAGCCTGTTCGCTCTTTACGGCTTTCTGTTTCTGCTTCACAAGTAGCACACTTTCTTATATTCTTTTGAAGAGACCAAAAGTTTCCTGAAAATTTCTCCCAGTCTCTGGAAATTTGATTATATAGTCACAGAGCATAATTTTATAAGTGTTTGGGACCATGCTCCTTCTGTTTGTTCTGCGGTATTTTGCCCAAAGTCCCACCAAACCTCTGCCTCACCCAGACTTGTGGCTACTTTACTCATCTTTGGCTGTAGCAAGAGATACCCCTGACTAAGATTTTTTTGCCTGTTTTCAGGTTTTTTTTTTTAAACTTCTGTAGTGCATATATACTTTGGTGATAATTATTTTAAAAAATTAAATAGAAAAAAATTCTGTCTTTAAGTACTCTGTGAACAGCACAATAAAAAAATTACTTTTTGTGAATCTAGGATCTATGCAAAAGTTATGATATGAAGAAGGCAAGTTAAAAGTAATGGACTTTTGCTTCTGAAAGGGGAAATTGCTAATATATATATATATATATTTTTTTTAAGATTTTTATTTATTTATTTGACAGACAGAGATCACAAGCAGGCAGAGAGAGAAGGAGGGGAAGCAGGCTCCCGCTGAGAAGAGAGCCTGATGTGGGGCTTGATCCCAGGACCCTGGGATCATGACCTGAGCCGAAGGCAGAGGCTTTAACCCACTGAGCCACCCAGGCTAATATATTAAGAAATATATATATATTATATATAATATATTATATATATATAATATATATATATTAAGAAAGAATGACAACATGATCTAACCCTCTTCCCCACACAAACACCAATTTTATTCCAAATAATCACATAATTTAAAAAAATTGCACACACACACACACACACACACACACACACACACACACTGGAATATTACTCAGCCATAAAAAAGAATGGGATATTGCCATGTACGACAACCTGGATGGACCTAAAGGGTATACCATATAATTTCACTCATATGCGGTATCATGAAACAAAGTACATAAAAAAGTCACAAACAAACAAAAAACAGACTCTTAAAGTCAGAGAACAAACAGGTGGACGCCAGAGGGGAGGTGTATGAGTGGTGAGATAGATAAAGGGGAATAAGAAGTACAGATTTCTAGTTACAAAATAAATAAGTCACAGAGATGAAAGCTGCAGCATAGGGAATAGTCAATAAGATTGTAATAATGTTGTTTGGTGATAGATGGTGAGTACACTTGTCATGGTGAGCACTGAGTAATGTGTAGAATCCTTGAACCATTACATTGTCCACCTGGAACTAATACAACACTGTTAATTATACTGCAATAAAAAAATTAAAAATACCTCATTTGAGTGTTAATGACAATTTACACAATCAGTGGATAGGTAATAACTTTCTACTCATAAAAGCAAAAGGGGAAGAGATCCATAAAAGAAAGATTAAAAATTTTATGAAATAAAAGTTTTAAACCTCTGTGTAAACAGAAATTTTAAACTTAAAGGTAAGAGCTCTAAAACCTTATCAGTAAGGTTTCTATTCAGCAATAGGCTATTAGTAGTTAAGTTTTGGGGGAGTCAAAAGTTATCTGCAGATTTTCACCTGTGTGGGAGGTCTGTGCCCCTAATCTCCGCATTGCTCAAGGGTCAACTGTAGTTCTAAAAATTCTGAAACAAAATTCAATTAACAAATTCATTCCAACTATATATAAAGAAGATGATACACCATTAAGTTGGCTTTATCCTATGTATGCAAGATAGTTTAATATTAGAAAATCCATAAATATAATTTATGACATTAACAGAGAAAAAGAAAAAAGGCACTTGACCAAATTCAACATATATTAATATAAACTTAGTAAATTAAAAATAGGAGAAAAAAATTCTTATACAAAGAAAGACTGTGTATGAAAAATGAAGAAAAAAGTCATCCTAATTGGGTACTGATAGAATCATTCATTTTAAAATCAGAACAGATATCACAATGCTCACTTTAATGACTTCGCGTTCATGTGGCGTTGAAAGCCCTATATAGTACAAGAAAATAAGAGAAATTACAGGCATAAGATCTGTAAAAGAAAAATAAAATTTATTATTTGCAGCTGATATGATGGTTAACATTTAAAACACACAAACTATGAATCAAGTATTCAAAAAAATAGCAGGGCCTAGCAAGTGGGCTAATTACAAGATTAATATATTTCATTTTACTATGAGCAAACAACTGGAAGACACCATTGTGAATCAGAGAATAGCAAATACTAGGAATAAATGTAACAAATGCAACACCCTTAGAAAGAAAGTCACAAAGCTTACTAAAATATATTTTCAAGATGTAAGTAAATAGAAAGACCCAGATTTGTGAGTAGAGAAATGCAGTATCATAAAGATGTCAGTTCTTTCCAGATTAATCTATAGATTCAAAACAATTTCAACCAAAATGCAATGGGATTTTTTTGGCATTTGATAAAATGATTGTAAAATGTACATAGGACAGGAAAGGGCAATAGGCAGGGAACTTCTGAAAAAGAAAATCAAGAACCAGGGACTTTCCCTAACAAATATCAACAATTACACAACACCAAATAGTTAAGAGAGGTCACAAAGACCAATTGAATAACAGACTAGAATAATGAGCCCAGAATATAATGAGTCCCACATGTATATGTAACTTTGGTATTTCACAGTGTGTAGAAATACCAGCTCTAAAACTGTGATATACGCTATACAATAGAATATTATTCAGCCTTAACAAGGAAAAAAGTTCTAACTCATGCCACAGCGTGGATGGACCTTAAGGATGTTAGTATGCTAAGTGAAATAAGCTAGTCACAAAAGGACAGATACTGGGGGCACCCGGCTGGCTTAGTCAGTAGAGCATTCAAATCTTTTTTCTTTTTCTTTTTAAAAGATTTTCATTTATTTATTTAACAGAGAGAGAGAAACACAACTTTGAGAGAGGGAACACAAGAAGGGGGAGTGGGGAGAGGGAGAAGCAGGCGTCCTGCTGAGCAGGGAGCCTGATTCGGGCCTCAATGCCAGGATTCTGGGATCATAACCTGAGCCAAAGGCAGACGCTTAATGCCTGAGCCACCCAGGCACCCCAAGCGTTCAACTCTTGATCTTGGGGCTGTGAGTTCAAGCCCCACATTGGGCATAGAGCTTACGCGGAAGGAAGGAAGGAAGGAAGGTAGGAAGGAAGGAAGGAAACTGTATGATTCTACTCATATGAAGTACCTAGAATGACCAAATTCATAGACACAGAAAGCAGTATGGTGGTTGATAATCCACTATTTTGAAACAAATAAATGCCCTTTTCCCTGCCCTCTTATTATATAGTTACCTGTTGAAAATTAATGAAGGTGGAAAAAAGGAAAAACCATATTAAATAAGTGTTTATTGCGAACACAACCTTCAAAATACTTGCAAAAAATGTGATGTGTGTGTGTGTGTGTGTGTGTGTGTGTGTATATACACCTACATATAATACACAAACTAAAAAATACCGAATTTCATTTTGAAGGCTGGGTAAGGAAAGAACAAAATTGAAAGAAGCAGTCATGGGGACATCTGTATTTTCATCCTGGGAAACTGTAGAAATGAGCAATAAAATAATTAATTTACTATTCAAGACCTACAAACAATATTTTTTCCATGTCTTGGTGACAGACACTGGTCAACCGTGAAAGCAGTCTCCCCCATAGAGTACATTCCACAGACCCAATAACTATGACAAAAATGAACTACTACTTTAAAAGTACCAACTAGAAACCAAGAAGAAACCATACTTTTTAGCCAAATATCTTGGCATGACAGCAAGATCACAAACTACAGCACGCTGGAAGCAAGGTACTGTAGAAAGGAATCTGCTTTATGAAATACAAGCATAACAACAATTAAACAAGGCAATTGATTCTCTTTTTAAAGATGAAGTAAAAGAGGGTGCCTGGGTGGCTCAGTTGTTGGGCATGTGTCTGCCTTTGGCTCAGGTCATGATCCCAGCGTCCTGGGATCCAGGCTCGCTTCTGGCTCCCAGGCCCACATCTGGCTCCCAGCCCCGCATCAGGTTTCCCACTCCGCAGGAAGCCTGCTTCTCTCTCTCTGCCTCCCCTGCTTCTATTCCCCTCTCACCGTCTCTCTCTCTCTGTCAAATAAATAAATAAAATCTTCAAACAAAACAAAACTGTCTACATCACAAATCAAATTTTTAAAAAAGACAAAGTAAAAGATTAATTATTGGATCATACACATCTAAAAATTGTTTGTTCAAAAAGAAGTGAGAGATAAAAGTTGTCAGGAGATGAGCTGTCAAGACAAAATAAAGGCTCTAAATTTTTTGATGTTTCTTTTTCCCTCCAAAAATCAATACACATAATTTTCTGAAAAAAAGAAATGTAGAAAAACATCACAGATTGTTTTTCAAACAAAATACAACTTCTAAGGGTTCTGACTTATAAGTCACACAGTATATATAAAATTTTTAACTTATCCCATACAATTAATCATAGTGCATATTTTCTCATATTGCTACAGTCTTATAACAAATTTTTGATGGATATATAATACTCCATTAAGGAAATAATAGATTGTGTGCGTGTTCTCCTCTTGCTCCTAATCCCTAGTCCTTCTACAGATTCAATTCCTGTTATGTTTTTTGTATATCTTATCATTCCAGATATTTCTATAGATAAAGTAAGTGGATGTGTGTTATGATAGCATACTAAACAAATTTTTCTCCCTTGCTTTATTTCCTTACTTAAATTATGTCGTGGAGATCATTCTTTATTACTGCATATCATCAGCCTTATCTTTATTTTTTTAATTGTGGTAAAATACACATGACATAAAATTTACCAGCTTAATCAGTTTGAAGTGTGCAGTTCAGTAGTGTTAAGTAGGTTCACATGGTTGTGCAACCAACCTCCAGAATTTTTCATCTTACAAAACTGAAATGCTGTACCTATTAGTCAATAACTCCCCATTCTCCTCTTTCAACCCCTGACATCCACCATTCTATTCTGTTTCCGTAATTTTGACCACTCTAGGTACCCCACATAGGTGGACTCATACAGTATTTGTCTTTTTGTGTCTGTTTATTTCCCTAAGCTTAATGTCCTCAAGGTTCATTCATGTTGTATCATGTATCAGAATTTTCTTCCTTTTTATAACGAATACTTCGTTGTGTGTATGTACCCATTTTGTTTACGCACTCATCCTGCAGTGGACACTTGAGTTGTATCCGCCTTTTGACTATTGTGAATAATGCTGTGAACATAGGTGTACAGATATCTCTTTGAGATCTTGCTTTAAATTCTCTTGGATATATATACCCAGAAGTGGTATTGCTGGATCGTGGGATAATTCTATTTTTAATTTTTTGATGAACCACCCTACAGTTTTCTGCAGTGGCTACACCATTTTACATTCCTAGCAAAGTGCACAGGTTTCTAACTTCTCCATAACCCCACCATTAGTCATCCTAATGGGGGTGAAGTGGTATTTCATTGTGGTTTTGATTTGCATTTCCTTAATGATTAATGATGTTAAGAATCTTTTCATATACTTGTTAGCCATTCTCATTTTTTTAGCAGCTGCATAGCATTATATATGGAAACTATAATTTATTTAATTAATATCCTGATTAAATGAACTGTCTCACTTGCTCCTAAAAACAAAACTGCAATGGCTCTCATTTTACAATTTTCTGGTTTCCATTTAAAAAACCTTTTCATGGAAAAGTGAATTGGGGGAAATGAGAGGGGGAGACAAACCATGGAAAACTGTGGACTCTGAGAAGCAAACTGAGGGTTTTGGAGAGGAATTGGTTGGGGGTTTAGGTGAGCCTGGTGATGGGTATTAAGGAGGGCATCTATTGCATGGAGTGCTGGGTGTGGTGCATAAACAATGAATCTTGGAACACTGAAAAAATTAAATTAAATTAAAAAAATAAAAAACCTTTTCATTAGGGAATTTCAAATATACACTAAAGTAGGCAAACTAATATGAAGAATTCCATGTACCAATGAGCCACCGAAACAGTCATCAGTTTCCGGCCAATTTTGTTTCACTGACACTCCTACCTAGATCTCCCATCCCCACATTTTATTTTAAAGGAAATCTCAGTCATTACATCACTTAGTTCATAATTAGTTTCCCAGGTATCTTTAAAACTTGTACATCTTTTTTATGTACATGTAATACATCTGTAAGATAAACTCCAAAATATGGTTTTTTCTGGGTCACCTGAGCTGAATTTTACATTATGATAGCTGGTCTTCACTTGTCCTCAGTAAAAATTGTGTAGATTTACTCTCCCATCAAAGTACCTGTGTTCCCTATATTCTCATCAAAATAACATGTCAAACTAATCTTTGCCTTTATGTGAAAATGGTATTTTAAAAATTTATTTATGATATTGGGCACCTTCTTGTACTTTAAAACTCATTCCTATTTTTCTTTTTCTGTGGAAACCTGTGTATGTACCTTGTATGTTTCTCTGAGTGGCTGAACTTTTTCTTACTGATTCCTCTTGTAATGAAGAAATTAGACCTTTTTCAGTTGTTATTTGCCATATTTGTTTGCTATGCAAAAATTTTAATATTCCTATTTGGTTACATTTGTTAATCTTTAATTTTACGATTTCTAGGGTTTATATCCTATTTGGAAAGTACCTCCACAGCAATCTTAATTTTTTTCTTCCGTGTTTTCTTCTAATATTTGTATACGACTTTTTTTTTTTGCATGTAAACATTTGCTCAGTTTAGAATTAATTTTGGTATAAGGATATCAAAGGCACCCAGTGTCCACCCCGCGCAGATATAGACGGTGGGACACAGTTTTCATTCTATAATTATAAAGTACATTTAGTTACAGATTCTGATATCTTGAAGAGATCACTTATATTTATGCTCAGTATAAATAACCTATATTTCATCCGTGGCAGATTTCAGGTTTTGTTAGCGGTAATGGGTAAGGAAAGAAACAATGAGGAGACAAGATCAAAGTGTCTCAAAAAAAGGTTCACTTTTCAAAATTCACAATCTGTAAGCGGTATCCCATGGAGCTCCCCCGAACGTGCCAGGCTTTGTGTACAGGGATTCAATCCCGGCCAGAGCAGACAAGGCTCCCTCCCAGAGTCCCGGGAGCTGACTCCACCCTCTGAAGAAGTCTCCTCAGGACCCCTCACCCAGACAGGGTGGAATCCCAACACCTTGGGCCCATAGTCTTCTGGCAGAGCCATGCAGTCCATCAGCCTAGCCGAATCAGAGGTGTCTCGGAGAAGGAAAAAACTGGCTGCTCCCTCCGCTCGCGGCGTGCGACGCAGTCAACCAAAAGGAGCGGCAAAGGCCAGTCGCGATACACCCGCCGCAAGCCAAGCCCGGGGTTCCGGGGGAACCTCCGCCTCGCAGTGGAGCCTTTGTCCCCGCCCCCATGGTATGGTCTTTGAAGCGTGCCGGAGTTGGGGGGGTGCGGGAGAGGGGGCGGGGGAGGGGGCGAAACCAGGAGGGGGCGGGGCCGAGGCTTATTAGGGGGGCTGGGCGGGGCTGGTGGGGGGGACAGGGCGAGGCCGAGACGCGGGGGCGGGGTAGGGGCGGGGCCAGACGGGGATGGGGCGATGAATGGGGGGTTGCCTATCTGCGCCAGAGACTGTGCGAGGCTAGGGAGGGGCGGGGCAGAGGGCATGCCGGAGGAGGGGCGGGGCCGGGGCGGGGCCAAGGCAGGGTTTCCCCCGCCGGCAGCTCCTCCCCCGCGCCCACCTTGCCTCGCCCTTGTCCCGCGCGCGCCCCCGCGCGGCGCGCCCAGCGATTTGCCGGCTGAGGGCCGGAGGCGGCGGCGGCCTCTCCGCCCCTTGCTGGCCTCCCCTTCCTGCTCGCGGCCCGCCCGCCCGTAGCTGGCCGCGGCGCGAGGGAGGAGACGGCGGTCGCAGCCGGGCCAGCAGCCGACGTGCAGAGGGAGGACAGCCGACTGCGGAGAGATGCTGGGCGTGGCGGCAGGAATGACCAACAGGTAAGTGCCGCGCGCCGCCGCGACTGGGCTGCGCTCGGCCCCCGCCACGTCGGCGGCGAACCAATTCCCCGGCCTTCCCGCGGGCCTGGGTGCCGGTCGTGGGCGGGCGGCCTCTCTCCGCGCGTTCCGGCCTCGGCCCGAGCCAGTCGGCGGCCCTGGAGCTCGGCGCCGAGCGGGGCCGCGTCCCCGAGGCCGGGCGGTCCGCAGCCACGCTCCCGCGCTACCCCCTTGGCGCTCTCCGACCCGGGCTGGCGGCCGCTGTGAGAGGTCCACTGGTTACTGGTGACGTGTCCAGAATCGCCTAAGCACTTCGAGGGCTTAGCGCAGCACCCCACAACAGATGTTTGTTGAGTGAATAATTCCTCTTCTGCCCGTTGGAACACGTATGCAAACCAGCGGCTCTCAAACGCTTTGGTCTTGGCACCCATCTTAAAAAGTAAAAGCACTTTTTGCTCGTAATGGTTATGCCTATGGATATTTACTGTATTAGAAGTGAAAACTGAGACACAAAATATTTAATTCATTAAAGAAACAGTAGATCCATGATATGTTAACAGACATAACACGTGCTTATGAAAATAGTATTTTCTGAACAAAAATTCAGTGCGACGAGTGGTGTTCTTTTACATTTTGCAAATCTCTTCAATGTCTGGCACGGTAGAAGTATAGCTAGAGTTTCCTAAATGCTTTGCATTCAGTCTGTTGTGATGGGCGTTTTGACTGACTGAACTGTGTGAAGAAAATCAGGTCTTGGGCAAATACCTACCCAGTTGGAAAGGGAGCAGTATTTTAATAGCTTTTGCAGATAATTGTGGATCTTCTTTGCGCTTCCCAAACTACATAAATGGTAGTTTCTTAAGGATTAGTTTGGTTGTGGACTCTGAAGCCTAACCAGTGAATTTTTCACACTCTGTTACATTAAAATTCATTGGTCTCACTTGCAGTGTGAATGGACTTCTTACCCATCGTAACATATGCTTGTCGTTTGGAAAATATTGGTTCATAGAGTTAGGCAGATCTTCCAAATGCTGACACATTTCATTAGACAATACCACTGATAATATTTGTTAATATCACCACTGATTTTATTAGAGAAGTTAAGTATTGAGAACCTGTCAAACTCGAGGCGGTGGGAGCAAGTTTCCTAACATTCTGAATTTCACTTGAAAGTTTGATTTTTAATATTGGCAGGAAACTGCTGTCAGTTGTTTTCCTCAAAGCAACAGGCTCACTTTTTTGAGTTTCAAGAAATGTCTGCCAAATACAAGTCCAAAACCCACAGTTTATCACTTACTATTTCCAGTAAAAATGATATACCATGAAGAAAGCATTTGATTCAACTCATCAGTCAATGACACATGTGCTTTTCTTAGAGGCAACCATCTTACTTTGGTATGCAGCTGAACTGCTTTATGCATACTTCCCTTTTCATCACAAGTAACAAGAAGGTCAAGGGTCAAGATATAATAACAGTAATTTGTACTACTTCATCAAGGACTTTTTTTTGTTTTTGAAAGTTTTACTAAATATTAAGTTGATACAAAATTTAAGATACAAGATATAAAGAATAATGTGACATCTAAATAAAGAATATAAACTATTTCCTTTTAAGACCCTTGTATTGATCTGGTGTCCCTGCTAGATCTCATCCCCTTCCCATCCTGAATTTGCTGTTAGCAATCCTTTTCTTTTTTTTTCTTCCTCTTTTGCATTAAATACATTCATAATTCATATTGTTGGATGACCGTTAAATCCACCATCCATCTATCTCCGGAGTTCTTTTCCCTTGCAAAACTGAAACTCCGTACCCATTAAACAACAACTTTCTGTTCCTCCGTCCCTGCCTGCCCCTGGTATAACTTACTCTGTTTTCTGTCTCTGATTTTGACTATATAAATGGAATCAATCACATAGCATTTGTCTCTCTGTGATTGGCTTATTTCATTCACTTCAATGCGTTCAGGGTTCATCCATGTTGTAGTATATCAGAATTTCCTTACTTTTTAGAGCTGAATAATATCCCATTGTATGTATATACCATTCATTTGTTTTGCTTATCTTTTCATCCTTTGATGGTTACTTGAGTTGCTTCTTTGTTTTAGCTATTGTGAATAATGCTGCTGTGAACATAGGTATGCATTCTTTAATTGAAATTTTTATAGACTCACATGCAGTTATAAGAAATAATTCAGGAAAAAAAAATAATTCAGAGAGATCCAGTGTATCCTTACCCAGGTTCCCCCAGTAATATTTTGCAAAGTTGTAGTGTAGTATCACAATCATGATATTGGTAGTAATACAGTCTGTAAGTCACATTCGTATTTCCCAGTTGTAGTCTGTGTGTATGTGTATTTAGTTCTGTGTAATTTTATCACAAGTGTTGGTGCATGTGTCTGTCACCACAGTCAAAATATAGAACACTGAGTTCCAGCATCACAAGGATCCCTCATGTTGCCATGTTATACCCACACCCACCTCCATGTTTTCTTCCTCCCTAAAGCCTGGAAACAACTCATCTGTTCAACATTTCTAAAATGTTGTCATTTCAAAATTTATATGAGTAGACTCATACATATATAACCTTTTGGGATTGCCTTTTTTAAAATTCAGCTTAATTTCCTGGACATGCCTCCAAGTTATACATATCATAGTTTCTCATCATGGCTGAGTAGTACTCCGTGCTGTGAGTATGGAACAGTCTGTTCACCAGCTGAAGGACATTTAGGCTTTTCCAGGTTTGGGCTATTAATAATAAAGCTACCATGAACATTTGTGGATCGATTTTATGTAGATGCAAATTTTTCTTTCTCTGGGATAAATGTTCAAGAGTGCAATTTCTGAGTTGTATGGTAATTTCATGTTTCACTTTCTAAGCAACTGCTGGACTGTTCCAAAGTGGCTGTACCATTTTCATCAAGGATATTAAAAAGGGAAGTTGGCATTCTTTTCCTGCAAGTCCCTGGAGGTGAAGAATTCAGTTGCACCACTTAGCAGCCAGCTCTTATACCCATCTTTGCTTTCGCGTTATCAGTGAGAGTGCCACTACAGTGCCAAAGGCCACAGCAATTTTTTTTTTTGGAACTTCTTAGTAGTATTATGAAAAGAATTTTGATCTCCCAGACCTCTTGTAAAAGTCTGGGAGATATATACCTGCATCACCCCTACCTCCTCCAGGGTTTTGAGACCACATTTGGAAAAACGCTGTTAATGACATAATCCTAAATGATGAGGGAAGTGTATATTTGGTATATTTTTAAAAGACTATATAGAAAGATTTTTCTTAAAATATGTATTAAAGGCTTGTTATTCTCTGTGCTTTCTAGTTTGGGGAATTTTAGTGGGACTCACTAACACTTGAAAAATCACTATTTAAAAAAAAAAAGTTTTCTGCCCTTGAGGATTTTCCTGACAAGGTAGCCAGTGTTGTTATGAAAGGGGAAAATGTCATAGCAGTGAGTGTCTACCTAAACCTTTAGTGCTCTATGCCTTTTTGTATGGATGAGGAAATTGGGCTCTTCATTTTTAAGAAAACCAATGAAAATTAAGTGGTGGAAAGATGACATTCAGTTCTGGTTGTTCCATGGCCTACAAGCTTAGAGAAAACAATCGATTAGGACTGCTGTCTTGAATTTTTTTAAAAAAAGTTTTATCATTGATATACAGTATTATATTAGTTTCAGATACAGAACATAGTGCTTAGACAGTTCCATACATTGCAAAGTACTTACCATGATAGTAAATGCAAGTATCATCTGTCACCATTCAATGTTATTACAGTATTATTGATTATATTCCGAGCTTTTCATCCCCTTGACTTACTTTAGAACGGGAAGTTTTTACCTCTAAATCCCCTTCACCTGGTTCGCCCTTGTTCCCGGTCCTCCACCCTAACCCCTCCCCGCCACCCAACCACCAGTTTGTTTTCTGTATTTATGAGTCTGTTTCTGTTTTGTTTGTTCATTTTTTGTTTTTGGATTCCACATATTATCATTCCCATCCCTTTCCTCTGTGGTGACCCCTGAACCATCTTCTGGACAGCTCTTTCTCTTGGCAAATGTGGGTACAGCACTTGAGCTTTCCTTTCTTCCTAGAGAGGGCCTTTCTGCCCCTCCGTTGGGTCAGAAAGCAGTGGCTAAAGCAGATCTATAATGGGAGATTGCTCTGAGAGTCTCTATTTTTAATAGTGTTGTGTTTGTTCTTCAGATAATCATTTAAATAAACCCCAGTGTAGGTCATGTTCTTAGGGTTGCACTTAAATAGAAGACAAAACATCTCAGGCCATTTGTCGATTTTACATTTCTTCTAATTATGCTTTAAGCTGTGGGTTCCCACCCACAGGAATGTCATCTACATTACATGCTGGACTGCTGCCATGTTGTCTTCCAAAAACTTCAATTTTAAGATACTTGAGAAGCAAGGGCTGTTCTACCTGCTGCCACACACTGTGAATTCTGCCCCACAGCGGTTTTATCTCCCCTCATATCGACATCATCTCTTCTCTTTTATTTGATCTTGTCAGACATTTCCACTCTGGAGTTCACTGGGGGAGAGGAGGAAGCATTTTCTCTATATTTACCTTTTTTTTTTTACCATTAAAGTTTTTCCTGTGTAGCATATCTAGATCTACCATAAGTTTTTAACTTTAGATTTAATGGCTGTATAGTAGTTCCGGTATACACGTGGTATGACTTATATCACCAGCCCTTGATGGACATTTTGGTTTCAGTTTTTTGTTACTTCAAGTCGGTTGAACATCTGTGCCAGTGATTCTGTAGGAGATCCCTGAGCAGGTGTGTGCATGGGTGTTTGGGCCCATGTTATATTCCCAGTTCTGTCCCTTCATGGCTCTATGGCCTTACCCAGTTAACCTCTTTAAGGCTTATTTTCGTAATTTATAAAGTAATACCATCTATCTCAGAGAGTTGTGAGAATTAAATATGAAGGCCAGTATAAACATTTCTGAAAGATACAAATGAAACTATTAATAATTATTGCCACTAGAGAGGTTTTCTAGGAATCTAAGGAATTTAGGAATCTAGAATGAGAGGGAAATTTTTTGACTATATACCTTTTTGTATTGATTTTTTAACCATGTGCATGTACAATTTTTTTAAAGAATCTGACATCATGTCAGGAACATAGTAGATGCTCAGTTAATGGTAACTATAGATGTTAATGTTGATTTTTCCTATCATGGTTTTTTTCCAAGCTTACAACTTCTGACTTCACTGTTAATGGCACTGATACAGTCACTTGGGATTTCTACCAAGAAATCTTTCACTCTCTATACTTGTTGCTGAGTTCCTACTGTAGAATTTTCTTTGAATCCATACTTCTTTTTCTCAATCCTCTCTTACTTCTTTTTCACTCTTGCCCTCATTATCTTTTAAGTGAATGTAAGATAACAGTATTAAGGCTGGGAAGGACTTGAGAGAATGCAAAATAAAATACATATGCATATGAAACATTTGAGGTGGAACACATAATTCTGTATGCATTCCTGTTTGTCATTTAAATGTTGATTAAGTACAGATTCTTTTAAAGGTGTTATAGGATTTGTGGTAGCATTTTTGTAGTCTATGTTCTCCGTTAGCATATACTAAAAAGACAATTATAGTAACATGAAGATTAAGAAATTTGCCTAACATTAAAAAAATGGCTTCATATGTGCAAAAGTTAGACTCCACTAAACTAATGTATTCAATACTTCCGGGTCTATTGCAGTAGTCCACTAAACTGTTCCTTTATTTTATAGGTCAGGAGTTGCATAGAGAGGTAATTTTATTTACCTCTATTCAAGGCCACAAAGTGAGTTAATAGTAGGGTTAATACTACAGCCCAGATTTTGAAGGTAGTGTGGAGTCCTCTTCATTCAAATTGCATTGTTGTAGTTTGTTACATATATATTTTATCTTCCCATCTATATTGTAAATGCCTTGAAAGCTGAGACTTTGATATTTCTGAACCCCATTAACATAGTCGTTCTGGAAATGTCTGAATGAATTATTAAATGTTGCCTTAGAATTGTTCTATTGCAAAGGTCCTGAGTGTCACTCTCTTTCAAGTGGATTCCTTTTGTGAAATACATTGTTGGAGACATGGGATTCATAGGCATATGTGATGGTGATTGTATTTCTTCATTCCCAGAGACTTGGGTCTTCTCGCCCACCCATGTGCATTGCCCCCACATACTACAGTCCGAGAGATTCTTTCCTATTACAGACTTCTTTACTCATGCGTCAGTTAAGTGACAGATACACCAACTGCTTAAACAGATTGTAAATTATTTCTCATTGGCAAATGTTGTAGTTGTTGGTTTTGTTTTTGTGTGTTTGTTTTTTATTTTAAAGCTGGGCACATTGCTATCCCATATGGAATCTGCTTTCCTAATACAGTCTGGAAGAGAGGGTGGGCAATTGCTGCTTCTGCCATAGCTTGTTGTTCCTCCTTCTAAATGCAGAAAATTTCACAGATTTTTTTTAATATGCAAGGCACAGTGCAGGTGCAACTGTAGAGACCAAAAAGGCAGATAAGACATGGTCCCATCTCTAGAGTATTTTAAAGTTTAACTATTCTATCATTCATATTGGCTCCTGATTTTCCTAAAGCAACACTTTGGTCATATTACTCCACCTTTCGAAATATTAAGAAGACTTCTTATTGCCTGTCACATGAAGTCCAAACTCTAGAGCCTGAAGTTTAAGGCTTTTTGGTCTGGCCCCAGCCTGTCTTGATAGCTTTGTCACACATTGTTGACTTAGTCTTCACTTAACTCTCACCTACTCGCCATTTTCTGAAAATGGCATCTCTGTGTTTTTGCTCATGCTGTTCTTTTGGGCCAGAAAATCATCTTTTCCTGTGTCTTCTTGGCACTTGGGGCAGAATTGCCACTTCTCCCATGAAATGATGAGTTTCTGGAACATTTATTGAGCCCTTGTTGTATGGTTAGGGAGTTAGAGATTCAGAGCTTGTATCTGCTGTCCCAAAGCATTTTTGCTTCTTTTTTGGTAGTTACCAACTTCTGTTTTGTGTTATAGTTGTTAGTATATATGTATCCAGTCTTTCCAGCCAAATTGTAATCTCTGAAAGTTAAAGGAATATCTTAATCAAAATTCTTTAAATGTCCAAAGAAAAACAAACTAGATTTAAATGAACTTTATTTCTCCTTTTATTCCTTCATTTGTTAGTGAACTGAAAAGTTCAGAGCTGGTTTGGCTTAGTGCCTGTGACATCATTTGAATAAAGTCACCAAACTTTGAGTAAGACAAGATAACGTTCTCGTTTGGTTTAACTTAACTCTACAGTGTAGTGGCAGAGACCCAGCACCCACAGAACATTGGGAAGAACTTCAAATGATATTTAGTCATTCCTACTTAGATGATTTCATTTCACTGCCAAGCCATTCATCTGAAAGCTCTCTTAGTGATAACCACATTTAATTAATTACCTACTTTGACAAAAGGTACTTTAAAGGTGTTGAACATCTATGTAACAAATCTTACCTTCACAGCCACACCACAAAGTAGAATGTTTAATGCCCATTTTACAGACGAGGGTACTAAGTTCAAGAGGTGAAAAACTCACCAGGTTGCACATATGTGACAGCACCGGCATTCACATTGTCATGCCCTCCAGAGGCCTTTGTCTCCTCCATTCACTTCCCTGTTCAGTCGATCAAAGCTCTCTCCAGTTCTTTGGCAGGATTTGAATGAAGGATTTCTCTTACCTTAGGATGCCAACCATCCTATCCAGTCTTATTCCCCACTAGTCTTTCTTTACATCATTTTATTGCCAGATGTACCACAATACTTCTTTCTGAACTTGGTTTTTCCTTTTTTGTGGGGTAGAGGGTTCCAAATCTTGTGCTCAAGGCCCAGCTTAAATTCTTCTGTCCTGAAGATGGCTTCCCTGGCTTCCTCTACTTCTTCTTAGTCTTTTTTTTCTTGGCCTCCTAGAAAACATACTGGTTAAGATTAAACTCTTTACTTAAATTTAGTGTGTAGGTACTTGTGTGCAATACACAAATGTCTGCTATTTTAATTTTGAACTCTTGGTTATGTTTGCAGGTACTAAAATGGTTTTTGTGGTTTGTTTGTTTGTTTGTTTTTTAAAGATTTTATTTATTTATTTGACAGACAGAGATCACAAGTAGGCAGGGAGGCAGGCAGAGAGAGAGGAGAAAGCAGGCTCTCCACGGAGCAGAGAGCCCGATGCGGGGCTCGATCCCAGGACCCTGGGATCATGACCTGAGCCGAAGGCAGAGGCTTTAACCCACTGAGCCACCCAGGCACCCCTTGTTTTTTTTTTTTTTTTTAAGATTTTGTTTATTTATTTATCAGACAGAGATCACAAGTAGGCAGAGAGGCAGGCAGAGAGAGGGGAGGGAAGCAGGCTCCCCGCTGAGCAGAGAGCCCGATGCGGGGCTCAATCCCAGGACCCTGGGATCACAACCCGAGCTGAAGGCAGAGGCTTAACCCACTGAGCCACCCAGGTGCCCCGGTACTAAAATAGTTTTTACAAATTTGAGGACACAGTTCCAATTCAGTGTGCATTCACTGTGTATACTATGCTGTGGGCTCTGAAGCATGTCACTGTAATACAGTGAGGGATTACACTTTGTCTATCTTGTATTGTAGCTGCTTGTGTGCAAGTACCATAGGAGGAGTTTTAAAAAATCTTCTAGAAATTTAAAGGAGGAAGCAATCATTTGTCACCAGTTATTGAAGATTTATTGTTATTTACTTAAGATATGAGGATCAGTCAAATGTTTGTTGAGCTCTCCCAGGAGGTAGAGATGTATCATTCATGGCAGTGTTCAACCAGAGGCTGGTTTGTTTGGAATGTTGTAGGGGAGATTCATGAATCTATTATAGCAGTACTCTCAGAACATTGGCAGCAGACCATTGACAGCAGGGGGTTCATACTAACTGCAGATTATTCATCCTAATTCCATACTTCTTGGGGGGAAAATGTCATGAAATCTGTACTTTAAGATGTTTTATTTTGGAGAATTTCAGACATACATAAAAAATAGATTAATATATGCCCATGTGCTACCACTCAGCTTCAAAAATTATTGATTGATGGTAAATCTTTGATTCCTCTCTTTTTTCATTCCTCTCTTTTCTATGTCATATCATAAAGATTTTAAAATATACCCTTAAAAAATAAAGCCTCCTTTATTTTCTATGTATCATAAAGATTTTAAAATATACCCTTAAAAAATAAAGGCTCCTTAAAAATTTTTTCTAAATGTAACTGTATCATTATCACACCTGAAAAAGATTACTAACAGTTCCTTGATACCAACTACCCAGTTAGTATTCAACTTTCCATTTATCTCAAGCATCTGTTTTATTTTATAGTTTTTCTGAATTGGGATCTAAGTAAGGTTTACATGTTTGACAGACTGATAAATCTGTTAGTCTCTGTTTTTCATCAGGTCCCAGCAGCATGGTCAGTTCTCTGGGTTTTCTTTTTACCTTATATATTCTAATCTTAGAGCTGAAGAATCTGGCAGTCTGGAAATGCCAACAGATGCAGACCAAAAAGCCACAACAAAGGACTGCTCTCTCTAGCCAAGGACCAGGAGAGAGAAAATCTAACAAGACAAAACATTTAGATAGTACATGCTCTACTCCAACCAAACACCCATGAAAAACTGTGGTCACATCCCTACTCATGTCAGCAAAGTCCAAATGGGGAGCCTAGACTTGCATCATCACCAGGCTGGAACCTGACACTCCCAGCACCCCTGTCTTGGTGGGGTCAGCAAGAGGCCAACTAGGGAATCAGGACTTTCATCCTCACCACCTGGTAATTACCACCCCCCTCTCCCCCCGTCCTGCCTCCATTATCAGTGTCAATGCAGACAATGTAGGGAGCTAAAACTCTTACCCTTGCCCATCATTAATGAAGAGTCCCTGTCTTATGTGTCATCAGAGGCCAGATGAGGAACCCATATTTCTACTTCTGTCTGGCAGTAATGAGGGAGCTCCCTTGCTAGAGAGATTTCAGAGAAAGCTAGTTTCGTAACACAATAAAAATATTCATGTTTTGTTAGGAAATTATTTTTCATGTCAAGAACCAGGAAAATCTTATAGTGAAAGGAAAAAGACAATAAATAGATCTCAGCACCAAGATGACAGAGATGTTAAAACTATCTGACAAAGATTTTAAAGCAGCCAAAAATGTTTTCTTAAACAATTGTGAAGATGTTTTAAACAAAATGAAGAGGTAGAAAGCCTCGGCAAAGAAAAAGAAGGTAAGATATAAAGAAGCATCAAATGGACATTCTACTGCTGAAAAATATAATGAAAATAAAAAGTTCAGTGGAGGGCTCAACAATGGAGGGCTCAACAGTGGATGGGTTCAATTGAAAGGGACTGAGGAAAAAATCAGTGAACTGGAAGATAAAAATACTAGAAATTGCCCAGTGTGAACAACAGAGAGAAAATAGACTGGTGGGGAGGGTTGGGGGAGGAGGGTAGGGAACAAAGCCTTGGGGACTTGTGGAACTATAACAGAAGAGCAAATATTTGTGTCATTTGAATCCTGAAAGGAGAAGGAAAGAGGATAAGGGTAGAAAAATACCAGAGGAAATAATGGCTGAAAAATTCCCCAAATTGGCTCAAAACCTAAATGTACCAACTCAAGAAGCTGCATAAACCACAAACAGGATAAACCCAAAGAAATTTCGGCCAAGACACATCATGATTAAACTTCTGAAAACTAAAGACATAAAAAAAAACCTTGAAAGTAGCTAGAGGAAAAAAATACATTTTGCCTTTATAGGAAATACCCAACTCTTGGTTTCAGCCCAGGGTCATGATCTCAGGGTGGTGGGATGGAGCCCTTCATTGGGCTCCAAGCTCAGCAGGGAGTCCACTTGTGGATTCTCTCTCTCCCTCTCCTCTTCCCCCTGCTCATTCTCATTCTCTCTCTCTAAAATAAATAAACAAAGCTTTAAAAAGAAAAATAATTAGAGCAGAAATCAGTGAAATTGAAAATGGGAAATGAGTAGAGAAAATCAATAAAACCAAAAGCTGGTTCTTGGATAAGTTCAACAAAGTGATAAGGCTATATCCAGGCTAAGAAAAAAAAACAACACAAATTACTAATAGCAGAAATGAAAGAAGAGTTATCACTACAGATCCCGTGGAAAGTAAAAGGATAATAAAGGAATAGGATGAACAACTCAATGCCCACACATTTGATATTTTACTAGAAGTGGATCAATTCCTTGAAAGACACAATCTGCTGAAAATCACACAAGAAAAAAATAGGTGATGTGAATAGGCCTCTATCTATTGAAAGAAATTGAATCAATAAATAATAAACTTCTAGGGCGCCTGGGTGGCTCAGTGGGTTAAAGCCTCTGACTTTGGCTCAGGTCATGATCCCAGAGTCCTGGGATCGAACCCCATATTGGGCTCTCTGCTCAGTGGGGAGCCTGCTTCCCTTCCTCTCTCTCTGCCTGCCTCTCTGTCTACTTGTGATCTCTGTCTGTCAAATAAAAAAAACAACAACTTAATAAATAATAATCTTCCAAAACAACTCCAGGCCCCTATGGGCTTGCTGGCAAATTCTACCAAATAGTTTAGGAAGATTTATACCATTTTTCTACAGTCTTTCAGAGGATAAAACTAGAAGGAATTCCTCCCAACACTTTCTGTGAAGCTAGCATTATCCTAACACCAAAGTCAAACAAAGATATTACAAGGAAAGGAAACTTCAGACCAGTATCTTTTATGAACAGATGTAAAAATTCTCAACAAAATATTAGCAAATTCAATCCAAAAAAGTATAAAAAAAATTACACATCATGACCAGGGTGCTTGTGTGGCTCAGTCGTTAGGCGTCTGCCTTCGACTCAGGTTGTGATCCCGGGGTCCTGGAGTTGAGACCCGCATTGGGCTCCCTGCTCAGCGGGGGGCCTGCTTCTCCCTCTTCCACTCCCCCTGCTTGTGTTCCCTCTCTCACTGTGTCCCCCTCTGTCAAATAAATAAATAAAATCTTAAAATAAATAAAGAATTACACATCATGACCAAATGGGATTTATCCCAGGTACGCAAGATTGGTTTAACATACAGGAAACAACTCTATTCTTAGTGCCCAAATACTAGAAACAGCTCAGATGTCCTTCGGCAGGTAAATGTTTAAATGAAGTTTAGTTCCTCTGTCTCATGAAATACTCTTCAGCAATAAAAAGGAATAGGCTATTGATTTTTGTGCAGGTTTGGGTGGATCATGAGATCCTTGACGGCATTAAACTGAATGAAATAAAAAAGCCAGTCACAATAGAGGCACATACTGGGTGGTTCAATGTATATAACATTTTCTAAATGACAAAATTATAGGGATGGAAAACATTAGTGGTGGCCAGGGGTTAAGAGGAGATGCGGATGGGAACAGAGGTTGGACACAAGTAGGGTATGGGTATGAAAGGGCAACATGCGGGATCCTTGTGGTGATAGAATGTTCTGTATCTTCACTGTACTAATATCCGTATCATGGTTGTGATCTTAGTGTGCTACATTTTTGTAAGGTGTTACCATTTGAAGAAATTGGGTAAAGTGTACATAAGATATTATTTCTTAGAACTGCATGTGAATCTACAATGATCTTAAAACATTTAATTTTTTTTAAAGATTTTATTTATTTATTTGACAGACAGAGAGAGCACAAGGAGGGGAGCAGGAGAGGAAGAATCAGGCTCCCCGCTGAGTAGGGAACCCAATGTGGGGCTCCATCCCAGGACTCTGGGATCATGACCTGAGCCAAAGTCAGATGCTTAACTGACTGAGCCACCCAGGCATCCCAAAACATTAATTTTTTAAAAATGAATGTTTGCCTAAATGGGCAACAATTATCCTTTTTGCACTTGTTCCCCGCTGAAACTTACATAGACTTATTATACTGCTATCATTTCCCAGACAATGCCTATTCTTAATTTTCACTGAAATTCCCTAAGAGTAAAATGGAGAGTCAATTACAGTATGGAAAATAAATATGTTTTGAGGACACCTGAATTAAATTATTTTGCTGTTCATTTCCTGCATCACTTACCAAAAGCAGAGAGATACGGGAAATTGAAGTGGTTGTCTGGGTAATCCAGACTCCCTGCTTTGGACCCTTATGTCTTCAAATGGGAATGGTTGAAAGGTCTTCCTTAAAGAACACTTTAGGTCTCAGATTTCTCTATTTCTGTCATAAACACAGGCTGGCTTCTCCAGATGCAGAACATCTAATTGAGAACTAGAGTGTTTAAAATTTGACATTTTGCATGGAAAGGTATAATTCCATCTCAGGTGATTCTGCAACAGAGCTCAAGAATAATCTTTTCATTGCTTCTGATGTGTTTGAAAGGCTTCCACATTGTCTAGAGCTGTACATTGTGGCATTGCATCAACTGAGGAGACGTCAGACTGTCAGTCATGACTTGGGTGCTTAGTAAAGAATATGTTAAGAACCATTGCCTAGTTTTGTGGTGCTTTGGAATTGATTAAATATTTAGTCTTGTTCCCCAACCTTACCTTTCTAGCTCCACTTAGGATTCATCCACCCCTAACCCCAACTTCCCTGCAGATGTGTGTTCTGCACTTTCAGAACCGTTTGAATTTAGGACTTATCTTTTTCTTTTGTTTCTTCATGTTTTTACATACCCTGTTTCCCCAATATTTTGTGTCCTTGGAGGCATTCCTAATCTTTCAAGATTCATTTCAAAAATCATCTTTTCTGTGATGTTATCCCTGATAATACATTTCCCTCTTCCTTACCCAGAGAAATGTTACACATTTCTTTCTCTTCACTACATTTATTATTCTTGATGTACGGTAACCCCTATACTATAAAACCTGTCACACAGCACGTAAGGGGCTGTTTTCCTGTATCTCCACTTTAGACTCTGATTTCGTTCAGGGAAATGATTTTTCTCCATTCACCTTTGTATTCCAAGATCCAGCAACAGTGCCTGACATTAGGTGCCCAGTAAGTAAATGAATGAGGTAGAGAAATAAGAACATTCTTATTTTCACACTAAAAACTGGAGGTTTAGAAATTTAAAATATGTATTCAGAGTACAAGGCTGACATAGGAACTAGAGCTTGGATCCAGTAACTGACTTAAAGAATAATGGTTTTTCTACCTGGGGTGCCTGGCCCATTGACATTAGTATACCTTTCACCTTACTGAAATGAAAAGAGCCGTATGTTTTCATTGATCTGTACCAATTAAACATTACAAATGGGAAATGGCACACATGGAGAGTAAGAGCATGGATTCTGGATCTAAACTGTGCTCATATCCCAGCTTCTTACCTGTTGGTAATTGCCTGACTTCTCTCTGCCTCATGTGTAAAATGAAGGTAATAGTACTCATCTCCTGTGATTATCATCGTTAAACAATTACCATGTGTAAAACATTTAGAACAGTGCATAGAACATTAGGCACTCTGCGTATTTTTTGCTGACAAAAATGGAGAAATGAAGAATTCCTTAATGTGTGGAAATGTTAAAAATTCTTTTAGCTCACAGGTCATGCAAAAAATAGGCAGCAGGCCATACTTTCAGTCTAAATCATTAATTCATTAAGAGGCTGCAAAGTGGTGATACTGTTTTAGACATTTCATGTCCAGGCTGCAGTACTTTTAAAAAGAGAAGCTTTCTCCCTATTGACTAATTTGATAACCCACTGGCACAACTTGACAGGTTGCAAATGTTATTGTGTAATAAAGTCCAGTCCCCTACTCAGCATGTGTGTGACCTTACCATACATCACTTTTGTACTGTACTGGGCATGAGATCTCTGCTCAGAAAAGTACATTGTCCGTGGTACCTACGTAACACTTTTGTTTTTACAAGCACTTGAATTAGATCCAGTGGATCCAGTTAGATCCACACTCTTGGGCCAGTGTTTTTACCTCATTCTCAGGCCGCCTCTCTACTCTTTAAGTATGTTGCTCTTATGGTGTGAACCCCTCTGGTTAAGGTGGTATCTGGAAACCCATTGGGGTGTGGATAACTCCCTGCTCACACCTAGTGATCCCTGTTCATTGGCCATTTGCCATACCACTGGAGGATGTAGTTAATGTTTGTGTCATTTATAGCAGAACTAGCAAAGCCTAGCTGTTAATTACTTAGCAAACTTGCCTCTAATTGGATGACCCTTTTTTAAAGCAGGGGTAAAAATAGTTCCATGTTGAATATCATGTAGAGTTTAAAATGTCCAATTAGAGATACAAAAAAAAACTGTAAAGGGCAAAGTTAGTTGCTTATGGAGACTTTTTAAAAGCACGTGCCTATCATTTGAATGCTAATTATGTCCACTTTTTTTTTTTAATGGAGAGCAATATTCCCTGCCAAGCATGGAGCCCTGAACAGGCTCAATCTCATGCCCCTGAGATCATAACCTGAGCCAAAATCTGGAGTCAGTTGCTTAGCCACCTGAGCCACCCAGGTGCCCCAAAACTTTCTTCTTTTCAATAGATGCCTTCTCTGGCTGTAATTATGACTAATGTGTAATTGAGGAGATTAAAGGACTGATTAAGAGTTCTGATTTCATTATATGGTAAGGATGGTTAACTTCAGGTAGAATTGTGTTTGAAGTTAAATTTAATATACATTTTGAAGGTTGCATGTGTTAAGCGATCAGCTCTTGGTTTCGGGTCAGATGATGATCTCGCGGTCCTGAGATGGAGCCCCGCCTGGGGCTCTGTGGTCAGCAGGAAGTCTGCTTGGGATTCTTTACCTGTTCCTCCCCCTCTGGCCTTCCTCCACAACCTCATGCACATTCTCTTTCTCTCAAATAAATAAATAAATAAGATCTTCAAAATATATACACACACACACACATTTCGAGTAAAGGTTTTTTCCTCACTCTCTGAATTACAAATGGCAGTTAGACTCTGAGTTCCCACACAACCGGTGTGCTTCCATACTTAGTGATTGTGGGGTTGAACTTGAAGTTACTGGGAAGTAAACCAGTCATATTCCAGGGTGGTAAACAACCAGGCAGGACTTCATTGGGAATTGCCAGCATTCTCCATGTCATCACTGAAGGACAGTGTCTGGGAGAGGTAGAATTTGGTGAGCTAGAGAATGTCTGTCTTTTTCAAACCCTTAGAACATGGTGGTAAGAATCTTCAGCAAAGTTTAGTTTACCAACTCTGGCTCCAAGTGGCTGGACACCCTCTGAGGCAGTGGTTCAGATATTGGTCCTGGGCTCCCAGAGACAGAAACAGCCACATAAAACAGATAAAAACAGAAGCAGTCAGATAAAAATGACATGTGCTAAGCCTGTAATTAAAGAAGGGACCTTTGGCATTTTGACTTCGGCCTTCTACCCAGCTAAAGCGTATAAATGTAGGTTAAAATTTAGTGTGATTCCTCAGGCTTGACTTGAATGCCTCTGTCTCTTATTATAGTGGGAAAGTTTAGAACAAAATAAATACTCATTCACTACTTTCAAATTTTCTCATTTAGAGAGTGTGTGGGAAAAGGATGTCCAAAATATCACAGTTTATGTTCATTGCCCACGTTAAAATACATCTGTCAGTTCCCTTGGGTTTTAGTGAATTGCTGTCAGAATAGGTCTTTCTTTGGAATACAATGTAGATCTTGTCGCAGCGAAGCATGTTTTAGAGAATATCATGTAGTCTTCCTTAGAATCTTAAAATGGAGTAATTCATCAAATGAGCAGCCTTTTGTTTTAGGAGTGTGGGTAGTGATATTTTTGTAATAGTCACAAATCCTTTGTAAATATGGCTAGAAACTGGTTTTCTGTTTTATTTTTATTTTTCTTAAAGAATTTGTTTATTTATTTGACAGAGAGAGAGATCACAAGTAGGCAGAGAGGCAGGCAGAGAGGGAGAACCAGGCTCCCTGCTGAGCAGAGAGCCTGATGCGGGGCTCGATCCCAGGACCCTGAGATCATGACCTGAGCCGAAGGCAGAGGCTTAACCCACTGAGCCACCCAGGTGTCCCTAGTTTTTTGTTTTAAAATGAGTCCAAGAAAGTGAGAGTTTGTGACTAGCCCAGTGATAACTGGAAAGTTCTGTTAGCACTTAGCTCATTTCAGGTGATTGAATATGTTTACACAACTAAGGATAATGACAGAAAAAAACACTATTTAAAAATGTTTTGAAGATACATGTATAGGGCATAGATTATCTGTTTTACAAGATAAAGCAGATTTACGATGCTGTAGCTGTGAAGTGAGTAGAAGGCTAATGTCTGAAATAATTTAATGGCATTTCTGGACCTAATGTGTTTTTGTTTTGTTTTGTTTTGTTTTGTTTTAATGCTAGCTAATCACATCTCAAAATGAGAGCATTTTTTGTCTCTTGGGCATTTGCCAGATCTGTACAAAGTATGAAACATCTGCAGATGTCTGTTTAAGGCAGTTTCTTAATGCTCTCTAATAGAATGTTTTAACCAAAGTATGTTATTAGTTGTATGAAAGCTACTTTGTTTTTGCTACTATATTTTAGACCTGGGTTTTCTAGTACTTTCAGGTGCTTTCCCTTTGGGAATGTTACTAATGATCACAAAAGATGTTGGTAAAGTGCAAAAAATGGTGCTTAATTTTAATACATAGCTGTCTTGAATTTGACAAAAGATAAAAGTTCCAGTGATTCCTCAAAATTTCAGAGTCTTTTTTTTTCCCCCCACAAAGGTCATTTTGGGACCGTGAGACCAGACTTTAAAAGAAGAGTTTTCTGAGCTTGAGCCCTTTTGATTTTTAAAATAAACACCACATCTCTTTCTGATAATATATTTGGTCATTTAGAGTGCTTTCTATGAAGGAAGTTGTGGTGATAGGTTCTGGAATGTGAAGCCTACAGCAAGTGAGTGTGATTAAGAGGGTGATGGGAACTCCAAGGATACAGTGCTTGGGAACTTTTTAGAGATGAAATTCTCTTATGCTCAGTTAGCATTACTCATGCTTTCCAGGAGGAAGCATTGCTAGGGATTAGCTGAACAAATGGGATGAAAGTCAAAATATGAAGTTGGTTTTTGAGGTATATTTTGATACAAGAATGTAGCATAGTCCTACTAAAAGCTCCTTATGCTTTTTGAGATACCTGTGTATTCCAAGTTCATGTAACAATGCATAGCACATAATAGTCAGTAAATACTTGTCAAATGAATGAATAATGATGCGGTATATTTTATGTGGTATATATCGTTTTCTGGTTTAGTGAGTATGTTTATTTACATATTGCATAAAATAGTATGTGAGTAAATGCTAATAAAATACCATTCAGGAAGCACTAAATTAGACTTGAAGGGTTATTTCAGCTTTTTATAATTGCAGTAATTACAAGTACAAGTATTTGTATAATACTGTGCACATACTGCTTTCCTTCCTTAGGACTTACCGTAGGAAGTTATTTGACATGGGAAGATGCTATATTCTGGATTAGTGAAGTTCCCAGAAATCTTTTAGATCAAACAGTAACATTTTTTCTTGTGAACTCCTTCAGTTTTCCATATTAATATATATCTTTAGTGTTATTCATTAAATTCTAGATGAAACTCTTTTGGTAAAATTGATGGAATATCCTGAAGTTTCTTAAGGGGAGTAAACAGGCAAGGATAGCAGAAAAGCTAGTTATTGGAAGGAAGAAAGATGGTGAGGGGGAGAGGACATGAACTGCGTTTGCTGTTGAAACACATGGTTGGTACAAGTTGTGCAATATATTTCTCAGGTAAGATTAGGTAGGTCAGTGGGTCAGAGATAGAGTCTGTAATATGAGCATTGTGATAAACAAGGGTTTGCAGTAGAGAATAGGCAGATTGATTATTCTATGATGTCCCACGAGTGGTGAGATCATTTTTAGCAGTTAGAGGAAAAAAGTTTAGAGCTTTATATGACATCGGAAGAAATTCCAGAAGGTGATATTTAATAGTTACTTATAAAATCAAGCCAGATAAACACTGAAATAAAATAGAAACAAATGTATATCAGATTCCTAGGATGAAAAGTACTGTTTAAAGAAATTTTAGGAACAAATTATAAAAAGATATATTTGAATAAGAATAAATAAACTCCTATAAATTAAAAACAGATTGGGAAAAATATTTGCAACAAAAACAATATAGAAAGCATTAGTATTTGTTGATAAAAATATTACAAACTCTAGTACATATGTAAGGAAAAGAAGATGACTAGAGAAAATATTTTAAAAATAGAAACAAAAGAGAAAATATAACAAGTACAAAAACGTAATAAATGTTCAACATTAGTGACTCACCAAAGAAGTCTATATTAAAATAGGTATTATCAGTTGCCTCCAATATTAGCAGAGCTAGCTACAAACATATTTATCATATGTTGCTGGTATGGAGGTATAATTGATAAAATTTGTTAGTAAAATAATTTGGTATTAAGTGTCAAGTCTGAGATTATTTGTAACTTGTAATATACCTAAGGAAGTTATTCTAAAAGTGGAGAGAATTTGATGTGTGAAAAGATTTTGGCAGTATTATTTATAATAGTGGAAAGTTTGAAAATACATAAATAATGATAGAGGATCATTTAAAATGCCTGATGATAACCAGTTTAGTGAAATTATGTAGGTATTTAAAATGATAGTTATTGAAGTTTCATAATATCACTATATCATGATCATGTTTTCTAGTTAATAAAAAAGCTGTACATGAAATTACAGCATGGTAGAATTACAACTTTTATGATGAAACATAAAATGGCTAGAAAATAAAAAGTCCTTTTTTAAACATAACTTTATTGAAGTACAATTTACATTCCATAAAATTCACCCATTGTGTGAGTGTATGAGGTTTTCATGTATTTTTAAGTTGTGCAGCCATCCCCTCAAGCCTGTTTGAAAACATTTTTATCACTCCCAAGAGATCCCTTGTTCATGCCTCTCACTCTTGTCCCCAGGCCTAGGCAAACAGTGACTTGCTTTTTGTCTCTGTAAATCTGCCTTTTCTGGACATTTAATTTAAATTGAAATATACATTTTATAGTCTTTATCTTTGGCTTCTTTCTCTTGGGGTGTTTTTTGAGATTTAATTAGAAGCTGAGTTCTCCTCCTCTGTGTCTCCTTCATTCTCAACACTTCTACACTGCCAACATTTCTGATGCCAGGACTGTGGGATTTCCCCACACTAAGCAACTCTCTGTGACACCGGCTGCATGTTTGATCGCACAGGTTAAGGGCTCAGTCCCACAAAACTGCTCTCCCCCACTTCAGGTGCCAGTTGCAAGTAGTAGGTCTCCACAATTTCTGTCCGATGTGGCTACCCATCAGAAGTTCCCAGAACCTCCTCCGCTGGGAGTCGGTTATTTGCTAGATCAGCTCACAGAACTTGGGGGAAATACTGCATTTACCAATTTACTATGTAATAAAGGATATGATAAAGTATACAGGTGAACAGCCAGATGAAGTGATGATACATAGGGTGAGGTCTGGGAGAGACCCAAGCTCAGGAACTTCTGTCCCTGTGGAGTTGGGGTGTGTCACTCTGGTGGTGTAGTGATGTATTCACCAAACTGGAAGCTCTCCCAACCCTGTAGTTTTGGGATTTTTTAAGGGAGGCCTCACATAGGCATAATCAATTACTCTACTTCTAGCCACTCTCTCCTCTCTAGAGAATGGAGGGTGGGGTAAAATTTTCAAGCTTCTAATCATGCCTTGGTCTTCCCTGTGGCTAGCCCCCACTCCAGAAGCCATCCTGGAGCCTACCTAGAGTCACGTCAATAGAACAAAAGACACTCCTGTCACCAAGAAAATTCCAAGGGATTTAGGAACCATGTGACCAGAACCAGGGTCAAAGACCAAATATTAGAATAAAAGCTGTCCCTAGTGCTCTTATAATTTAGGAAACTACAAGAGTTTTAGGAGCTTTGTGCCAGAAATCAAGGTCAAAGACTTCATATTAGAACAGAAGATGCTCCTAGCACCCTTATTTACAAAGGTTTTGGGAGCCCTGTGTCAAAACCTGAGGGCAAACCCAATGTATATATTTATTATTTTGCAGGGTTCTTTCATAATGTAGCATTTGTCAGTAGTTTCTTTCTTTGCTGAGTAATATTCCTTTGTACAGATATACCACATTTTGTGTATCCATCCACCAGTTGATTGACATTTGAATTGTTTCTGGTTTTTGTTAATGAATGATACTGCTGTGAACATTTATGTATATGTCTTTGTGCAGATACTTTTTTTATATCTCCTGGGTAAATCTCTAGGAGTATAATTGTTGGATCATATGATAAGATTTTATAGAAGAAACTGCCTAAGTGGCTGTTTCCAGCAGCAGTGTATGAGGATGTTTGACATCTTCACCAGCACTTGATATGTATTGTCATTTGCATTATAGCCGACATAGTAGGTGTGAAGTGGTTTTATTTTTTCCCCAGTATTTTTATTGTGGTAAAAAATACATGGAATTTACAATCTTAATTATTTTTAGGTGTGCAATTCAGTGGTATTAAGTACATTCATAATGTTGTACAAACATCACTACCATCCATCTCCAGAACTCTTTTTCATTTTGTAAAACTAAAACCTTGTACCCAATAAACAATAATTCCCCATCCTTCTCTCCCACAAGTCTTGGCAACCACCATTCTGCTTTCTTCTCTATGATTTTGACTACTGTTTTTTTTTTAAGATTTTATTTATTTATTTGACAGGAGAGAGCACAAGTAGGCAGAGAGACAGGCAGAGAGAGGGGCAAGCAGGCTCCTTGCCGAGCAGAGAGCCCAATGCGGGGCTCGATCCCAGGACCCTGGAATCATGACCTGAGCCAGAGACAGAGGCTTTAACCCACCGAGCCACCCAGGTGCCCCAATTTTGACTACTCTTAAGAACTTCAAGTAAGTGGGATCATGCTATATTTATCTTTTTGTGACCACCTTATTTCACTTATTCTAATGTCCTATTCTAATGTCCTCAAGGTAACATATATCAGGATTTCCCTCTTTGTGAAGGCTGAATAATACTCTGTTGTGTGTGTGCACTATATTTTGCTTATTCATTCATCTGTTGATGGATACTTGGGTTGCTTGCAGTTTTAACTCTTGTGAGTAATGCTGCTGAGAGCATAGGGGTACAAATATCTCTTTCATTGTGTTTTTATTTTCTATTTCCCTAATGACTAATGTACAAAGTGTTTTTTAAAAATTCACGTTTTAGTCTTTCCTTTAAACTCTTAACCTGTTTTAGTTCTCACTGTAACAAAACAGAAGAGTAATTTGAGAATATGTTAGCAAATGGGGGAGGGATGTTATGGGCTCTGGATGGAACTGACTTGAATTTAAGTTGATGCTAAAATGATTATAATATAAATCAATATTATCTAGTTTATGCAGTTGATAAGTTCCTTTCTGGTGATTTAAAAATATTGCTGTTTTTCAGTTTCTTATTCCCTGGCATTTTCCTTTTATGCTGAGAAATCAAGTATGGAGGTTTAAAACTTATATAGAAATACATCATGGAGAAACCTAGTTATCCAGATAAGAAGGCTAAATTCATTAACAATTGCTTTAACCCTGAGTGGTCCGGCAGACTGTTTTAGTAAGCATGTAATTACTCTGGATTTTGTTACAGGCCTCATTTTTATTGCACATTGTTATTTTGTTGGGTTAACTTGATGTGTACTGTTGATTTGCTTAGAAGTAACCAGAAAAAACAGGTTGTCTATTAGCTAGTTAATGCTTTCTTCTGAGCAGGTATCTGTGTTCTGATCCAGCACGGTTGCACAGAAGTAATTCAGGCAACATCAAGAGCTATGATTTTATGTTATTTCTTTAAGTTGGGATTGGGGAAAGGGAAACAGTTTTTTTCCAGCAAGGCAAAATTAGGAAGTAGGCTGCCAGTTTCCTTTCTGTATCTTCCCTCCGTCCTTTTTTCTGAAGAGCCCTTCTATTTCCATTCTGGATCCAGTTCCTTTCAGCTTCCTAAAGGAGCTTGTCTCCATACTTCTCCTTTCCACAAATTCTTCCTTAACACTGATGTCCTTCTAGTCTTACTTTCTGCCTTCTATTCAGACAGTTTCTTTGAATGAATTGCCCCCATTTTTCACCTTTTTTCCACATTACCCCCAGAAGCTATGTTTTCACTAGTGAGATGACCTTCTTTAAGATTGTTAGTGACTTTTTTCTAACTAGTCTGTATATTTTTATTGAATGTTGTTTCTTAACTTTTTTGTTTACTTCACATTATTGATCACTCTTGAAATCAGCCTTTACTTTGACTTCTCTCTGTTTGAAGACCCCCTGGCTGGATACTCCTGCCATTCTCTTTCTCTAGTCCTGGTTTATTGTCTTCTTCCTGAATCCTATCTGTGGTTTATTTTCTGAACTTTACTTTTGCTAAGTTAATTCCTCAAAAAACTTTCTGGTGATTCTCCAGAGCTGGCCAAATAAGCAGGATTTCTCTCTGTTCCACCAAACTAAGCTCTGCCTCTTCCTCGCCACCTCCACATCGCCTGCCTTCTATCTAAGCCTGAAACTGATTCACTTTCTGGTACCTTTACTGGCTTTCCATTGCCTGCATGGTAAAGGCATTTTAAACCCTTGCCAGTTTAGCCCCAACCTAATTTTCCTGCTAATTTTCTATTAATCTCCGTATCCCCTTTCTTCAAATGCTATTTCCGCTGCTCTTAATACTTCCTTGCCTTGAATAACCCTTCATAAACCCCAGAAGTCTCCTCAGGCCACTGGATCCCACTCCTAGTTTCTTTTACATTTGTAAATTCCTAATTGTATTTAAGATCCAACTCAGAAGTCCTTGGTGTCCAAAGTTCCTTTTCTTTAATTGCAAAATTAATAATTTCTTTCTCTGTACTACTGTGCTACTTTATTCATACTATCACATCATGTTTTACTTAGTCTATATACATCTATTGTCCCTTTCGAGGCTGTGAACCACCTGAGACATTGCATGTTTTTCATATCTAAATCCCTAACATAATCTCTTACACAAGATAGACTCTATTAATGTTGAATGGAATACACCTGCTAGTATACTCAGTAATCATCAACCCAGTATTCTCCTACACTGGAAGCATTGGCATCCAGCCTTTCCCATTCTCTGTACACATAGCCCGCCTTCTGCTTATATAGTTACTTCTCTATTGATCTACATGTCTGTCTTTATGCCAGTACCACCCCACTGTCTTAGTTCCTGTAGCTGTGTAGTAATTTTGAAATCAGGAAGTATGAGTTCTCCAGCTGTCTTTTTCAAGACTTGTATCCTGTTCTGGTTCCCAGCTTTTCCATATGAATATTAGCTAGGATCAGTTTGCCAATTTCTCCAAAAATGGATTTTGATAGGGATTACAGTGAGTATATAGATCAGTTTGGGGAGTATTGGCATCTTAACTGTATTTAAGCCTTCCAGTCCATGAACATGGATGGATGTCTTTCCATTTATGTAGGTCTTCTTTCATTTCTTTCAACAATGTAAATTTGCTTTTAATTATTTTTTTTATTTGTGAATAGAGTTATTTTCTTAATTATATTTTGGGGTTGTTCATTGTTAGAATATAGAAATACGATGGAATGTTTGTATATTGTTCTTGTATCCTGCCTTGCTGAAACCGTTCATTAGTTCTGGTAGTTTTTTTGTGTGGGTATGTGGATTCCTTAGGATTTATAAGATATTCCTTAGGATGTACAAGGTCATGTTTTCTATAAGTAGAGATAGTTTTGCTTTGTCCTGTTCAATATAAATGCTTTTATTTCTTCTTGCCTAAGTGCCCAGGCTAGACCCACCAAGTACAATGTTGTGTAGAAGTGGCTTCCTAGTCATGTTTCTGATCTTTTGGAGAAAGCATTCAGTTTTTTACCATTAAGTACATCTCTTTTATTGCCTTTTTTTTTTTTTTTTTAGTGTTTTTATCATAAAAGGGCCCTGGATTTTGTCAGATGCTTCTTCTATGCTCATTGAAAGAATCAGGGTTATTAGTTTTTATGCTCTTAATATGGTATATTTTATTTTTGGATGTTAAGCCAAACTTGCATTCCTGGGATAAATCACATTTGATCATAGTGTACAATCCTTTTTAGATGTTTGCTATTCTGTTTTAGGTTTCCCAGTCCCTTTTTTGGGGGGGTTGGGGGATTTAAAAATCTATGTTTGTAATCATTATATTCTGTAGTTGTCTTATTTTTGCCTGGCTTTTGGTGTCAGGGTAATATTGGCCTCATAGAATGAGTCGGTAAGTGTTCAAGAGCTTTCTTTTGTACAGATTGTGCCGTGAATTCACAAGATACAGCTTCCAGGAGCTCATTCTCCTTGTTGTTTGTTTTTAAGAAGTGCACATCTCTCTAGATCGAGCAGGCTAGAATTTCTCGTAAACTAAAGTATCTCTTTCTGTGGCTTGCTCCTTTTTCTGATCATTTTCCTTTGCACAGTTCAAGATCATTCTGTCTTTAGAGTGTATAATGTACTCAGATTGCATATTAACTCTCATGGCAGTCTTGCTGTGATTATTTACAACAACATGCAGTGTGTGATGCAGCATTGTAAACACTTTCAGTTTTGCCAAAATTAAATTTGCCATAATAAAATAAAATTTGGGTGTTCTTTTTTTTGAAAGTACCCATTCCTTTGCTGTCTAAAGTGTCACCTTTTTTTGGCCATAAAATTTTAAGGAGTCAGGCGCCTGGGTGGCTCAGTGGGTTTTGCCTCTGCCTTTGGCTCGGGTCATGATCTCAGGGTCCTGGGATTGAGTCCTGCATCGGGCTCTCTGCTCAGCGGAGATCCTGCTTCCCCCTCTCTTCTCTTCCTGCCTCTCTGCCTACTTGTGATTTCTCTCTGTGTGTCAAATAAATAAAATCTTAAAAAAAAATTTTTTTTTAAGGGTCAATCTATGTTTTCAAAAGGACCTAGAGTACATTTGCTGGTTAGAATCTTTCCCCTTACGTTAGTCATTTAAGTAAAACACTGGACGATGGCAGTTTACAATGAAAGGTTTCTTGTAATTTTACAAACTGATCTGCATATGCTGTGCAGGGAAATGAGTTTAGCATTCTCTTTAATCACTCTGTCTATCCATTGGGCTCTTTTACTTGCAAACAACAGAAAGTAATTCTGGCTAACTGAAGTCAAGAAAGGGAGTTATTAAAAGGCTATGAAATAGATAAAAGGAAAACTGATTATTCACGTTTTGGAAAGAACAGGGGTATTAGTCACAGTCTCTTCAAACTGTCTTGGGATGAGTCTTTCCAGCTGGTTTTCATGCATATATCATTTGGCTCAAGATTCCCATATCTGGAGAGTCTGCCTGGCCTGATTTGGGTGTGTGCTCCCCCTTGGCCAGCGGAAGTCAGGGATTCCTTACTTGGTCTCACCAAAGGAGAACAGAGGTGTTAGTACTAGAAGAAGGGAAATGGATCAGAGGAAATCAACATATGCCACCACAAGGGCACCACCTAATTTGTGATTCATTCCTTTTAAAAACAAAGGTAATTTAAGGGTGCCTGGGTGGTGCAGTCGGTTAAGCATCTGACTCTTGGTTTCAACTAAGGTCATAATCTCAGTGTTGTGAGATCGAGTTCTGTGTTGGGCTCTGCACTGAGCAGTGTCTGCTTGAGATTCTCTTTCCCTCTCCCTCTGCCTTTCCTGCCTGTGCACTCATACCTTCTCTCTCTCAAATAAATCTTAAACAAACAAACAAATTAAAAAAAAAAGTTAATTCAAATCTCATTTTGCCCAATCAGGCATGCAAAGTCAGCTAAGAGATTTTCTTCAAAGAATTTCCATATGTAGTTTTGTTTTGTTTTTTAAAGATTATTTATTTATTTATTTGATAGAGAGAGAGAGAGATCACAAGTAGGCAGAGAGGCAGGCAGAAAGAGAGGGGGAAGCAGACTCCCTGCTGAGCAGAGAGCCCATTGTGGGGCTCGATCCTAGGACCCTGAGACCTTGACTTGAGCTAAAGGCAGAGGCTTAAACCACTGAGCCACCCAGGCGTCCCACGTATGTAGTTTTTTAAAGATGTTATTCAGACACAGACTGACAGAAAATTTATAATAGGACTCAAGTTTTTAGGTCAGGTGGAGAATACTTTATTAGTCTGAAAAAAATGGAAGGGAGTAGTAAGGGTGTTCTAGTTCATATAATAAATAATATCTTAAGAAACAGATGCTCACAATAAAAAATATTTCCAAGCTTGCTGATTCTGTTAGGTGCTGGGTTAGCATGGGTTGATATGGTTGACCTGATTCCTGTCTCCCTGCCTAGATTCAGCCTGGCTCGATGCAAGTAAATTCCTCTGAGAGAAAGAATGAGTATCCCTTTGGAGTTCTCTGCCATTTAAAAGAATGCTTTTAACTTTTAGTTCTTTTAAAAACCGTTGTTCCATGTTTGAACAAATGGCCAGTGTTAACTTATTATATAAGTGTAGAGGGCCAGTTGAGGACAGTGGCTGATACTTGGCAGGATTAAGTGGGATTCATGATAATAGAGGCTTTGATAGCAATTGAATCTGGGCTAAGCTTTCTCTGAGGGAAGGCTCAGGATTACAGAACCTCAAAATGGCAGAACTGGAAGAGACTTCAGAGAACTAAGCAGTCCTCTTTCGTTAGAAATAATGATAGTTTGTACCAAGGTTACAATTTTGTGGTATTCTTTTCTGCGCAAAAAGAACCTCTCATTTTGTAAACTGTCCTGATCAGTCTCATAAACCACTAAGAAACAGGAAATTCCAAATTGCAAGCTAGTGCAGGCCCACCCCAGCTGTCCCAGAATCTCTGGGGACCTGGCCTCAGGCCATGTGCCACCAGGACTGCCACGGTGGACTCCAGGGGACATTTGTTTTATGTGGATGAGTCAGGGACCAAATCATTTTCAGTCTGAATGTACAGAATTCTTCAGAGTTATGGAGGTGTTTGGCATATGGGCACACCTGAGATTGCTCACTCTCCATATGGAATGCTTTGAATGATAGTGACAGACATTTGTATAGCATCTCATGATTTACAAAGGACTTTTCTCTTATGCCATTTTATTTAATCCACACATTGGAGATAGGCTTGATTAGCATCCTTCTCTTTTTTCAGATGAGCAAACTGAGACACAGAAAATACTTGTCTGGTCACGTAGCTTGTTAGTAAAGTGGCAGAGCTAAAATTAGGACCTGGATCCTGGAATTTCAACTCCTATGCAATTCCTATAACATTAAATGGGCTCTGGTTAGTTCATTCAGTAGTGGGGAACAAAAACTTTGACCTCTTTGTTCTGAAACCAGGGAAACTGCTGGATGTTTTATAGGGTTTCACCTTTCTAGCTACAAAGGAAGGGGTGGTGAATGACAGCTACTGATGGGGTCAGATGGTTATGGAGAGCCCAGAAAAAGTTGAAGACATGTTGCTGCTCTTGTTCTGTGTATTCACTTGCCACTTAACTACTCTTTACTTCTTTGGAATGAGTCAGACCAAGGGCATGCTTCTGGCATCCATACCCTGATTCTCAAGGACCTGTCACCCCTCCCTTCAGTTTTTAGTGTAGAGTCCTTTGATGAGTGCTGCTTGAGGACAGCCTTTCTCTGAAGAAATATATCTTCCTTTATTCTAGAGGCAGAAACTATGATGCAGATGGGGTGATAAAATCATAATGTGCTTACCATTAGAGGTAGAGTACATTGTTTATTCATCACCGTCGATTATTTTGCTAAGTGTTTTGTATAAAAAGCTTCTTAGCTTCTGGAGGCTGCAGGTTGATTTGTCACCTACAGTACTCAACACCCACTGCCATTGTAGCTGAGAGGAGTGTGCTGGATTGTAAAGTCCAGGGCCCACTTGGCAGCCAGCCTGCCCAAATACATGGCATGATGACTTCAGGAGGCTGCAGGTACTTTGCTGATGAGAGGAAGTGAGTTCTTTAGGTAAGATACAGAAACTAGGGACACCTGGGTGGCTCAGTCAGTTGAGCATCTGACTCTTGGTTTCACTCAGGTCATGATCTCAGGGTCATGAGATGGAGCCCCACATTGGGCTCCTCGCTCAGCAGGCAGTCTGCTTGAAGATTCTCTCCCGGGGGTGCTTCAGTCAGTTAAGCGTCTGCCTTCAGCTCAGGTCATAATCCTGGGGTCCTGGGATAGAGTCCCACATCGGGCTCCTTGCTCAGTGGGGAGCCTGCTTCTCTCTCTGCCCACTGCTTGTGCTCATTCTTTCTCTTTCTCTCTCTCTGACAAATAAATAAATAAAATCTTTAACAAAGAAACAAAAAAAGATTCTCTCCCTTTGCCCCCCACCAAGGATAAATAAATCTTAAAAAAAAAAAAAAATAGAGAAACTGTGTTGAATAGTCCCTGAGTATACAGAGGGAACAGCAGCGTCAGCATTACCTACAAGCTGTTGGAAATGCAGAATCTTGGGCTCTACCCCTCCCCTGACCTTCTGAATCTGCATCTGCGTTTTAGTGTGATCCTAAAGAGGATTTTTTGTGCATTTTAAAGTTTAAGATGCACTAGTATAATGGGCATTGTTGGTTGCCTATCAGCACACATTCCTCTTTTTTTTCTTGATAACAAAATGCAGATTTTTTTTTTTTTCCAGTTATTTCCACCTCACCTATAGACAGCCATGCAAATCTATCCTTTGTCTCAGGTGGTCAGAGCATGGTTTCCCCTACTCAGTGACTGTTAATGGTCCAGGGACAGTCATGGGATAGTTTGGCTCAGTCATGAGGAAAGACTGATCCTTTGTTTTGTGTAAGCATTTTCTCTCACATCCAGCAGGAGAGAAAAAATAAGCATCTTCATCATCATCATCATCATCTCAGTTTTCAGGTAGTGGAAATGTAACCCTTATTTCCAGTGGTATAGTCATCCTGTGCCATGAGGGGATTCATCTGAAGATGAATCTGACACTGAAGTTATCGTGAGTAATGCTGCTGTGAACGTTGGTGTACAGATATCTGTTTGAGTCCCTGCTTTTCATTCTTTTGAGAATATGCCTCAAAATCATATGATATGATCATATGGTAATTCTATGTTTAACTTTTTGAGGGAATCACCAAATTGCTGAAAAGTTGATTCTTAAAAAATGAGTTGTTATCATGTATTTAGAAATAGATTATAAGGTGGATCTATGTTTTTTCTCTTGGTTACATAGTTTTTCATTAATTGAGAGAATTTAATTAGTTTTACATAGGACTCATGAACTGGCCCTTTTATAACACGTTGAATATACATACTATCAGATTTATGTATATTCTCCTCCTTAGTCAAATAAGAAAATAGTTGGTTCTCCAAGTTAAGATTTAAGTATAAAATGATTCATGAGATTGTTGATGTCAAAGTACCCTCCTTTGTGTGTGTTGAGAATGAATTGATTTACTTCTGCTAGTAAACACAATAGCATCTTTGTGACCTGTGAAAAACAAAAGGCTGAAGGTATAATGAAGAAAATATGGGAATAAAATACAAGATCTTGCTGTTCTATTAACAGAAATAACATTGGATTATTAGATGCCTAAAAAATTATAGGTACAGAATTAGGAAGAAAGTAATTGTAGAAACTCTTTTTGCAATATCTCTGAAATATACTAGAAGGTAATCATAGATTTAAAATTGATTACCCTTGGGGCTCCTGGGTGGCTCAGTGGTTTAAAGCCTCCGCCTTCGGCTCAGGTCATGATCCCAGGGTCCTGGGATCAAGCCCCACATCGGGCTCTGCTCCACGGGGAGCCTGCTTCCTCCTCTCTCTCTGCCTGCCTCTCCACCTACTTGTAATCTCTGTCTGTCAAATAAATAAATAAATAAAATCTTTTTAAAAAAATAGATTACCCTTTCTTTCCTTGAAATTAGATTTTTATCATACCGAAAATGCCTTTAATCTGGCAGTTGTCCTTTTTTAACGTGACTTAGACTAGCTTAGCCTGCAGAATATATTGGTGACAAGTATCATTTTACATCCACTGTGAGAAAACTTTTAACACATTTAAAATTAGGAAAATAATACTGCAGAAACCCTGCCAAAGTGACTGATGCAGCACTAGATTCCCACTCTCGGGGCTGATTGATCAGGGAGGTTGCATCTTTTCCCAGAAGTTATTCTGGGTGGAATAATTTATATGCCCTTCCAGGTTGGCTTTAGTTCAGTTTGCACGTAAAATCCATGTAAGAAAGCTGTGGAGGTAAATAACGGTAATAATCCTTGACTTCTGTGGTTGTTGGAAATGCTATTCTGAAATGTCCTCCACTGTGTTAAAACATTTGACAGTAACTTCTAACTTCACCTCAAGTAACTCACATTACATATAATTGAAAAGTTTTCTTTTGATTTATTTCTTATTCTGTAAATATGGGTTGATTTTAATTGCCTGTGATTTAGAATTACTTCTGTTCCATCAGGAGTTTGAAAGTATAACTTTCTGTGGTTTTATAATCTATCTTAATTACTTAAACTATTTCATTTTGCAGCACACCATTAGTTTTGTATTACATTAGACACTACTTCAGAAGTATGAAAGGGCTTGATAAAACTCTAATCTCTTAATAGGGATCACATTGTTCATATTTAGAAGACATTCTACTTGACTCTTAACATCCTACTCTCCCTACCCTCTGGTGAAACCCTGTGTGAAATGGAACATATTCTGTGATATGATTGCTGGGGAATCTAGAGAGTCTCCTTCAGCACATGCTTGTGATCAGTATATGTGTGTGTCTCTAATATTTTCAGTGAGTTGATTAACATTTAAACAAATAGGCAACCAGTGGAAAGTGGTTTTGGCATTAAATCAGCCTTGAAAACCATTATTTGTTAGTCATTTATTCTGCAGATACACTGGGAACTGTTCTAGGTGCTGGGGATTTACCAATACGTAGACAGAGGCCCTCTCCCAGCCCTTACCACCATGGAGTATACAGTTTGGGGAGTCTTTTGGCCTTTTCATGTCCTGCCTGAGGGAGAGGGGTAGAGAATGCCTCTCTAAAGCCCTTCCTGAGTGGAGTTGTTCCACTCTGTATTTCTGGGGCCAACAGAGAGCCTGGCACTGAGTGGATGTCCCATGAACATTTGCTGAGTGAGTAAATAAGTAATAATGAAGTCACTCCTCATTTGGATTATTGCATTGACTTCCTAACTAGTCCTAACCTCACCGCCCCCTGCCTCCGCCGGCCATTCTTAAAACAGAACCAGGGACACCTGGGTGTCTCAGTTGGTCGGGTGTCTGTCTTTGGCTCAGGTTGTGATCCCAGGGTCCTGGGATTGAGTCCCGCATTGGACTCTTTGCTCAGTGTGGAGCTTGCTTTTCCCTCTGCCCCACCCACCACCTCCATGCGAGTGCTTGCGCATACTTGCCCTCGCTCTCTCTCTGACAAATAAATAAATAAAATCTTAAAAAAAAAAACAAACCAACGTCATCTTGTTAGAAAAAGGTAAGTCAGATCCGGTCACTCATGTTCAGAGGTCTGCGTTGGATCTCCATTATACCTTAAGGACAAGCCACAGTCTTTACAGTGACCTACAAGGACCCCAGTATCTGGCCTCCTGCTGCCTTCTAGTCTTCCCCTCATTCATTCCCCTTCAGCCACACCTGCTTCTTTGTTGTTTCTTTTTTATTTATAAATTTATTTATCTATTAAGATTTTATTTATTTGAGAGAGAAAGAGAATGAGAGAGAGTGAGTGGGAAGGTCAGAGTGGGAGCCCATGTAAGACTCAGTCGTGGAGCTCCAGGATCATGACCTGAGCCGAAGGCAGTCACTTAACCAGCTGAGCTACCCAGGCTCTTTGTTTCTTGTTTCTCAAACTCACCAGCCAGACTTCCATCCCGAACCTTTCCTTAGCTGTTCTCTGTCCGAAGTGCTCTGTCCATAGGTGGCCACAGGGCCCACTCCCTCACCTCCTGTGGGTCTTTTCTCCAATGTGGCTTCCTTAGTAAGGCCTTCCCCAGCTACCCTATCAAAAATTGGAACTCTCCTTTCCCTCGTGCTCCTGATAATCCCTCCCCTTGCTTTTCTCCTAGTTTGTATCTCTGAAACACAAACAGACTCCCCTTGGATGAATAGATGGGTTTTAATGTTGTTGTTCTCTGTCTCTCCATACTATTAAGGACCACCAAGGCAAAGATTTTTCAGTTTTATTCATTGACGTATCTGCAACATCCGTAAGAGTACCTGTTAATGACTCAGTATTTGTTGAATTAATAAAAAAAAAAAACTTTTTTTTTAAAGATTTTTATTTATTTATTTGACAGACAGAGATCACAAGTAGGCAGAGAGGCAGGCAGAGAGAGGAGGAAGCAGGCTCCCTGCTGAGCAGAGAGCCCGATGCGGGGCTCGATCCCAGGACCCTGGGATCATGACCTGAGCTGAAAGCAGAGGCTTTAACCCACTGAGCCACCCAGGCGCCCCCCCCCCAAAAAAAAAACTTTTAACCAGTGTTTCTGTCTGAAACTTTTTAAAGTTTTAAACTTTTTTAAAGTTACTTTTTTTTAAAGATTTGATTTGAGAGAGAGTGAGAACAAGAGAGAGGAAGAGTGAACACGGAGAAGAAGAAGCAGACTCCTTCAGAGGGCCTGATGTGGGGCTCAATCCCAAGACCTTGAGATCATGACCTGAGCCAAAGACAGACACTTAACTGACTAAGCCACCCAGGTACACCTGAAATACACTTATAGTAGAGCCACAGTGATGCCTTTGTGTGTCTGTGTGTGCTTTGACTAAATGACTTGTTTTGCCAGCACTATGCCTCAAGGCCAGTTGGTCTGATTCTGGTTCAGAATCAGTTGGTCAACAGAAAGGTTGATTCCCAGCCTTCTCCCAGCTCAGAGAAAAATCAGCTGTATCTCTCTTTTGACTGCAGACTGCAAACACAAGTACATATCTTACTGTCTGTGGTGTTGATATTTGTCACTTGCCTTCTATCAGAATCTCTCCCTGTGTTGATTTGTTTTAACTGATGCAAACTGAAGGATGTGTCTCACATCTGGAGTGAGGACATGTGCTGAATGTTTGCTTTAAAGACTCATGCAGTATCAGATGGTAGAGGTACTCTCAGCCTTTCCCGCTTACCTTTTTCACCTGCTTGAAATATTCTAAGCATTTCCCAACTCTTGGGTTGGAATCTCCCTAAGGAGAGGTTTCATTGCATTTTGTTCTCTGAGGTACTTATCAATTGAGGGGGAGTAGAATCATCTGGAATAAAAGAGTTCCATACTTTCTAATTTTTAGGTGAAAGAAATTTTAACAGTCAATTTGCTGGTTTTAGATGTGTGGAATCCTTTTGATTAGATATAAGGAGCAGGGTAGTGGCTGGGAACATGAAATTTGGAATTGTTTAGACCTTTTGCAAGTTGTTTAATTTCTTTGAATCCCTGTTTTGTTTTTGTTTTTGTTTTTTCTTTTTTTTTCTTTGAATCCCAGTTTAACACATTTTACCTATTTTATCTTCATAAAAGATAAGAAAGTAAGTACTAGGAAGTAAGTACTGTTATGAGCCATTTTACAGATGGAGAAATAGGTTTGAAGAGGTTAAGGAGCATGATCAAGATCACATAGTAAATTAATAATAAATCTGATTTATGGTTCAAACCAATAGAGTGTGTGAGTGTGTGTGTATGGAAAGAGATTGACTGACTGGTTGCTCTTCAGGAATTGGCATTCATGATTATGAAATCTGCAGGCTAGGCTGGCAGTCTGGAGACGGAGGGAAGAGCCAGTGTTGTAGTTCAAGTCCAAAGGCTGTCTGCTAACAGAATGCAAATCAATCTTACTTTCACCATTATGCTATGCCTCTTAGATAAACCTGCTGGTTTAGGGCTTGGCACATACTGAGACTGAGCACACAGTTAAGTTCCATGGGGGTGGTTGAAAGTAGAATGTATATAAGGTTGCTACAGCTATGTTGTCATTAAAGTTAGGGCTGAAGCTGAAATTGAGGTTGTCTAAAAGATGTGAGAGATGACAACACTGTGAAAGAAATAAGGGTGTGGATAACAGCATAGCCTGAAGGAACCTGTCTGTTGCAGTTATCCAAAATGGGCACATTGTATTGCAGTCATTGTAGCCCAGAGTTACGAGATCAGACAGGGCCAGAACTCTGCCCCAGTTCTTTCAGAGAAACATAGTTTCAGAAAGGATGTGTGCTGGATGAGATCTCTGAGCATTGTCCAAGTCCATTTCTGCATAAACTCAGAATTTCTCCATAACCCAGTTGACCTTTGAAATACTTGATTCTTTCAACTCAGCCTTGCTTACTGGGTACTGTTAAAAGCCAGGAGTTAACTTTTGTCCTCTCCTAGATACCCTGTCTACATTCCACAAGGGGGGGGGGGGGAGGGTCAAAGTGGAATGCATGTAAGGTTGCCACAGTGATGTTGTTAGGTTAGGGCTTAGCCAAGGTGATACGATTTCTGGCAGAGTTGCTAAAGTGGATAGTTAAAATTTGGTAGGAACGAAGGTCTCCAAAAAATATGGCTGGCACATGATTGAGTCATTTAGTAATCAGAGGATGTTAACCAGCTCCTTCCTGTCTTAGCTGGAGAAAAAAGTAAGAACTAAATTGATTTGCCCTGCATCATGATGTAGAGTTGAAATTCTGTCTTGGAAGATAGCTGAATATTAAAATGAATGTTTAGGGAGGGAATGAAACTTGGTGAAAAGATAAGCAGAGAAAGTACGATGACCTTTTATACCAATCCTTGGAAATGTAAATTGTTTAAAGATTTTTTTTTAATATTTTATTTATTTATTTGACAGACAGAGATCACAAATAGGCAGAGAGGCAGGCAGAGAGAGGGGAAGGGAAGCAGGCTCCCCGCCAAGCAGAGAGCCCGATGCGGGGCTCGATCCCAGGACCCCGAGATCATGACCCGAGCCAAAGGCAGAGGTTTTAACCCACTGAGCCACCCAGGCGCCCCTGTAAATTGTAAAGGTAAAATTAATTTTCTTAATTCTATCTTTGTGGCCTCTTTTATATGTTGTGCTCACTTCTGTTTTTATGCTGTCGATTTCATTTTCTGCATTACTAGCCCTTTCTCATGTCTATGTACAATAAAATGAAGTGTTTCAGGGTTTACCAGGCACCATCTCTTATGCTAGAGCCTGCGCAATTCAGGCCACTTCTCTGCTTCACTTTGCTCACCTGCAAAGTGGGGACTATAATCCTGCCTGCTTTCCTTCCTTTAAGGTGTGGGGAATCAGGGGACAATACAAGACCCAATAAGCCTTTAATTTGCCTTAGCTGCTTTGATGATAGTGATCCATTGATGCTGGCCCTGGGGGTAGAAGTAAGGAATCCAATTGTGAGTGTCTTCTGTGTCAGCAGTTCTCTTCTCAGTGTCAGGTCAACTTTTTAAGTTCTGTATTATTTATACCGTTATTTATATAGATGAGGAAAGGAACTCTCAGTGGGTAACTTGCCCACGGCCACACAGTTAAGTGGCAGAGCTGACCACCTTTCAAACTTGGGTCTGTAAGACTCACACTCAGGCTCTTTGAAATATTTTGTGTTGTTTTTATTGTGTTAAAAAAAAAAGAACATATAAAAGTTACCATCTTAACCATTTTCAAGTGTATAGTATAATTAAGTAGTGTTAAGTATGTTTACATGTTGTGAAGCAGATCTCCAGAACTCTTTCATCTTGTAGAACTGAAACTCTGTACCCATGAAGCAACTCCCCATTTGCTGCTCTTCCCAGCCCTGGTATTCATCATTCTTTCTATATGATGAATTTCATTAGTCATAAATTCATTAGATACTTCATGTAAGTGAAATAATGCAGTATTTGTTCTGTCATGACTGGCTTATTTCTTACCTAGCATAATGTCCTCCAACTTCATGTTGTAGCATGTGACAGAATTTCCATCTTTTTAAGGCTGTATGGTATTCCACTGCATATGTATACTGCATTTCATTTATCTGTTTATGCATTGATAGATATTTGGGTTGCTTTTACCTCTTGGCTACTATAAATAGTGATGGGAGCATGGGTGTGTAATATCTCTTAGAGACCTTGTTTTCAGTTTTCTCAGATATATACCCAGAAGTGGGGTTGCTGTTTAATACGGTAGTTCTATTTTTAATTTTTTGAGGCACTGCCATACTTTTTTTTTAATAGCAGTTGCACCATTTCCAATCCCACCAATAATGTACAAGGTTCCACCTTCTCTGTATCTCCACCAACACTTGTTCTTCTGTTTTCTAGATTTTTAGGTTGTTTGTTTATTTCATGATAGTCATTGTAATGGCTTTTAGGTGATACCTTATTATGGTTTTGATATACATTTCTCTGATGGTTAGTCATGTTGAGTATCTTTTCATATACTTGTTGGTCACTGATATATCATCTTTGGAAAAATGTCTGTTCCGAGTCCTTTGCCCAACTTTTTAGTCAGGTTGATTTTTTGTTTCAGAGTTACAGTTTTTTATATATTAACCCCCTCTTACCTGTATGATTTGCAAATATTTTCTTCCGTTCTGTAGGTTGATTTTTTTACCCTATGGATCATATCTTTTTTTTTTTTTTTTTAAGATTTTATTTATTTGACAGAGAGAGATCACAAGTAGGCAGAGAGGCAGGCAGGGTGGGGAGAAGCAGATTCCCACTGAGCAGAGAGCCTGATGCGGACCTTGATCCCAGGACCCCGAGATCATGACCTGAGCTGAAGGCAGAGTCTTTTTTTTTTTTTTTTTTTAAGATTTTGTTTATTTGTTTGACAGACAGAGATCACAAGTAGGCAGAGAGGCAGGCAGAGAGAGAGAAGGGGAGAAGCAGGTTCCCTGCTGAGCAGAGAGCCTGATGTGGGGCTTGATCTCAGGACCCTGGGATCATGACCTTAGCTGAAGGCAGCGGCTTAACCAGCTGAGCCACCCAGGCACCCCATGAAGGCAGTCTTAACCCACTGAGCCACCTAGGCGCCCTGATCATATCTTTTGATGCACAGAAGTTTTGAGTTTTAACGTAGCCCCATTTATCTATTTTTGTTTTTGTTTCTTGTGCTTTGGGTGTCATATATGTGAAAACATTGCCCAGTCCAAGGTCATGCAGCTTTTTCCTTAGGTTTTCTTCAAGGAGTTTTATAGTTTGGGATCTTAAACATTTAGGTGTGAAATCCACTTTGAGTTATATTTGTGTGTAGTTTAATTAAGGATCCAGTTTCATCCTTTCGCATATGGGTATGGAATTTTCCCGGCATCAGTTGTTGAAAAGACTTCTTTCCCACCATGCAGTTGGTTTAAGGAGAGAAGAGAGAGTGATAACACAAGGGACAGGTAACTATTTGGGGCAGAAATAATGCTGATTTTTTTTTTTTGTTTACTGCTGCATAGATGGATAAGGTTATCTGTAAATCTTTGTGCGATATGTTTACAAGAATTATGGATAATTTATTTCCTTGATTTAGACAGAGTTGAATATTTTATTTATTCATGCAGAGAAAAGAAAATCCAGGCATTACAGTAATACAATATTCTCTTTGGCTCTGAAGAGCCAACTTTGCAGAAATACAGGGTGTCTGGAATCCAGAAGTTGCTGGCAGGTTGGTGGTGGGGGAGGAAACCTTTTTAATGGCAAACTAATGAGGCCCTGAGTTCCCAAAAGCAGACAGACATGGGGGAGAAAAAGAGCCAAGGACTCAAAAGAGGCTGTACTCTATATACTCTGATGGCATGATTCACAGTGAGGGCAGCAGCATTTCAGAAGGAATGGGGCCATCCCCAGAGGCAGTGGAGACGAATAAGGAAAGTTAGCATGGAAGAGCCAGAAGGGAGGGGTATGGAAGTCTGCAGCACTGGCATAAGTGGCAGACCTTGAGGAAGAGGGACCAGACTGAAGGTATCCAGCTCTGTGGCCTGGTAGTGGAGGGGAAAGGGGGGCGCACATAGCCGTTCCCCCTTCACCTGAAGTGTAAGCCTTCAACTACCTAAAAAAATGGGCTCTCCAGAAAAATTGGGTCCATAGGAACTCTGAATAGCTAACTGGGGGAGGAAATATATGTGTATATATAGCTTTTTGATTAATGTGGTAACATTCCTCAGAGTTGCTGAAACATTTCAAATATCTGATTCTCTTGTTAAAATCTCTGGGCTTATTATATATAAATAGGGTTATAGAAACCTTATTTGGATCTTTTTTTCCCTTCCTTTTTTCAGTAAGTATTAAGTATCTGTATATATTACTTACTGTAAGCTATGTTAATGTTATGCATCCTTCCATCAGAATTACAATGCAATAGAGAAGACAAAATGATTATAAATAACAGTAATAATGATGGTAATAGGACAAAAGACTGTTATTGTAGATAATGTTTTGAGTTATCTAAAGGAAGAGAAAGGTCTTTTTAAGGATGGAGAAACTGAGCTGAATATTATGTAAAGTTTGTAGGTCTGGGTCTTTGATCACATTACATCTTATGGAAATGACAAGAGACTTCAAAACAGTGATTCTGTAGGTCATATTAGTATAAATAGTAATTGTGGAATGTTTGATTCTACTGCTGTCCCACTGTACTAGATATTCTCTTTGAGCTATTCACAGTGTAAATACCTCTGAAAATAAACACGAAAGTATGTAATTACTTGTTATCCACATCATTTGACTAAAGTGGGACAATAGATACTGTTACAGAAATGTAATACCTTACATTGGAACAGCATTCTCTGGTGAACAGAGGAACACAGTAGTCTCATGTAATATAATGTAATATTATACAAAGAGTGTGAATCTTAAACACTTAATCTTTTCTTTGAAGACTCTTTTTAGTTTTTGAGCATTTAGCACATAATTCTATATGGTAAAAAAAAAAAAAAAAAAATGTAGCTAGAGAGCCGTGGACTAGAAGACATAGGTGAGCTGTTTAATGTGTGGATGGCAACAGAGACTCTTGAAATTTGCTGAGGGAGAATATCTCATTTGGCATCATCTCTTCTTCTAAAGTTCAGCCAGATTTGATTAACAGTCTGCCTCCAGGCTAAGAACCACTGACCCTTAAATTTTAAAACAGTTGGGTAAAGGGTAAAGTTCTAAGAAAATGTCAGTTTAGTTCATCAGTTGCAAAACCATTATAAAAGCCATAATAAACCATATATATGTAAAACCATAATAAAACATATATGCACAATGAATACATGTTGAGCTTATGTCTAAATACTGATTGCATTATGGAAGGCCTATTAAAAGACACTAGAAAAGTTATTCTGAAGGGGGATTTGAGTAACTGTAACTTTTTTTTTTTTTTATCATGGGACCTAATATCTTAACTCTGACTTTATACCCACATCCTTCATATCTTATTGTTCTTCTTTGCCTTCCATGAATTTCCCTTTATTGGGGTGTAGTTAGCGTGCAATAAGCCATTCATATTTGACTTTAACACTGTAAGGTTTTTTTAATACTTTATTTTGAAGTAATCTCCACACCCAACTTGGGACTCAGACTCACAACCCCAAGATCAAGAGTCTATGCATAATCCACCAACTAAGCCAGCTGGGCACTCGTGTCTGTAAGTTTTGACTCGTGACATGATCCCTGCAATCAAGAAAGTATCATCCTCAGCTTGCATCATGCTCCTTTGTCCATCTCTTCTCTCTGGGTCTCTGGGACTCTTTTGCCATTTGGAGTGTATAGGAAAAAGGTCTGAGAAACATTGTCTTAGAGAATTCTCTTAAATTTTAGAACTGGCCTGGATCCCTGAGGTAACTCCTGGCCTTTGAGCCTGCCTCTCCACCTGCTGCTCATCTGTGCCTCTCTTGGCCTGGAACCCTGCATAAAATTACAGTTCTGAACATGTAGTACAAGTTACTTTGTTGGTGCTCTACACCTTCCTGGGCCACATCAAGCATTGCTGGCCAGTACTTTCCAAACTATAGTGAAGACTGAGGTTTTCATTAAAAAAAAAAAAAAAAAGGAAAGAAAGAAAAAGCCTGTTAGTCCATTACTCTCTGATACTTCCATAAAGGACAATGAAAATGGTTATAAGAGGGCGCCTGGGTGGCTCAGTTGATTAAGCAACTGCCTTTGGCTCATACCATGATCCTGGAGTCCCAGGATTGAATCCCGCATCAGGCTCCCTGCTCTGTAGGGAGTTTGCTTCTCCCTCTGACCCTCCACCTTCTCATGCTCTCTCTCTCTCTTACTCTCTCTCTCTCTCAAATAAATAAAACCTTTTTAAAAAGTGGTTGCTAGGAAAATGAAAGGAAAAAGTAGTCCTGTGAGGGCACCTGGGTAGCTCAGTCGTTAAGCGTCTGCCTTTGGCTCAGGTCATGATCCCAGGGTCCTGGGATGGAGCCCCTCATCCACATCTGGCATTCTGCTCAGCAGGGAGCTTGCTTCTCCCTCTCCCTCTGCCTGTTGCTCCCTATGCTTGTTTGCACTCTCTATGTCAAATAAAGAAATAAAATCTTTTTTTAAAAAAAGTCCTATAAATACAAGTCTCATTTTTTTTCTTTAGATTCAGCAGATATAAAATTTCTCTGTCTAATTTTAAGTTTCTAAGTACTTATTCTTAATTTCTGCACCGATTTCAGTGCAGATTGATGGCAAAATCTCGTGATCGTAGGCTACACTGAGTGACACCGTGATAGGGGGCCCTGCTTTTCCCCGTGTGTGTCACTGGGTACAGAGATCTCGCAGGCATGCTTTTGGAGTTGCTCACTTGGAATGTTCTGAAACTTTTGGCAATTACTTTGACTTAAGAAATGAAAGAAAACTAACAGTTGTTGAGTACTCACTATATGACAGCCAACATGTAAAGTGTTTTTTTATGAGGTTAGTTGTGGGCTTGTCATCTTTGGCCTTTACTGTGTTGACATACACTCCCTCGTTATGCACTTTGTTGAGGTGTTTTTGTTTGTTTGTTTGTTTGTTTTATCTTGAATGGATATTGAATTTTGTCTAATGCTTTTTCTGTATGAGAGATTTGTAAGATTTTTATTCTTCATATTGGTAATGTGGTATATCACTTTGATTGTAGATATTGACCCATCCTTGCATCACTGGAACAAATCCAACTTTGGTCACACTGTATAGTCCTTTTGATGTACTGTTGAACTCAGTTTGCTAATATTTAGGGGTTTTTTGCATCTGTGCTCATCAAGGATATTGCCTGTAGTTTTCTTTTCTTGTGGTGGCATTGTCTGGTCTTGGTGTCAGTGTAATGCTGGCTTCTTACATTTTGGAAGTGTTCCTTCCTTTTCTATTTCTTAGAAGAGTTTAAGAAGAGTTGATATTAATTCTTGTTTAAATGTAGACTTTACCATGAAGCCATTTGTCCGGGACTTTTGTTTGCTGGGAGGTTTTTGATGACTGATTCCATCTTCTTATTAGTAATTGGTCTGTTCACACTGCCTATTTCTTCATAATTCAGTCTTGGCAAAACATTTTTATTTTTTATTTCTAAAAATAACCCTGAATTGTAGGTGATATTAGCCCAGTGGAGGGTTGAATTAACTCATTTATATTTACATATTCAGTTAAATGTTTCTGAATCCTTGCTATGGGTCAGGTTTGTCCTGAGCTCTGGAGAGGCAACAGGAGTCCCGTGGAGCTCACATCTTTGTTGGGGGGGGAAGACATCATAAACAAATAAATGAAACCTATTAGATGGTGATAAATGATGTCAAGAGAAGTAAACTAGAGAAAAGTATAAGGGATGAGAAGTGGGGATTGCACATTTGAGTAGAGTGGTTGGAGAAGTCTTTACTGCCAGGACATTTGGGCAGAGATCTGAAGGGACTGATGGGGAGAGAACCACTCAGAGCTAGTAGCAGTAGTAAAGGTCCTGGAATTTTTTGAGATGCTCACTGACATGAAGACCTTTCTCCCATCTAGTAAATGGCTCATCTGGGTTTAAACTCACATTTGGCCTTTTCCATTATGCTTTATAGTTTTTATTCACTATCCATGCTCCTGGTTTAAAGCTGCCTGGGTTTGTTCAGATAAAGTGGAAATCCATTTGGGAGTGGGAGTGTAATTTATGTATAGTAGGGAGTTAGCCTGAAAGTCTGCTCTCTATGTGAATCTTGCTTTTGATTAGGTCTGGATATTTTCCAAGGCTTTGAGTATCTTATTCCTAAGTGCACAAAATAGTTGAGTTTTGTAGAGTTGAGTTTCCATTTTTAAGTGGATGAAATTTCTCTAGGGGACATAGAAGGCCAGACAAAATCAGGGAAAGAATTTTCAAAGGGGAACAGATGATTAAAGCTTTGGAAAGAAGGCATTCCTTTTGTTTAAGCACTTTGAAGTTAAGGATTGTGTAAGTCCTTCCTTACTACGAATGACCTGATGCTTAACAGACAGCTCTCCTTGGCATTGACAGGAGCCTTTGTCGGGATTCTTTTATCTGGTTGCTCTCCTGTGCCCACAGCTTCCCTTCTACACTTGCCAGCAGCGCTGCTCCAGACTCTTTATCTTTGATTCTGAAAGAAGACTTCAGCTACCTCCTTGCTGACCTCAGTCTGTACTTCCCAATTGACTTAAGTTCTTTCCAGCTTATCTCTTAACTCAGGCAAAAGATCCTGCAAGCAAAGCATCCCATGTGGGGAACTGAAACTACCCCTCAAGCAATAGGGATTGCCCTGAGCCAGCAAGATCCTTATAACTGACCCACAACAGTGATCAAACTGACCTTTACTTCCCACCTGCATATACCCACCAACTTTTGTTGCACATTTTCCTTACATAGACCTGTACATATTTTAAGCACTTTGGAGACAATCTTTAAGACATTAATCAGCTGTATTCCTGGTGTTGGCCTCACTGAAATAAATACCTTTCTTGTTTCAACACCACTCCTCTCTCTGCCTTTGAATTTTGTCAGCAGTGAGTGGCCAAGCCTGGTCTATTTGGGATGCCCCCCCCCCCAACCCCATACCAGGTGCTCTTGTACACCTTGCACCTTACTTACAGTCATAGCTGCTGAACCTTGTACTCCTTTCTGCCTTGTCACCTCCTCTATCAACCCCAGCTTGTGTTGGGGAGGTGGAGTGGTATGTTGTCATTCATGTCTTAAGGGTTCTGACAAATATTATAATGACATGTATCCATCATTATGGTATTATACAGATTATTTTCACTGCCCTAAAAATCCTCTGTGCTCTGCCTGTTCATCCCGCTCTCCCCACCTCCCATGTCTTGCTGATTTTTATATCAAAATTTAATAACTTGTAAGTGTACATCCACATTTGGTGAGGAATACTCTTACTTTCTTAGAATATATATTATCTCTTGTACATTCCCTTGGTGATAAGCCTAACACCTTTGGAGTTATTGATCATGTAAAATAATTTCTCCTGTCATTTTTCTCTGTTAGCTTGCTTTATTATTTATAACATCTCACATCCAAGGTTGTAAGAATGGAGGTGGGATTTTTAAACCTGGAGTAGTGTGTGTGTGTGTGTGTGTGTGTATTTTTCCCCCCACCAAACATAGTCATATACTTTTAGTGAACTAACCATTCTTCAAACAATAAAAACAGAGATCAGCAATCTTGGCCTTGATGACAGGAAAACCTGAGTCCTCCCAAAGTTATCTTAAAATACTGAATTGTTTTACTTGCCCTTCAGGATCACAGAGAACCCACACATAGCAGGCACTGACAGTTAGTTCTTTGTTTAAAGCTATGTTAGCCATCCAGATGTTTTTGGTTCTTTCCTTTCTTTTTCATCAGAAAACATTTCTCCTTGAAATCTCCGGGGGGCCATTTTGGTCTGACGCAGTTCTCCATACCGTCTCTCTCCTGACTTCTTATTCCTACGTTTGATAATGTTTTGTTGTCATCAGGCTGCTGGACCGGACTGAACACTGACTTTCACAGGTCTAGCTTTAGCTACAGCTCTCCTTTTCCCCATCTTCCCTTAGGCATTGTTTTTTTCTTTAAAGAATTTCCTGGTTTGATTTGTAATGACTATTCCAGAAGTCAGTCTTGAGTCATCGGGGTTATTTAGTCTGTCGTCTTGTGTGCATGTGTGTGTCAGTGCGGTGGTATTCCTTTTGGATATTTGGATAAGCATAGGATATAGCAGTTTGATTCTATAGCCAAAACCAACTCAAAAACCAACTGCAGAAAAAAACAAGACAATGCAAATAGGCACACGTGCTCTACACCCGCATTAGGAACCAAGGGCAGCTGAGGCCAGGATTCTAGATGAGGGATGGGATGTGGGGGAGAGGCCTGGTCTTGATGTTAATGTTAGAATTACAGCAGTAACAGAGGGTAATTATCCATTATTGGTTTTCCCTAATCATTTTAGCTTTTTTTTTTTTTTTTTTTTAAGATTTATTTGAGAGAGAGAAAGCAGGAGCAGGAGGGGCAGAGGGGGACACAGAGAGACTATCTAGCAGACTCTGTGCTCAAGATCATGGCCTGAACTGAAACAAATGTTGGACACCTACCAGCTGTGCCAGCCAGTCACACCTAGCTCTGTTTTTTAATAAGGTTTTAGGATTTACGCACAAGAACAAGAGCTACTGGGTACTAGGTTTTATTTGTCCTGTGAGGAGATTGGATTAGAACTTTCTCTCTCTCTTTTTTTTTTTTTAAGATTTTATTTATTTATTTATTTGACAGAGAGAGAGAGATCACAAGTAGGCAGAGCGGCAGGCAGAGGGGGGAGGGGAAGCAGGCTCCCCGCTGAGCAGAGAACCCGATGCGGGGCTCGATCCCAGGACCCTGAGATTATGACCTGAGCTGAAGGCAGAGGCTTTAACCCACTGAGCCACCCAGGTGCCCCGGATTAGAACTTTCCATAGCAAGTCAGTCCCAGTTATCATTCAATTTAAGGGAAGGAACAAACCTCCTGGTCTAGATTATAATCTAGTAGGGAGAAGTAAAATAAGCTCGCTCACTTGCTTTCTCTTCTCTTTTTCTCTCTTCTTTTGTTCTTTCTTTTTTTCTTTCCTTCCCTCCTCGCTCTCTCTCTCCTTCCCTTTCTCCCTTCATTTAATTATTTATATTGAGTTATAATGGACATACTATATTCGTTTCAGGTGTGTAGCGTAATACTTAAATATTTGTATATATTGCAAAGTGATCATTGCAGTGAGTCTAGTTAACATGTGTCTGGATTTATCTTGATACATGGCAGCATATGGTAAATGTCCGAGAGAGAGAGAGAGAGAGAGAGAGAGAGAACAGTATTCAAAGGACAGGGAGCGCTCCCTTTGCTTAGGGAGAAAAGTGCTTCCTAACAGGAGTTTTTTGACCACCCGGAATAAGGACACTCATTTCTGTTACTGCCTCACACTTTCTGACCTTGTGGTTTGATCTTCACTCATATGTCCAGATTTTCTTGAAAATGGGTTTGAACTTCTCAGAATACAATATGATTTCTCAGAACTGTCAGTACACCGAGCATATTGTTGTATAATCGGTGACCATTCCTTGTCTCCCTTAAACTGTAAGCTCATTAAAAGCAGTGAAACTGTCTCCTTTTTGTTTCCTGGGGCTTAGCACACTGTACTAGCAGGTACTAGCAGGTGGTGCTTTTTCGTTATTCCCTTCCCTGAGAATTTTTCTTTCCCTCCTTTTGCGTTGTGGGCACAACCAATATAGACTCCCTTCAGTCAGTTACTCTCTAAAGCCTCTCTTTCTGCTTCTCTATGCTACAGCTCCTTGCCAACACTGCCTCAGCTATTTCTTAGAATACTGTAATGTGCATTGTATGTATCTCATAGTCTGGGAAGTTACTCTGGGCCAGGAGCTTTGTCTTACTCATCCTTAGTGCCCTGTGCCCTCAACAGTAAGTTACATGGTATTCATTGGCTACATATTTGTTGAAATGGAAATGAAGGGAAGTTTTCAATTTACAGGTATTTGTTTGCCACTCACCCCTCTGTTTTAGTGGTACAAAGTGAGTAATGATAAGTTAACACTTGCATTGGCTCAAAAGTTAATTTTTACTGTTTTTACCCATTTATATTTTTTTAAAAAGATTTTTATTTGAGAAAGAGAGAGAGAGAACGAGTGGAGAGACAGAGAAGCAGGCTCCCCACCGAGCAGGGAGCCCAATATGGGACTCTATCTGAGGACCCCAGGATCATGACCTGAGCCAAAGGCAGACACTTAACCAACCGAGACACCCAGGTGCCCCTACCCATTCACATTCTAAACAAATACCAATTTCTCTGTATTATAATACTTCACTTTTTAAGTACGAGGAAAATGGTGCTTCATGTGTTTTTAAACTACTGTTTAGCATTTGGGGGAACTTAAAATGCAGCTGTTAAAAAATGAAAAGCTGGGCCGCCTGGGTGGCTCAGTGGGTTAAGCCTCTGCCTTCGGCTCAGGTCGTGATCTCAGGGTCCTGGAATCGAGCCCCACATCGGGCTCTCTGCTCAGCAGAGAGCCTGCTTCCCCCCTCTCTCTCTGCCTGCCTCTCTGCCTACTTGTGATATCTCTCTCTGTCAAATAAATAAATCTTTTTTTTAAAAAAAGAAAGAAAATACTTGAAAATTGGGGGCTTACTTGATTAAAAAGTTTAAATTGTAATTGGAAGTTTTTTAGTTACAGTGTTTTAATAGTATTCAGCGTTGTAGTTCACGTCACACCCTGACAGGTGGTTCCTTCAGATACTTTATTTATTTTTTTTTTAAGATTTTATTTATTTATTCGACAGACAGAGATCACAAGTAGGTAGAGAGACAGGCACATAGAGGTGGGGAGGCAGGCTCCCTGCTGAGCAGAGAGCCTGATTTGGGGCTTGATCTCAGGACCCTGGGATCATGACCTGAGCCGAAGGCAGAGGCTTTAACCCATTGAGCCACCCAGGTGCCCCCCTTCAGATACTTTAATTAACACTTTTGCCATTAGGTAGCTTAATGGCCTCGGAAATCCTCTGGGTCAGTAGTTCTCAGCAGTGCTAGAACTGTTCCCTAAGGAGCAACTGGGAATTTGTGGGGTATTTTTTTGTTACCTCGATGGTTTGGGCACGAGGCACATAGACATTGAGTTGGCTAGGGCCAGGGATGCTAGATGTCATAGACTTTGCATCCACAGGACTTTGGTACAGGTTAAAAAGAAAAAAGAAAAACTTTTATAATTATCTGAGCAAAGCACCTAATTCTATTTTTTCAAAAGATTTTATTTGTTTATTTGGGAGTGAACAAGTGGTGGGGAGGGGCAGAGGTAGAGAGAGAGAGAGAAAACCAGACTCTCTGCTGAACGGGGAGTTTGATTCAAGGCTCCATCCCAGGACCTGGAGATCATGACCTGAGCTGAAGGCAGAAGCTTAACCAGCTGAGCCACTCAAGCACCCCCCCAATTCTATTTTAGATATAATCATGGAGTACCTTTGCACAGTTTCAGTCAACACTAAGTTTTTCACGAATACCATGAAATTTTTAAGTTGAGTAAAAAATGAAGTTTGCTTGGGATTTTACTGTAAGCTATACTCTCATAGGTAGTATTAATTTCTTTTTTTATCCTGTTTAGAAACTCAAAGCCTTTAAGATAGCAATTAGGATATATTGAGGGATGCCTGGGTGGCATAGTTAAGCATCTGACTCTTGGTTTTGGCTCAGGTGGTGATCTCAGGGTCATGAGATTGAGCCCTGCATAGGGACTCAGTGCAGAGTCTGCTGAAGACTTTTGCTCCCTCTCCACTTCCACTCCGCTGTCTCTCTCTCCCCAAAATAAATCTTTTAAAAATATATATTGAAAAGGTTTTTGTTTTGTATTATGTTTTTAAGTGAGAGTTGATTGGTAAACTAATGTTTTTCTTAAGTGAAATAGGTCAGAGACACCAGGGAAAGCATGTGTCTAGGGATGAACATGATGAACTTGCTGGGTTATAAATGTGTTTCATAAAGAAGGACCTAAGAGGCATGTAGAAAGGTGTAGACATTCAGTAGCACTTGATAGATTGGATGAATCAAATTGGGTGAGATTATCCCAGATTTTTTAAAAGGCCAGAGAGAAAAAGATATGCAGAGGCATTGAAAAAGTTACAGAATGGATCTGTGTCCATTCAGAGAATATTCTGTGGAAAATATGTCTGATGATTTCTTTTTTTTTTTTAATTAAAGATTTTATTTATTTATTTGACAGAAAGAAATCACAGGTAGGCAGGGGGAAGCAGGCTCTCTGCTGAGCAGAGAGCCCAACATGGGGCTCGATCCCAGGACCCTGAGACCATGATCTGAGCCTAAGGCAGTGGCTTAACCCACTGAGACACCCAGGTGCCCCTGCTGATTTTTTTTTATCTGTGTGAGACTTATAAAGGAAAAAGGAAGCATGGAAAAGGATCGATGAAAGAGGCTGATTCTTTTACCAGTCACCCAAACTGTAGCTGGTGATCATATGGGACTGTAGCTCCATCTGCTGGAAAGAAGCAGACCCACACCTGCACATTACGTAAGTGAAAGTGACCGTCTGTATACAGTCTTAGCGAGCCACCCAGTATTTATTAAATATTCCCTGTGTGCGAAATAACACTTTGTCAGGTTTTAGGGTAACAGTAGTAAAAATGTAGACACATTCTCTGCTCTCACCATGCTTAGCTCTGAGAGGCTTTCTGCTTTTAAGAAAAAGACTTCAATTTAGCTAGTACATTTTTGCATTCTAAGTTCCCTTCTTAGACTTCTCCATGGATGGCTTTTAAGATGTACCCTCTCTGAGCATCATTTTCCTTATCTGTAAGATAAGAACTACTGCCTCCCCTGCACGCTCAGTGTAAACTTTCGTTAAGTTCCTTGTGTGTTTGGAAGGCATAGATAAGTAGGAGGGCATAAGGGCATAAGATAAGTAGGAGCCGAGTTCTTGCCCTCACATGGGTTAGAAAAAGAAACTGTTATAAGTGAGAGAGCCTCACGGGAGCCCTGACGAGGAGTCCCTGATGCAGACCGGAGAACGGGACTAGAGAAGGATTGGAACAGGTTTTTTTGAAGATGTGATGCTTCACTTCTATTATACAAGGATATTAGAATCAGCAAGGGGAAGATGAAAGCATCTTCCAGGCTGAGGAGCCAGCATAAGCAGCAGCATCGAGATGAGGCCTGCATGGCAGGTATCACTGCTGGGTTGTATAAAGTGAGTGGCAGGGAGTGTCCAGAGATGAGGATTGGCAGGCCAGGGAATGTAGGGTTTGTTTGCTTCTTCTTCTTCTTCTTCTTCTTCTTCTTTTTTTTTTTTTTTTAAGATTTTATTCATTTATTTGACAGAGAGAGACACAGCAAGAGAGGGAACACAAGCAAGGGGAGTGTGAGAGGCTTCCTGCTGAGCAGGGAGCCTGATGTGGGACTTGATGCGTGGCTCGATCCCAGGATCAAGGATCATGACCTGAGTCGAAGGCAGACGCTTAACGGCCGAGCCACCCAGAAGCCCCATTTGCTTCTTTAATGGGCCTACCTTTGTGCTCAGAGCCATTGTAGAGTTTAAGAGAGACCCTTGGTTCTTTAGATAAGTTGCTGGTTGGGTCTCCTGGATTTGGTTGAAGGTAGAGAACCTAGTTTTAAGAGGCTGCAGCCATAGACCAGGTGAGTAATCATGAGGCCTGGAACAGTGACAGGGCTAAAAATGAGAGTGATATGGTGCAGAGGGACAAATTTGAAAATCCATTAGAAGTTAAAATGAGCAGAAATAGATGACTCATAGGTAAGAAGGTAAGAAGGGTGACCAGGGAGTTCCTAGCTTGGGTGACTGGTTTGATAATGTTGCCATACCTGAGAGAGGGACCATAAAAGGAAAGAACTGGCTGTGGGCATGGCAGGGAGGGAATGACTGATATATTTAGTTATTTTGAGTTAGGACGTCTCCATGAAAGCAGCCAGCAGACAAATTGTTGCATGACTGTGAGTTCAAGAGCAAGGTCTGGCCAGTGTTGCTAACATGGAGGAAGTAGAGGACCCATGAGAGATGGTGAAGTCATCAGGGAGAATATGCATAATGAGACAGGCAGAGAGCCAGAGTTCGAATTAGAGACGTTGCTGCACTAAAAGGCAGGCAGAGGAAGGAGATCCTGTAGAGGAGACAATGAAGGGATGATGAAAAAGATAAGAGTAATGGTGTAATGGCCTGGAGACCAAGGGTACTGATTTTTTTAAAGATTTTATTTATTTATTTCACAGAGAGACAGCGAGAAAGGGAACATAAGCAGGAGAGAGGTGGAGGGAGAAGCAGGCTTCCCGCTGAGCAGGTAGCCTGGCGGCGTGGGGCTCAATCCCAGGACACTGGAATCATGACCTCAGTTGAAGGCAGATGCTTAACGACTGAGCCACCCAGGCGCCCCCAAGGGTACTGATTTGAAAATATCCAGGAAAGCCTTGTTTTTAAATGTCAAAATAAAGATAAAGATAAAGATTGAAAAATGTTTTCTGGGTTTGCTCTTGCCTAGAAAAATTTGTCTGAAGAGAGGAGGAGGGGATGAGATGGTAACTAGAAGGACTTACGATAGACTTCTGCTGATCTAAGCATGTGTGCCCCTTTGTCCATCACACCGCCCTATTTCCTTCACGGTGCATGGTGATCAGTAAAGAGCTGGGACACAAAGAAATGGCAGATGTTTGCCTCTTTTAGATTTTAATTGCAGTAACATAAGTTACTTTCTTAAAGAGAATTCCATATGCTGGGAATCTTGCTCGGAAGACTTCCGTTCTATTTTCCTTCTCCCAAGAGTGATGGTGGCTGCTTTCCAGGGTTTCTATCTGGTATAGTCCTGTCTCTGGTGGGAGTTGGGGGGAGGCTGCTTCTCACCCACAAACAGCTTTTGTACTTCCAGCTTCCTTCTACATCCCACTCACATACCCCCAAAAGAAAGTAAGTAAATCAGGGCCAGAAGAGTCCTCTGGCTGGAATTGTACAGTGTTGAGATTGTGTATGAAGTTCAAACCTAGTTCTGATGGTGGGGCTTTAGAGTGAGCCATGAAAGTAGAGCGTGTGAGATGCCCCCTGGGAGTGCTGCACAGAGCCCTGAAGTTTAGAGCTCACTCTGCCTGTTGTCTTAGGTGAGCTCTTTCACCTCTCCAGACAGCAGACTGCTTCCCTGTGGGGTAGATTGGCTCTTCAGGATGCCTTTCACTTCTGCCCTTCTGCTGACGGTCACCATCTCACAATGCTGCCAGTACCCAGTCTCTAGTATTGGCATAACAAGCGAAGGTGAGGCGTTGTCTTCTTGTTTTTAAAGATTCACCTATAACTGAGAAATGCTGTTATCGTTCTAAAATTGACTGCCTTATAATAAAGAAATTGCTTAAGGAACTTCCTTTTAGTATTCTCAGTGAGTCAGGGCAAGGAAGTCATCATTTATGGAAGCGGAAGGCTGTAATTAGTGTTCCTGAGTTCCTCCATGTCAGCCAAAGATTCCTTTATTATTCCTCAATGGAAACTTGGCACCCAGGAGTCCTGGGAGGTGACTCAGTCGGGTGTGTGAGGCCTCATTAGCATTGGCTCTACTCCTTCCCTGCACTGTTTGTCGAGGATATCTGGGACTGAAGGAGCTGCTTCCCCTGCTCAGTCTGCTGGAGTTTGGCCTGCCTGTCTCTAAACTTGGGCTGAGCCACCAGGAAGAGAAAATAAAGCCAGCCGCTCAACACTGAAGTGGTAAAACATTAGAGAAGAAGAAAAAGCTCTAATAATTCAAACATGTGGATACTTTTAAGATCCAAAAGGGTAGAGGCTATCTTTTTATGAAAGTTCCACCTCTTTCCTGTGCTGATCAGTTATTGTTTTTTTTTTTTTCCTAAATATTTTGTGTACAGTACAAATGCTTTCAGCAAGTTTGTGGATGAATTTCTTAACTTAGTAAGGTACATAAAACAACTTAACAGGATATGAGTTATGACATTTAGGGGTGTTGCCTTATTGCTTCAGAACTTTGGGGTTATCGTGTAACACGCCATGTCACATGATTTGTCTGAATGCAGAAAAAAAAGCCCTCAAGTTGGTTTCATTGGCTTAAATATAGCTCAAGGCAACAGACACAAGGTTAAGATGAGGAAGTACTATACAGTATAGGAAACAGGAGCTTTTAAAGATAATTCACTGATCTGGAACTGGTTGCCCAAGCCCTGATAAATGAGGGAAAACAAGAGCAGAAGATTCAGAAAGGAGATGCTTTATTCTTGAGGTGAGAATAAGAGAGTCTGGAGGCACATCAGGAAAAGTGCTTGGAATATCCACTTGCTTTTGCAGAGTTGGGGCTGTGTGTACAAAGTTATTAAAGCAGGGGAGTAGAAGTTTGAGAGAAGACTGTCATCGAAAAGATATTCGTCTAAACTTGCATATCCAATAACAGGAACAATCTTGGGTAAGTTGTAGTAGCTTTTAGCCATACTAATTAAATTTTTCTTTTCACTGCTACGAAGTGTAATGGTTGTGGTTCTTAACTTCCTGCGGGTGCATATTTAATTACTGAGTATATGTAAAAGCGACTTTATGTTTTATTGGTTTCAAAGAGGGTGAGGAAGGGAGGCTATACCCTTATATTTGCAGAGAAAACATTAACAACCTTGATAGTGTTTAGTGCCATATACTTTATGGTCCTGCAGAGACATAGAATATTTTTATAGTAATGCTTCTTGTCATTTTATTACATTAAATACTTTTAACCCAAATTCTGTGTAGGATCTTAAAATAAACAATCATATACTGTTTAACACTATGGTTAGTGAATATGTGTCTTGCCATGGTGTGGGAAAAGCAACTATAACTATTTGAGACTTATTCATGAACCTGTATAAGTCTGTGTAAAACTAGCAGGCCATTTAAAAAGCAACCTTAAGGGGCACCTGGGTGGCTCAGTGGGTTAAGGCCTCTGCCTTCAGCTCAGGTCATGATCCCAGAGTCCTGGGATCGGCCCCGCATCAGGCTCTCTGCTCAGCCGGGAGCCTGCTTCCCCCTCTCTCTCTGCCTGCCTCTCTGCCTACTTGTGACCTCTCTCTCTCTCTGTCAAATAAATAAAAAAATATATCTTTAAAAAAAAAAAAAGCAACCTTAATACACCACATCTACATTTGTAAGACATTTATTGAGAAGTGATTATTACCCCTCAAAGGATCTTGTGCCTTACACATGATCTGCCTTACACAATGAACTTCCTTAGAAGTTTAAAGGTATTTATGAAAACATTTATTTCTCAGTCAATCTCCAGGATTATTGTAGTCTTGAGGGGAAGATAGCTGTGATATAGAATGGGGTGATGTATAAGGGACTTTCTTATTTTATATAGGTTATATATTTGTAGATATTTGTTTTTTATATGGAAACACATAGTCATAAAATATGGAATAGTTATAACATTAGGAAAATATTTTTTTTTCAAGGACAAGAAAGAAAAAGTTAAAAAGAGGATGATCACTTTGGTTTGGTCTTGCAAATTAATAGAAAGGATACAAACTTCAGTTTGCAACAACAAGGCACTGTGCATGGCTTATAAAATAAAAAAATGAATAAGATACTTTGGGTAAACATTTACACAGTTGTGTAAAAAAAAAATTACATACAACTAACCAGGCATAATCAGACCAACATGAGTACTGTCAAGTTTTGGGAGATAACTAAAAGAAGTGACCTGTAATTCTCAGGGACAGCACCATTTAGCTGATTATTAAATTGGGCCTCGAAGAATGAATAAATTTCAACATTTAAAAATGATGGAAGGGACGCCTGGGTGGCTCAGTTGGTTGGGCAGCTGCCTTCGGCTCAGGTCATGATCCCAGCATCCTGGGATTGAGTCCCACATCGGGCTCCTTGCTCCGCGGGGAGCCTGCTTCTCCCTCTGCCTCTGCCTACCACTCTGTCTGCCTGTGCTCGCTCGCTCTTTCTCTAACTAACAAATAAATTTTAAAAAAAATTTAAAAATGATGGAAAAGAGTGTTCTTCTAGCCACAGCTGGTGAAATCTTTTTTTTTCCCCACGACTGGTGAAATCTTGAGCAAAGCTTTTGCAGGTCAGTTTACTTCTCTGTTCAGAATCTTCCAGTGCCTTTCCACCTCACCTAGAATGGAACCTGGAGTCCTTATTCTGGTTTGCAAGGGCATACTTGATGTGTGCCCTGCCCTTGGTTCCTCTTCCTTTCAGATACCATGTCTTTCCCGCTCTTCCCCACTATACTGTAGGATCCATGAAGCAGGGTCTTTGTCTTTCATGTTCCCTGTTGTATCCCCAGTGCCTAGACCTCTGAGTGCTCGTAAATGAATATGAATGAACCCTAGAAATTCAAAGGCATCTAATGTGCTAGGATGTAAGATGTGTTTGCGGGATAAGAGTGATAGGGAGGGGCGCCTAGGTGGCTCAGTTGGTTAAGCAACTGCCTTCTGCTCAGGTCATGATCCTGGAGTCCTGGGATTGAGTGCCCGATCAGGCTCCCTGCTCAGCAGGGACTCTCTTCTCCCTCTGACCCTCTCATGCTCGCGCTCTCTCTCTCTCTCTCTCTCTTTCTCTCAAATAAATAAAATCTATTAAAAATTTTTCTAAAAAGTGATAGGGAGTGCACATGGAGTACTGGTCCTGAATGCAATATGAAGTTTTGGGGTGATTTTGCGGGGAAGGGATATGGTAACATTGCAGTGTGGAGGATGGACTTGGAGAATCAGAGAGTGGAGATTGTTAAAACCGAATGGAAAGTATCAACAATTCCTTCACACAGTGGGTATTTGACTCATTTGCTCCATGCTAAGCACTGTGTTCAGTCCTGCGGATACAAAGATGACTGGGAAATAGTTCTAGTTGGTAGGAACAGATATGTGAACATCCTGCATTAGAGGTCTCAAATAAGTGATGTGATGGGCACTTGAATCAGGGCTTTACCGTGGGTAGCAAGGAGTATTACGTCTCCTTGACTGTTTTTGATGTCAGCAGCTCTAGGAGTTTCCAGAGAAAAAAATGAAGCTGTTAAGGGAACTTCGAAAAGTGTTTTTAGTCTTATGTATATATTTTTAATGCAGAGACCTTACCATGATTTTTAATTACATCTTACCTAAAAGTTCTTATCAATACATTGATTGGCCCATTCATTCTCAGAAGAAAGATGCATTATAGGAAGAGCGCCTCTTTAACTGCCTCTACGCAGTGTCTATACTAGGTCAGATTTTAGCTCCAGGTAAGTGGTTCACTTTGGGGGCATAGTTTGCCAGTCTACAAAATGGAGATGATGTCCTACCGAGTGGCTAATTGAATAAATGAGGTGATGTATAGGGAAGTATTATATACCAAACATTGCTTCAGGTATATGGTGGTATATGGTGGTATTGTTGAGGGGGAGGATGGGTACTCTCCCACCCCAGATGAGAGTTTGGGATAGGATATATAGAACATGGAAAAATTGAAAAATTGAATAATGAATTTTATCAAATATTCTGGGTGGAGAGGAGAGAAGAGGCAGATATTCTTTTAGCAATATATTTATGGGGCTTAAAAACTATGCAAAAGGAAGTTTGCAGCCTGAGGAACCATTTGGATACCTAGTTCTTTGTATTCAGCCATTCATGATCTTTCTTGTCACTAATTTGACAGTTTCAGACCCGTAAGGAGAAGCTGCCTTTCTCGTTCATGTATTTATTCACTGAGTATGTTTATCCTTCAAACACTTTGGTATAGTTGGAAGACTGGGTCTTAGAGCTACCAGATGTGGGTTCAAATCTTCCTTCTACCACTTGTAAGATTTTTTTTAAAAAAGATTTTATTTATTTATCTGACAGAGATCAGAAGTAGGCAGCAGATGGGGCGGGTAGGGAGATAGACTCCCTGCCAGCAGAGAGCCCGACGCAGGGCTCCATCCCAGGACACTGAGATCATGACCTGAACCGAAGGCAGAGGCCTAACACTGAGCCACCCAGGTGCCCCTGTATGATTTTTTTTTTTTTTTTAAGATTTTGTTTATTTATTTGACAGAGAGGGCACAAGTGTGAACCTCTTTAAACTCTCCCATTGCCTGAATACCATTGATTGCAGAGATTTTCTTCTCTCTCTTTTGTTTTCTTTCTTAAATCTGTTCCCCTTCTCTTACGTTTTCTTTCCCTCACCAGTTCTTTCCCTTTCCCCCTCTGATTCTATCACCATCCCCCATCTTTTCTAAAGGGAAGAAATCTGTCAGGAGCTGGTCCTTCTTCTCCATCCCCCAGCCTCACTGGGACCTGGAGTTGTTAGAGGTGGGATAAGATCAAGAGGCTAGATCACATTGATGCATATACATAATAAACTTCTTTAAGCCAGACTTTCAGATGGATTGGCATTTATAGTAAATAATGGGAAGTGTTTGGGAAAAGTTGGGTAGAAAATAAGAAAATAACATCATCCAAGAGAGGAATATTTTCAGGGTTGCCAGCTCAGCATGCTATTAGCAACAGCTTGAAGGAAACCATAAGGGAATTTTTCACAGATGAATCAGCCAGAAATAAACCCAGACTGCCAAATCAGATGTGATTACTTAGTCAAAGAAACTGCTTTTCATTCCCTGTAATCCTGATTGGCCTGGTCAGTAATTGAAAGTCAGTATTCAGCTTGATTTTACTTATATCTCAGACCATTATAAAGTCCTTCATTCATTGTGTATCTGATGAGACACTAGTGGGAAATAAAGGATGTATCCAGGCATCTTAGGAGAATGGAGTGTACACACATGAAGTAGCTAAAATTAGAACTAAGCTATGTTTAAATTTAGTCAGTAGCAATGAGCTATTGATAATGGTCCTTAGGAGAAAATGAGCCACAGCCAGAATTTTAACCTTAATTTTAATGATTTATTAACACATGGACCAGTAGAGAGGTGGAGGGTAGAAAATGGCGGGTAAATGGACAATGGGAATAGGTAATGCAGGTGTGGGGAAGGGGATAGATTTTGTCTAGAAGACACCCCTCAGCCCTGCCTGGCAAGGGTGATTCTATGGCAGTAATAAGAGTGGAAAGGAAGGAAAAAGAATTGTGATCCAGATTTTCCATGAACCCCAAGATGACTATATCAGCAACTCACCATGTCCGTGGGCTTTCTAAGACCTTCAAAAAAAGGGGAAGTAACATTTACTGAGAAATACACTTTGTGCTGGTAAGTGCTAAAGGCTTTCCTTCTGTTTGTTAGTTCTTGAGCCTGTGAGGGGGTTTTATTATGCCCACATTTGTACATGAAGAATCTGTCCTGCAGGTGAAGAAATTTATCCTGGCTAATAGGAGATAGTCCAGGCTGCCACTCCCCCTTTTTTTCTGGACTACATTTCTTTATTCCATAACGAGACTTACTGTATTATCTAGATTGGTGCCATCCAATAAACACGTAATATGAGCCATATCACATGTACAGGTTAAAATTTTCTAGTAGCCATGTACAAAAATAAACAGGTGAACTTAATTTTTTTTAAAGATCTTATTTATTTGAAAGAGAGAGCATGAATGAGCAGGGGAGAGGGAGAAGCAGGACCCTGGGATCATAACCTGAGCCAAAGGCAGAAGATGATTCCCTGACTGAGCCACCCAGGCATCCACGTGAAAAATTAAATTTTATAATATATTTATCTACATACACCAGTTTCATGTTCAAACTATGTACATATTATGTAACATATTGAAACTATTGAGGTATTTTATATTTTGTGCACTAAATCTTTGAAATCCAAGTCCATTTTACACTTATAGCACATCTTGATTTGGGCTAGCCACATTTCAAGTTGCTGCGTGTGGATAGTGGCCTCAAATTAGCATGGGTTCAAGAAAGGTATTGGGACTCATCCTAAAAAATTGAGGGTAGAGGCTCTGCCTTGAAGTCATTGGGAGGAAATAAGATGGAGCAAGAGAGCAGCTTCTCTTAGGAAAACTATAGAAGAAAAGTACCATACACGAAAAGCAGGACTGCTCTTTAAAAGCAAATAAAAACAGCAGAACGTTCAGAGTTGTCAAGTCACTCTTTTGTATACCTGAAACTAATGTAAACACTGTGTGTCAACTATGCTTAAATAAAAATTTAAAATTAAGAAAGTAAAGAGGGCCCCTGGGTGGCTCAGTCGGTTAAGCATCTGCCTTTGGTCTGGTCATCTTGGGGTCCTGGGATCGAGTCCCGCATCAGGCTTCTGCTCAACCTGGAGTCTGCTTCTACTTTGCCCCCTGCCACTCCCCCTGCTTGTGCTCTCTCTCTCTCTGTCAAATAAACAAAGTCTTATCTAAAAATTAAAATTAAGAAAGTAAAGATGTAGGGTACCAGTCAGTGGATTCTTGATCTCTGGGTTGTAAGTTCAGGACCTACAATGGATATAGAGATTACATAAAAATAATATCTTAAAAAAAAAGAAGAAGAAAGTAAGTCATTACCGTATCATGTAAGGCATATTACTGACTGCAGGGCCATTTACGGAGAGTGGTAAAGTCATACCAGTTTTTATCACCACCACTAGTAACGACCACAGGAAAACTGTGGCATTAAGTGCTAGATACTGAACCATATTTAGTCAGGGGAATGACATGTCTTGGCAAATCTACTAACCATTAGGAATGGAACCACAGCTTTTAATGTATATATGCATGGTGTTGACAAAAGAATCAGTTCTTCCACATGCCTAATGCTTTTTTCAGATGGGAGCTATAATGTCTGCTTGAGGAAATAACCATGAACAAACTACCTTATATGGGAATTTTCACAGCCTTCAGCTCTACCCAGAGCAAGATAAATGATAGTTGCAGACTTCTATTGCAGCAAAACAGGAATTATTTTAAAATGTTCTTGGAATTTCCCCTTCATCCTCTTCCTGTGATTGTGCCACCTACTTCGTTGTCTATGTCCCACTTAACTTCTGTCACTTCTTTCAGTCTGTTCTCACTATACTTGTACTCACTATACTTTCTTTTTTTTTCTTTTTGTCTTGTTTTGTTTCGGTAGTAAGCTCTGTACTAGGGTCCTGCTCTCTGGTCTCTTACCTGTGGGACTTTAATTCCATTCCTACACCCAAAAAATGAAAAGGGTGAATTCAAATCCTTCGCAGTCATTCAGGGTCCCTCACTTTGCAGCTTGGAGCCTAATTTTTACATTAACATTGTTGTGCTGCCATCTCCAGAACTCTATTTGTCTTGTAAAACTGAACTTAACTTCACATTTCCCTCCACCCCCAGCCCCACGCTCCCACCATTTTCCTTTCTGTCCCTGTGGATTTGGAGATTTCAGATACCTCATATGAAGTTTAATCATACAGTATTTGTCTTTTTGTGACTTGCTTTCTTCACTTAGTGTAATGTCCTTAAGGCTTATTCATGTTGTAGGCCTCAGAAATGCCTTCCTTTTTAAAACTGAAGAATATTCTATTGTGTGTATGTATCACATTTATCACATTTTGCTTATTTATTTGTCAACAGACATTTGTGTTGCTTCTACCTTTGGGCTATCGTGAACAATACTGCTGTGAACATGGGTGTACAGGTATCTCTTGGAGTCCCTGTTTTGAATTATTTTAGATACACTGAGAAATAGAATTGTGGGTCACATGGTAACTCTGCTTTTTGTTTTTTGAGCATGGCTATACTGTTTTTCACAGTGCACCATTTTATATTCCCACCAACAGTACAGAAGGTTTCCAGTTGCTCCGTATCCCCAATATCTGTTATTTTCCCTTTTCTTTTTTCTTTCTTTTTTTTTTTTTTTTTGGTTTTTAAGTAGTAACCATACTAACTTGTATGAGGTAGTATCTCGTTTTGATTTTGATTTGCATTTCTCTAATCACTAATGATATTGAACATCTTTTCACGTATTTATTGGCCATTTCTGTTCCTTCTTTGGAGAAAAGTCTATTCAAGTCTTTTGCCCATTTAAAAAAAAATCTGATTGGGTTTTTGTTGTGGTTGAATTGTATGAGTTCTTTATAGATTCTGGATATTTACTCCTTATAAAATACATAATTGCAAATATTTTCTCCCATTCCATGAGTTGCTTTTTTAATTCTTTTGATTATGTTCTTTGATGCACAGAGTTTTTATGTTGAGGTAGTCCCAATTCTCTATTTTGACTTTTGTTGCCTCTTCCTTTGGTATCCTATCCAAGAAATCATTGCCAAATTCAATGTCATGAAGCTTTTCCCATATGTTTTCTTCTAGGAGTTTTATTTGATCCATTTGGAGTTAATTTCTGTATATGGTATGAGATATGAGTTAAACTCCATTCTTTTGTGTGTGGATATATTTCCCATTTGGGGCGTGGGCGGCTCAGTCTGTTGAGCATCCGACTCTTGTTAAGTCATGATCTCAGGGCCTGAGGATTGCGCCTGGCTTGAGAATCTTTCCCTTTCCCTTTCCCAACTGCTCCTCCCCCCACTTGCAGTCTCTTTCTCTCTCTCTCAGATAAATAAATAAAAGCTTTTAAAAAAAGAAAATAAAAAATTAAATTTTCGTGTTTGTTGAAAAGAATCCTTTTCCCATTGAATTGGCTTGACACCCTTGTCTAAAATCATTTAACCGTATTTGTGAGGGTTTATTTCTAGCCTCTCAGTTCTGTGCCCTGGTCAGTGTTTCTGTCTTTATGCCAGTACCACACTGTTTTGATACTGGAATTTTGTGGTAAGTTTTGAAATCAGGAATTGTGAGACCTCCAACTTTGTTTCTTTCAAGATTGATTTGGCTTTTGGGGGTCTTGGAATTTCATAGGAATTTTAGGATGGATTTTTCTATTTCTGTAAAAACCTTATTGAGATTTTGATAAGGATTAAAACCTCATTTTTTAATTCTGTAAAGCAAGGCTGATATTTTTACCCAGTGATTTAATTCAAGGCAAAAGTTTCTGCCTATAGAAATGTCAGATAAGGGGGCGTCTGGGTGGCTCAGTGAGTTAAAGCCTCTGCCTTCGGCTGGGGTCATGGTCCCAGGGTCCTGGGATCGAGCCCCGCATGTGGCTCTCTGCTCAGCGGGGAGCCTGCTCCCTCCTCTCTCTCTACCTGCTTCTCTGCCTACTTGTGATCTCCATCTGTCAAATAAATAAATAAAATCTTTTTAAAAAAATGTCAGATAAGTCCTGGAGGCTTGGAAATGGCCTTAGGCACCTATGCATGGTAGGAGGCAAATGCTGGAATAGCTCCCTTGGAGCAAAGATTAGGAACAAGGAATGATTTCCTGGCATGTACTTGCAGTAGTGCCTTAAAACATGCTTAAAGAATTGTGTAAAGATCTTCGCTCTCTGCTGCAGACACATTAAGAGCTAATAACTCTTTTGACTTCCCTGTGACCCAGTAGTAGTATACTGAGTCACGCTTTTCAGTGACCAACATTGCTATAGTACTTTATTACTATAGTTTGTTTTTAATTTGTTTCTAATTAATACCCTATTTAATTCATACAAAAAGATTGTGAGGTAAACAAGCATATGCTGTCTTTGATTTATAAGCAAAGAAAGTAAAGGCTTTGCAGAAAACTTGTGGGTGGCCATGTAATAGCTAGAATGACAGAAAAGTCAGAGGGAGGCCTCAGGAGCCTGGTACAGCCTTTCTGTGGGGCAGTTGGGCACCATGGTCACAGGGCGGGGATGTGATCACTACTTATAGTGGTGGAGGCTTTATGGGAGCCATCTAATGTAACCCACTGCCTCCTTTGACTCTCCCTGCCTGTCCTTATGGGCACACAAAAGAGTGCTCTGAGTTGGGGGAATAGTGGTTGGGGAAAGGGATTTATGATGGGAAGGAGATCAATAGTTGGAAGGGGGGAAATGGCTAGAAATGAGGCCAGACAGGCAGGTAAGTACATTGTAAAGGGTTATGTTGTTAGAAGGTGAGGGAGGGACAGTGAAGTGTCCTCCAAACTGAGAAGGCATTTTTTGAGACCTGAAGAAGAAGCAGGTGACTCCATAGTTTACAGAGTTTTATTCAGGGTAATTTGCTGCCGGCGGTGGGAGTGGGGATGGTGACACGGGCAGCAGTGGTGAGGGGAATCTTGCAGAAGATAAGAAGATGACCCGTGGCAGCTGCACAGTTATTTTCCATAAAGTCCAGACCTTAGTCCACAGATTTTGTAGAGCAACGGGACATGCAGAAGGGCACTATAGTGAGATCAGAGGGTCTGCACACACTCCAGAGGGCTTGCATGCACCTAATCAACAGCTAACTTTTGATTAAATCTTACGGCACCACCTGTGCATTAGGAATGTTATCTCTGACACAGGCCAAAACAAGCCTCCCCCCATCCTGGCCTTGGTAGGCATTTCTGAGGTATGTATGTTAATCTCCAAGGGACCTGGAACACAGCCCCCAAAGAGGTTATCGATTGAACATGAACATAATAGAGGGCCAAAGATGGGGTCAGTATTGTCAGCACTCCTACAGATGTCTCATGTGTTTTGCCAAGGTCTTTGAACTGTATCCCATATAAAATAGACATCTATACAAATATTTTAAACTGATCCATAGTATGATCAGAGTTGCATTTAAAAAAATCTTTGCAGTGAGAGAAAGGAGAAATATTGATGATAATGGTGATATGTATTTTGTATTTAACATTTATTATGTGTCACTTGTCAACCTTAAAAATAAAATAGGCAGTTATTTTCCTAGCAAAATGAGTTTATTCATGAATAGCAGAGGAATTGCAATTTGGGACAAGCAAACTATGGGAAACCACAGGTAAGTCCAAAGGGACAAAGGAAGTTTGCTTTTATTGGGTGCTGGGGGAAATTGGGAAAGATTGTTGTGAACAAAAGTTCACTGGAAAAGAACAAGTGTTTGAGGCCGGAGGTTTCTGGAGCGGGGAGAGATTGTCCCTCTTTTTCTTAAAAGCCAGAGATAAGATTCCTGTGAGAAAGGTGCCCTTTTTTTGTCAAGATAAGAATTAACCTTCCTTCGGGGTGTCTGGGTGGCTCAGTGGGTTAAAGCCTCTGCCTTCGGCTTGGGTCGTGATCCCTGGGTCCTGGGATCAAGCCGAGAGTTGGGCTCTCTGCTTGGCAGGGAGCCTGCTTCCCCCTCTCTCTGCGCCTGCCGCTCTGCTTACTTGTGATCTCTGTCTGTCAAAAAAAAAAAAATTACCTTCCTTCTTGTAGCAAGTTATGCAGACCCTGGCAAGTGGTGCGTTGGTGAGAGCTCCCCCTTCAGGTCTTTCCAACTCCATTTCCAGTGAGGTTTCCCTTATTCCTTCCATTAACCCATGTGCTTTTCATAGGAGCTGTATGAGGTATGGTTATAACCATCCCCTTATTAGAAAAAAAAAAAAAGCTAGTAAGAACTGAAGCTGGGATCTGAGTTCAAGGTTGGTTGACTCTGAACCCAGCCTCTTATAGAAGGGAGAGTGAGGATGGGGAACATCAATTGGGTGTGCAGTATGGTATGGGGAGGGTGTTAGGTTCGTAAATGTAAATGAAGAGAAAAATGGAGATGGCATTTCATACATTAAGTGTACTGGTTTTAGTGACTTTGTTGGTGAGAAGGAAGTTGCTGAGAAAGACTGAGATTTTTAGCTTGGCAGCCAGATGACCAAGAATGCCTTTGATCAAGATAAAGGACGTAGTGAGCACTGTGTACAATATTCAGTTTCCCCACGCCCCCACCGGGTGATAAATAGAACATAATGAAAGCACGCCATTTGTCTAATTTACCGTATCAGTAATGCTTGTATGCAATTATTTTTATGCAATGACATGTTTCTATCTAGTTAAGATTACCTGTGATATAAATTTTAGGTTTCTTTCTCTGAACCTAAATATTCAGAAAAAAGACCTTCATTTCTCATAAAATTTGCTACTAAAGGCACTAAATTCCAAAGTACAAAATTAAGTGAAACTTAATACTAGGGCTAGTTCTTTTTACTGTGTCCTTTTTGCTAATTTACTTCTGGGTTTTGAAGTATGTGTCTAGGTCTTCATTTACCTCTTCAGGGAATTGCATCTGAAAGCTAGCCCTTTGTATCTGTTTTTGCTAGTCTTGACTATTTAACCTTATTGTCTCTAATGTGTCTTATGTTGATCCTTTTCTCTTAAACAGTTTATATCCAATAACTCTCATTATCATCTTCTTTTGAGTGTGCTTCCTAGCAAAGTATTTTATTTTATTTTATTTTATTTTATTTTATTTATTTATTTGACAGAGGGAGAGATAGTGAGAGAGGGAATACAAGCAGGGGGAGTGGGAGAGGGAGAAGCAGGCTTCCCTCTGAGCAGGGAGCACAGATGCCGGGCTCAATCCCATGACTTGAGCCAAGGGCAGCTACTTAACGACTGAGCCATCCAGGCACCCCGCAGATTTTTTTTTTTTAATTTTAATTTTTCCACCTTTATTGAGATATAAATGCCACTAGTTCTATTTTTAATTTTTTGAGGAATTTCCATACTGTTTTGTACAGAGGCTGCACCAGTTTACATTCCCACCAACAGTGCACAGGGGTTTCCTTTTCTCTCCACATCCTTGCTGACACTTAACTTTTACCTTTTTGATAATAACTGTTCCAGCAGGTATGAGGTGATATTTCCTTGTGGTTTTTTGTTTTGTTTTGTTTTAATTTTTTTTTTAAGATTTTATTTATTTGCCAGAGAGAGAGAGAGAGTACACACAAGCAGGCAGAGAGGCAGGCAGAGGCAGCGAGAGAAGCATGCTCCCTGCCTAGAAAGGAACCCGATGTGGGACTCGATCCCAGGACTCTGGGATCATGACCTGAGCCGAAGGCAGCGGCTTAACCAACTGAGCCACCCAGGCATCCCTTACTTGTGGTTTTGATTTGCATTTCCATAGAGCTTAGTGATGCTGAGCACTTTTTCATGAACTTGTTGGCCATTTGCATATCTTTAGGCAATCTCTTCATGGCCTCTGCCCATTTTTTAGTCAGGTTGTTTGTGTTTTGGCTATTGAGGTATATGAATTCCTCATATATTTTAGATATTAATCCCTGTTGGATACATGGTTTGGAAATATTTTTTTTCCAGTGTTAGGTTGCCTTTTCATTTTGTTGATTGCTTCTTATGCTGTGCAGAAGCGTTTTAGTTTGACATAGTCCCGCTTACTGATTTTTGGCTTTTGTCACTTGTGCTATTGCTGTGTTATCCAAAAAATCACTGTGAAGACTGATGTCAAGTTACTTTTCCTCCAGGAGTTTTACAGTTTCAGGTCTTACATGTAAGTCCTTAATCCATTTCAAGTTAATTTTTGTAAGTGGTGTAAGATAGGGGTCCAGTGTTACTCTTTTGTACCAGCATAATGTTTTATGTCTTCTGTTTTATTAAATATTACTTTGAAGTGGTAAGGTATTTTTAGTAATTGTTATATAGTAAGTGGTGGCTATTCAGGCTTTCACATATGGGTGACATTCATTTGATACTGTACCTGAGAATTAACAATGCCCCTTTTAAAACCTACTTTCATTTTCTGAAAAGTGTGTGCATGTAATATCTTTAGGAGCCACATGATGGCAGAAACAGTGTTTTGAAACTTGTGGACTTACAGACATGCTCTGAGTGTCTGCTCTGTATCTTCATCCTTTTTTTATAAAAAAAAAAAAAAAGGACAAAAAGAAGAAAGTATAGAATTTAGTAGAAGATGCCTTCAAATATCTATCACGTATCTTAAGAAAGAAAATACTACAAATATAGTTGAAATTTCTTGGCACACTTTCCTGTTCCAGTTATCCCCCACCTCTACTTTTCCTCTGTTAGGAAACTCTTTTCCTAAATTTGTATTACTTCTCTATATATCTTTCTATTTTCGTTACACATTTATGTATTCTTAACAGTGCATGAGATTGTTTCTTTTATTTTAGATTTTATATAGTGTATACTATTTGTGTTACTATGAAACTTTGGATTTTCACTTAACATTTTTTAGATTTATTCATGTGGATTTATGTAGTTCTAGTGAATGAATGACTTTTCTTCTTTTCTTGTGTTCCATTGAAGAAATCACAATTTTTTACATCTTTTTTTCTTAAGGATAGACATTTAGAGAGACAGTAGGAGTAGAGTGATTATAGACTGGGGAGCTGGGGACCTGGTATACCCTTTCGAATCCCATTGCTGTTACTTATTAAGTACAGAGCTTGGTTTCTACTTCTGCAAAATAGGGGTAGCACTTGTTTCACAGGGTGTTGTGACCAATAAATGAAATAGTATATAGAGCATTAACACCACAACTATTACTATTATCACCACTACAATAAGATAACAGTAATGTAGAACCAGCATTATTTTGTGCTATTTATTAAATTCTGTTGAAACTGGAAGTCATCTGAAAGAAGAGGGAGAATAGTGAAAATGTGGACTTGTAGACAGTTGAGGTGGCTTCTGTCAGATGACTTCTGCTTTCTCTAAAGTAAGTGAGATTATCCACAAGAGTGCTGAGGGTTTGAAGTGGCCTTGTTGGGCCATGATCTGGCTGTGCTTGCAAAAGAATTTCCTGTTTAGGTGTATATGCTTTTCTTGTTTGTTTTGTTTTTTCTCAGCAACTTTTCACCTGACAAATCCTGAAAGCTCAGCCACCACTCTGGAGTTTCTCTTTCCCTCCTTCCATGACACATCTTGCTACCTAGATTGTATTCCACAGCTGGATGTCTCCACGCCTGTAACCCTCTCCACCCTGGATCCAAACCATTTATTCCCTTTTATCACATTTCACATAAATTTCCTGGCCTGGCATTGACAGATCTTTAAAATACGGCTCTGACTGCCTTGATGCCTTATCTCCCACATCCTTCTGCTCCCACTGTGTTTCCACAGAATGAGGTTACCCACTTTTTTCTGAGTCAGCTCTCCACCTTTCTGTGCCTTTGTTCATTAATTTTGCCTACCCCTCTAACTCCTACCTCTGACAACTCACAATCTGTTCTGTCTCTATGAGTCTTTTTTTTTTTTCGACTCCACATATAAGTGAGATCACACAGTGGTTGTCTTTCTCTGACTTATTTCACTTAGCATAATGCCCTCAAGGTCCTTCCATGTTGGTGCAAATGGCAAAATTTCATTTGTTTTTGTGCCTGAATAATAGTCCACTGTGTAATATTCCTTTGTGTGAGAATGCATGCATACGTACATGTATGTGTGTGTGTTTATATATACACATATATATATCACATTTTTTTAAAAAGAGTTTTTCTATTTATTTGAGAGAGAGAGCAGAGGAAGGGGTGGAAGGAGAGGGAGAAGCAGACTCGCTGTTGAGCAGGGAGCCTGATGCGGGGCTTGATCTTAAGACCCTGGAATCACGACCCAAGCTGAAGGCAGATGCTTAACTGACTGAGCCACCTAGGCACCCCTATATGTCACATTTTCTTTATCCGTTCTTCCATCAGTGAACGCTTAGGTTGGCTCCTAAATAATGGTGCAGTGAACATGGGGGTGCAATATATTCTCAAGTTAGTGTTTGTATTTCTTTCAGATAAGTACCCAGAAGTGGAAATGCTAGATCATATGGTATTTGCCTTTGATTTTTTGAGGAATTTCCATATTTTTTTCCACAGTGACTGCACCAGTTTACGTTCCCACCAACAGCGCACAAGTGTTCCCTTTTCTCTGCATTCTCGCCAGCACTTGTTACTTCTTGTCTTGTTAGTAGCCATTCTAAGTGGTGTGATGTAATATTTCACTGTGGTTTTGATTTTCATTTCCCTGATGATGAGTGATACTAGGTACTCTTGGACCAACCATATGTCTTCTTTGCAAAAATGTCTAGATCCTCCACCTGTTTTTTAATTGGTTGGTTGTTTTTTCGTTTGTTTTGTTTTTTGCTATTTAGTTGTATGAGTTCTTTGTATATTTTGGATATTAACTTCATCATATATATGGTTTCCAAATATTTTCTCCCATTTGGTAGGTTACCCTTTCATTTTGTTGATGGTTTTCTTTGCTGTGCAGAAGCTTTTTAGTTTGATGTAGTCCCACGTGTTTATTTTTGCTTCCCATGCCTTTGCCTTTGGTTTCAAATAAAAAAAAAAAAAAATTCATTGTGAAGATGATGTGAGGGAGCTTACTGCCTATGTATACTTCTAAGAGTTTCATGGTTTGAGGTCTGTGTTTAAGTCTTTTTTTTTTTGTTTTGTTTTGTTTAAGATTTTTATTTATTTGACAGACACAGTGAGAGAGGGAATACAAGAAGGGGGAGTAGGAGAGGGAGAAGCAGGCTTCCCGCTGAGCAGGGAGCCCAGTGCAGGGCTCTATCCCAGGATCCTGGGATCATGACCTGAGCCGAAGGCAGACGCTTAATGATTGAGCCACCCAGGCATCCCTAAGTCTTTAATCCATCTTAGTGCTTGTGTGTGGTTTAAGAGAGTGGTCCAGTGCCATTCTTTGCATGTAACTGTTCAGTTTTCCCAGCACCATTTATAAAGGAGACTGTCCTTTCTCCATTGTATGTTCTTGGCTCCTTTGTTAAAAATTAACTGACCGGGGGCGCCTGGGTGGCTCAGCGGGTTAAAGCCTCTGCCTTCGGCTCAGGTCATGATCCCAGGGTCTTGGGATCGAGCCCCATGTCGGGCTCTCTGCTCAGCAGGGAGCCTGCTTCCTCCTCTCTCTCTCTCTGCCTGCTTCTCTGCCTACTTGTGATTTCTGACTGTCAAATAAATAAATAAAATCTTAAAAAAAAAAAAAAAAAAATTAACTGACCGTAGGGGCACCTGGGTGGCTCAGTCACTTAAGCGTCTGCCTTCAGCTCAGGTCATGATCCCAGCGTCCTGGGATTGAGTCCTACATTGGGCTTCCTGCTCAGCGGGGAGTCTGCTTCACCCTTCCTCTCTGCCCCCTTATCTACTCATGCTCTCTGTCTCGCTCTCTCTCAAATAAATAAAGTCATTTTTAAAAATTAATTAATTAATTAATTAATTGACTGACCATAAATTCACGGGTTTACTTCTGGGCTTTCTGTTCTGTTCCATTGAGCTATGTGTGTGTTTTATGCCAATACCATACTATTTTGATTGCTGTAACTTTGTAATATAGTTTGAAATCAGCTTTATTCTTCTTTCTCAAGATTGTTTTGGCTATTGGGACCATTTTCCCCCTCTTAATTTACTGAAGTATCTAAAAGCAAATCCCAGACATTAGGTCATTTCATCCCATTGTACTTCAGAATTATTCTTTGATAATGTGGACATTTTCTTATATAAACACATTATTATCACATCTAACCAAATGAGTGGTAATTCCTTGGCATCATCCAATACCCAATCCCTGATCAAATTTTTCGCCTATCCTAAGAATATTCCTTTGCGGTTGGCCTGTATGAACCAGGATCTAAACAAAGGCCATACTTTAATAATACATTTGATTGTTACATCTCTTAAATCTCTTTCAATTTGGAGGAAAACTCCTTCCCCATTTGTCTCTCCTGTAATTACTTTTTGGAGATATGAGCTCTCTTGTCATGTTGAATTATAAATTAAATTATAAAATTATAAAATAATTTTAAATTATAAAATAAACTTTTGTTTTGGAATAATGTTAGCTTTATGAGAAAGTTGCAAAGATAGTTCAGAGCATCCTTCTATTTCCCTCATCCCGTTTCCTCTTTTGTTAACATCTTACATTACCTTAATAGCATCCAGACTAGGATACCACATTGCATTTAGCCTTGGTTGAATTTTAAAATAATTTCTGATCATAAGGTGTCTTCTCTTGAGAAAAATAGCCCTTTTCTGGCTAGGAGGCAATACCCTGTAATAGTTAAAAGCGTGATTAAAACCAAGTATAAGGTTTCAAATTCTTAATCACATAAAAACTGTGTGATCTTAGATTACTTGTACTGCTACGTCAGTTTCATCATCTTTAAAATGGAAATAATAATATTACTTTATTTGATCATTGCAGAAAGTAAATTTGATAAATGCATGCAGAGTGCTCAGAAGAGTTCCTGGCACATGGAAAGCACTCAGTAAACGTAGCTCTTGACAAAGGTAGTATTTCCTAAATCATAGTGAATGTCAGAGAAGAAGCTGGCTCCCATGGCAGGGGGTGGGGGACCATTTGTTTAGAATGAGTTCCTTTGCTTTGGTTCTGTGACAGGATCTCATTCAGTTTTAAGTATTTCAGCTCTATCTTAAGAATTTTTATTCAGTAAAACGTATTTCTTTAGTATGTGTAGATCAATCAAATATGTGCTTCAGGAGTTACTTTTTTTTACCTTGACAGGGATTTCTTAAGATCATGATCAGGGAATGAAACTGCGTACTTTTTTTTCCCCTCGATTAGTCTCAAATTGTGGTTACTGTTTTAGAATCACCTCCTTTATAAGGTGGCTGTTTATATGGCTTAAACTGTAACATTTGTTTGTGGTGTAAAGTACTCTTAGAGGAATTGAAATGGGTTTGGTCACATTCTCAGTGCCTCTTCCTGTACCCACACCCTCCTAACATCTCTGTTTTGTCTCAGTTGCTTCCAGAGCCTCCCCTGTTGCTGTGTAACAGTGTGCATGGTTTCGGCAGAGTTGTTCTGATAGAGGAAACCTGTTTTCATTAGAATCTTTGCCCTTTTTTTCCAGAATTCTTGGAAACATTGAGTCATCACATGAACTCTGCAAGGAAATAAGGCAGCATTGGTAACTTTGACTTACAGAACTGTAAAGAATCCCGGAATTCAGTTAAATAGGAGATTACCAATTTGACTCCTTTCTTTCATTGGCCTTTGCTTCCAGACTGGTAGGAGAAAATTAGCCAAGGAGGAAGATGTGTATTAGTGGGGTTTGTACAGGGGTATACCACAGGTCTCCTTCCAAACTGTTAGACTTCCCATTCACGATATTCACCTAGAGCGTAACTAGACAACTTTTCATTTTCAGGGACGGAAAGTGTGGGCTTGCTGTGGTGAGCTTGGCGGTCTCTCATCTGTGTTTACAGTCTGGGACTTGTCCTCAGGGCTTCTGTGCCTGTCATTGTTCCAGAAGCTTCCTGGGTTAGGTTTGTCGGTGTTGAGAGGCAGTTCTAATTCAGAGTAGACCTTTTGTTGATCCGTGGGGACAGTGTTTGGGGCCCCAGAGACAGTGCAGTCAATGGCTAAAACAAGAACATCTGAATCAGATAGACCTGACTTGGGATCCATACTATCTCCCTTATTGCTTATGTTGTTTGGTCAAGACATTTAACTGTTTTAGCACTTAGTTATTTCACCTGCAAAATGGGAAAAATAATGATACACACCTCATAGGATCGAGAAAAAAATTAAATTAGATGGCATGCATAGTATGCTTGGTAGGCACTCATAACCCTGCTGTTGTTAGTAGTGACCAATTGTATTAGAGAATCAGGAGACTTTGAACTTTGTAGTCAGGGAGGTGAACGTTTTTGTGTCCCAGCTTTTTCTTTTGTAAACACTCTTTAAAAACTATTTTATTAGATTCAGAGTAGGTTTAAAATACCTGCCAGTGGACAAGTTTGAAGGAACATGAAGTACAGCTTATGCTGTATTTCACCAGGTCGGTGTGGTTGCTACGTCACTAACAGAATGTGGGGAAATGTTAACAGCTTCAGTGCTTACTGCCTCTCCAGCCCCTGCGTCTAGTCTATAGCCCCTGCTTCTCTATTACCTCCGAAATTCCTCTCATACCATTGTAGCTCAGGCTGTTATTTGTTTCCTGGACTGCCTCCAAGCTCATACCCACTTGCCCCTTAAAATCCACCCTCCCCAGATGCCACTGTGAGAGGAATCTTTGTGGAACAAATTTGATCGTGTCAGTCTCTTGTTTAACAGTACAGTGGTTTCCCGTTGTTCTAAGGTTAAAAAACGCGAGGCTCTTTGAAACATGCCACTGCCTGTCTCTCCTCTCACCTGCCAGTGCTTCCCCTTAGCCACACAGTCGGATTTCCTTTCCTCCTGCCCCTGGGTCTTCGTACCAACTGGCCCTGCTTCCACAAATGCTCCCTGCACCCTTTAGCCTTTAGTGACTTCTCATCTTTTGGGTTTTTGGGGTATCAGATCTAATGTTTCTGTTTCAGGAAGCTTTCCTTGCCATCCCTTCTCTGCTCCTTGTTGTAAGCATTCTCATGGCAGCCTGATCTATCATTTGACATGTTTTTAAATATATTTGTGTGATTATATGGTTAGTACTAGTACCACCGATAGACTGCAAGCTCCTCAAGGACACTGGGTCCCTAGTGCTTAGAGCAGAACTTGCCACATGTTAGGTGCTCGCTAAACGCGTATGAATGTAATGATTGGCATGGGGAGGTCACAGCACACTCTTCTGTACCCTGTCAGGCCTATGTAATGTTGTCTGTCCCCCTTCCCTTACTCATGAGAGCCTCATCTGGACCCTCATCTTATACTTGGGCAAGGAGACCCTCTGCACGACTCTCCATTTTCCTCATATCATCTTGAAAGCTGTGGTCCTGCCGTAGAAGGTCCACTGCTCTGCCAATCTCATTGTCCCTTTGACATATCTGTCAGTCACATGGGAGGATGTTTCTTCCACCTGGAGTGCCCTCCACTTCCCTGTCCCTAGATCCTTTCCTGTACAGTGCCCACTCAAATCCAACCTGCTTTAGGGGATGCATCAGTATTTGATTGTATATACTGACATTGATGAGGTGTCATTTCTTCCTGATTTGATTACAAATCCCTTGGAATATGGAATAGTATATCTTCATTTAATTTTTTGTTTTCTTATTTTAAGCATTTTAAATTTTGATTCCTTATTACAGAACTATATTTGTCCATTTTGGAAAACTTAGAAAATAACAGATAATCCATAAGAAAAGATAATTTTTTTAAAGATTTTATTTATTTATTTGGCAGAGAGAGAGAGAGAGATCACAAGTAGTCAGAGAGGCAGGCAGCGAGAGAGGGGGAAGCAGGCTCCCCGGTGAGCAGAGAGCCCGATGTGGGGCTCAATCCCAGGACCCTGGGATCATGACCTGAGCTGAAGGCAGAGGCTTAACCCACTGAGCCACCCAGGTGCCCCGAAAAAATAATTTTGAATCTTCTTAAATCCTACCCACCAGATATATGTTGGTGTATACTCTTCCAGATGTGGTATGTGTGGATGTGTAGATGTGCACACATACATGGTGTATACATATGTGATCTTTTCATATAAAATGGAAACAGTGTACAGTATCCTATAACCTTTGTTTCACACAGCACTATATCATGAATACCTTTTTGTGCCAAATAATTGCCACCAATCACTCTAGAATATAAAACTATACAGGAAATATTGTCCTTGCTGAAATAATTATATCTTTAGAGCTTTCTTAAAAATCCTGTTTTCTGAGTTAGGGAGAGAAAAATAACAGTAAGTGAAGGGATGATGCTGACATTAGAAATGAGTTAACAGAAATTTTTCTTTTTTAATGTTGTTGCCTTTAAGGTGAGGCCTCATACAGAACCTGGAAATATTTTGAGAACTTGGTGAAAATAGTTTTGCTGTGGACTACCTGTAGTAATGAGTCCTATAGGGCAGGTATTGTGGTTTAGTTTTTAAGACACACCTCTGAAATTCCAGGGCAGGGAGCAGAACCATGTTTGTTCTTCTGGATCTTCAGAAGACCATAGTTGCTGGCTTGTGACTTTGCCTGCCTTAGAATGTGGAAATGACTGTTTCTTTCGTCCTCTTACACACAATTGCTTCACCTATTGTGTTTTTCCAAATGAGGGTTTAGTTTAGAGATATGCTCCACAGATATCAATGCCCTATGAGGTAGACAGGTAGAAAGAGTAGAAACAAAATAGCAATGTTATAAAAACTTACATCAAAATACATGTAAGTTGAATTATGTGAAAATCTGGATAATCAGGAAAGCTCTCTTTTATTGAAATATTACCAGTAGAATTTCTTTTTAAAACAAGTTTCCTTAGAGAATTAAAAATTATTCTGTTTACAGAGGTTTAATCTTATATTCAGTTTTCCAAAAACATGTTTAGTACATCATATGAGGTACATTACAATTTCCTCCTTTCTGGAGGAGGAGTATAATCTTCCTGCAAACAAGCTATTTCGTTGTTCCTTCCCTATGATTTCAGGGCTCTGTTGAGAAGGAGTCTCTGTTTTTGCCGCAAGTGTGTGTTGGAGCCAGAAGGATCAGTATACCTTTTTGTGGTATTTATAGCCTTGTTAGATCTTATCTTTGGAGCAGCTCTTTTGACCCAAAGAGAAAGTGAAGAGGAGAGCAACAATCAAGAAAAGTTAAGAGATGCTTAGTATCCTTCTTCTCTGTTCCTGCCTCTACACTCTGAGGACCTGGCATGTGTTAGGCTCCAGGCAATGTTTGTTGAAGAGCTGATATATAAATCCTGGTCTTGTGTTCCTGATTTACTCAGGAATGGGATTTCTCACTAACACAGTGATTTAGGGATAAAGTGTGTTGCCAGAGCTTCATCAAGATTGGCACATCATGTTACTCAGGTCCTCTCTTAAAATCAAGTCATGTTAATCTAGGGAAAAGACCACTGATATCTGATTCGGTTGATTCTGTCTCTAAATGGAAAAATTGAGGGCTTTGATAGTTAAATGACTTCCTGTACTTATATGCCAACCAAAGCAAGCAAGCTGCCAAATGTGGAATGTCTTCTGGTTTCCTTCTTGTATTCTTACACCAGCTTTCCCTGTACTTAGTCCTTTAAAAATGTGGATGGGATAGGTTACTTGAAATTTTATTCCAAATTCCTTTGAGAGAGAGAGCATGCGAGGGAGAAGAGTCAGAGGAAGAAGCAGACTCCCTGCTGAACAGGGAGCTCTATGCGGGGCTTAATCCTGGGACTCAGTACTGGGACTCAGTCCTTGGACCTCAGGATCATGACCTGAGCCGAAGGCAGTTGCTTAACTGGCGGAGCCATACAGGCGCCCCCAGATGACTCTTAATTGCCTCCTTTTTTATGCTGCATCCAGTTGAACAGTTGAATCAAAAATTACCCAAGCAGCGCAAACAGACTGATGGGCCTTAAAATGGTGTCCATTGACAATCACAATGATGTGGTAAACTGGTCCTGCCCCCCCTGTTGACGCAGTACACCCAGGATCATCTTATGATGTCCAGGGAACTCCTAAAGGAATTCTACCGTCTCTTCGGCCTCCACAGCTGTGGAGATGCTGCAGACACACTGCGTCACTTCACTGAAAACATTCTTTAGTTGTCTAACAAAGTACTGCAGATGACCTCAGGCTGCTAGTTGTGAGAGAAACTTCAGTCTGTCTCTGACTCAGAATGATTCAGTGAACTTCCCACGAGCTTCTCATGTTAGGTCAGCCTGTCCACTTGGTGTGTCCATCTTGAGTGAGTTACAGAAAAGCTGATTAAAGAAAAAATTCAGAGGGACTTGTAGGCAGTTGCAGTGTCATCTACTTATGAATGGGATCGCGTTTTGGGGTTTTTGGTTTTTTTTTTTCAGACTCTGAGATGGTTTTTTTGCAAAAGTTGATTCTGCCTTCTCATATTCTTTGTTCTGGTTAATCTGAACTCAGCATATTAGAGTTTGAACTCTTCTGCCTCAGATTTGTTTTCAACCCTGGGTCCGTCCTTCCTGTTAGCCCAGAACACTCTTGGAAGGTCTCATTTAGGGAGATAGCATGGCTGATAAGCAACTGTTTGGGAGAGGAAGGTGTTAGACATAGTGAGAAAGGATGATATTCTTGCTAGACTTGAGAAAGTTTGCTTTCCCCTGTAAATGACTATTCATAAGATAAAATTTAAACTAAATAAAGATCTGTTTCCATTAAGTTCAAAGTTAATTGCAAAATATAAAATTCTTCTTCTACAGTATGTCACACAAGGAAGTAAATGGCCTGGAAATGTACAGCTGTTTAGCCAGTTTACAGGCTTTCTTAGTAGCTAGTACAAAAGGTACTGCTAATGAGGCCCAACTAACTCTAACTCTGCCGCAGAAGCCAGTTTGCCGTGGTCTTATTTCTTTGTTGGAGGAAGATTGACAGTTCAGTAACGCTAATGATCAATTTTAGAGGTTTGATTTCTTTTTTTTAAGATTTTATTTATTTATTTGACAGACAGAGAGCACAAGTAGGCAGAGAGGCAGGCAGAAAGAGGGGAAAGCAGGCTCCCCACTGAGCAGAGAGCCGATGCAGAACTCGATTCCCAGACCCTGAGGTCATGACCTGAGCCAAAGACAGGCTTTTACCCACTGAGCCACCCAGGCGCCCCTAGAGGTTTGATGTTTAACTAGATTTCTTTACCCTCTCATACCTGAAGGAGTACTTGGACCAAGTTCACTAAAAACTGGACTATGTCATAAGCATACACTTATCATGAACACTTAGTCATGTATAGAATTGTGGAGTCATTATATTGTACACTCAAAACTAATATAACACTGTATATTAATTATACTTCAATTTAAAAAAAAAACTGGACTGTGTCAGGTATATGTAAAAATCTAGGCTAATTTTTAAAAATTTTTATCCCAAACAGTAAGTATTTATACAGTGGGAGGTACTATTCAACTCTACAAATATGAAAAACTTCTGAGTTTCTACAGTCTCACCAAGAAAGTAAATGTTTGCAAAACCATGGAATAGATGTGCCTTTTAAAAATCTCATTTAGGGGGCACCTGGGTGGCTCAGTGGGTTAAAGCCTCTGCCTTCGGCTCAGGTCATGATCCCAGGGTCTTGGGATCGAGCCCCGCATCAGGCTCTCTGCTCCACAGGGAGCCTGCTTCCTCCTCTCTCTCTCTGCGTGCCTCTCTGCCTACTTGTGATCTCTGTCAAATAAATAAATGAAATCTTTAAAAAATTTTAAAAATAAATAAATAAATAATCTCATTTAGGGGATAACTGGGTGGCTCAGATGTTTGAGCATCTGCCTTCAGCTCAGGTCATGATCCTGGGGTCCTTGTTTCGGGCTCTCTGCTCAGCTGGGAGTCAGCTTCTCCCTCTCCCTCTGCCCGTCCACACTGCTCATGCACTCTCAATCTTTCTCTCTCCAATAAATAAATAAAGTGGTTTGTTGTTGTTTTTTTTAAATCTCATTTAGGTAATGTTGAGTGTTAAATGCAAAAAAAAAAAAAGTTTCAGAAATGTGGAGCTTGAATCTCACAAGTAGTGTTGTAAAGTGATTAGGCTCTCAAAGTCAGTCGGTTGAACCACTAAACCAAAGAACTTACTTAACTAATGTCTACTGTGTATGTGGCCTTGTAGACATGGTTGTAAATTAGATATGTTGCTACCCTTGCAGACCTGTTATCCTAAGGGGAGAGGTAGGTAGAGAAACAACCTCTCACAAGGCGATATGATTATGATGACAGAAGGAAGCAAGCACAGCTGTGAGGGGAAGGCACTCTGGGAGCAACAGAAAGGAAACTGTCGGTGCTTAGGGTCTAGAAATGCTTCTTGTAAGAGATGAGTCCCGGTGGGATGGTTAGGAGCTGGTCTGTCTTCTAGTCCTATGAAGCTGTGTGTGGAAAGGCCAGGAGGTGAGAGGAAGTGAAGTCTGTCGTGGGAACCACCTAGAGTTAAGTGCTGGTGTGAGGAGAGTGCAGGCTCAGCAGGGTTCTGTTGGTGACTCATGGCAGTGAGCCATTGAGTTTTTTAGCAGCATCAATACATGATCAGTTTATTTTAAAAGAGCACTTTGAAATTTGGAGGATAGATTGGAAGAGGGTAAGCTCAGGGGCAGAAAGATCGGTTAGGAGAAGTGAAGGGGAAACAAAGGAACTCTTCTGAAACTGTCCGGCCCACTGTATGGCACTGAGTAAGTACATACTAAATGAGCAAATGAGAACCAAACCTACAGCACTCTGAAGTGCTATAGGTTTTCAGAGAAGGGGGGAGAGCAGTGCACATCAGAAAAATCCAAGGTAAAGTCCATCTGTTAGCTTCTGAAGAAACTATTAATTCCCTGAAATGATTATAAATCTTTATGCTTACATGCATTTTCTGGGAGTTATTTACTTTCATCAGATTCATAAAATGTCCCCAGCCCTCTGAAAGGTGAAAGACAACTGGGTTAGATATGAGCCTGGCAAAATAGGACCTGTTTAATGCTCCAAAGAACTTTGTATTTAGTCATTCAACCAAGGTCTTAAACTTATAAGAGAAATTACCAGCTATTCTGATGAGGTTAAGCTGGAACATATATCTAATTATGCCAGATATCTAATTATGTCAAAGTACAGGTTCAGAGAGAACCAACAGTTTGGACAGAAGTGAACAAAAAGTTGTAATTAGGTTCATAGACCAGCTGCACTACAGTGGAAGTGGGATAGAAGATACACACCTTAATAGCTTTTGTGAGCTGTTGTTCCTTAACAACCATTGAGCATGGGGGTTAGGGAAAGCCCCAGGAGTTCTGGGTAGTAGTGAGCACCTCAGCCCTGCAAGCCTCTAAGGAAAGCCAGAACCTCGGGCAAAAGGATACTGTGTAGGAGTGAGGCCATGTGTAGAATGAGAGTAGGGAATTCTTCAATGAATGGGAGACTAGACTGGCCTTCAGAGATGTTTAGAGGGCTAAAATGAAATGTTTCCCTGTATAGAAACCACAGCAAAGTGCACCTGCGTAGGTCTCCCTCTGTACTGTCAGCAGAAGGCACCATTGATAGCTCTGTTTCTCTGGAAAAGCGTGAAAGTTTAAAAAAAAAAAAAAAATGAGACCACCTTTGCCAGTTACTACCTTGTTGTGTGCTCCAGGGGTGTGCTCTCCCTCCCTTGGTGCTGAAGTTCAGGAACACTGTTGTGAGGAGAGGACTTGGTATTCTGGCTGCTTCATGAAGGGGTCAGTCAGTTGTGTGTTTTGTGGCATTTGTGAATTTCCCTTTCAGAAATTCTGCATGTGCCCAGCCGTGCTGGTGTATCCTCCACCTGGTTCTTCTCACAGCTCAGTAAAATCTCAGAGCACGTCAGAAGGAGTGCTAGGGACAGAGAAAGCCTCTCAGTGAAAAGATACTGTGAGAAGCACTTTGCCCTAAGCCCGGGAATATAGTTTTACTCAGTTGTGACAATTTCCTTAGATCATAAGCATTGATTTACTGAAATTCCCATTTGTCATTACGGCCATTTTAAAAGTCAGAGGGCAAGAATTGTTTCAGTTTGTTTGTTATATAGCTTGGAACTTTTTTTTTTTTCTTCTGGTCACATCCTTTTAACCTTAGACTCATCAAATACAGGATTCGTCCTACACAGAGAGATGTTTCCTGTCTCGTTAACCTTTAGTAGTTGCCAAGCACTTTTTCCTTGTCAGCATGCTGCATTACTTCTTTTAAGCTCTTTTAAAAATCAAGCTCTTATTTATATCTTTTGTAGAAACAAATATTATCTAATGTTGAGGTTTCTTGAAACTAATATTACACTGTATGTTAACTGGAATTTAAATAAATACTTGAAACAGGAAAAAAAATAATGTTGAGGTCTCTGTGTTTATAGTAAATACAAATTAATTTGTGTTTTATTCAGCAGGCGTCTATTCTGTCCTGATGCCTTGAGTAAAAAAGAAACTGAACATTGGTGGTTGTTTCTCTTCATTTGTTTTTCACACCTATCTTGAGAAAAATGTGAGAATTAGACACTTTAGGAATCCTAATTATATGTTTCTGTTACTGTAAACTTTAAGTTTTTCTGAATTTTAAGTCTCAGTAGGATACTAGGGCTTTGTACAAAAGACATATATAAATCTTCTAAATTTTTTAATTTATCTTTGAATAGGCAGAATATTCAAAGTTCAGAGCAGAACTTTGTAACAGAAAAGTTTTCTTCTGCTCCTGTTGCCAAGTTCCCCAGAGGCCCCCAGTATTACCCCTTTTATATGTTTGTTTCCTTCCAGAAAGAGAAACAGATACATTTGTCACTTGATTTTTTTTATGTGTTTCTTGACTATTTAAGTCTAGTGTTATAACAGGGGCGGCTGGGTGGCTCAAGTCGTGATCCCAGCGTCCTGGGATCCAGCCCTGCAAAGGGCTCCCTGCTCTTCAGGGAGCCTGCTTCTCCGTCTCCCACTCCCCCTGCTTGTGTTCCCTCTCTCGCTGTGTCTCTCTGTCAACTAAATAAATAAAATCTTAAGAAGAAAATCTAGTCTTATAACAAAATTCGTAACTTCTTGCAGCTTCAGAAACATGTGTTATATTTTGATGGCAGCAGTAAGAAGCTGTTTTTCACTGAGGAGATGGAACCAGTAAGAAGCTGTTTTCCATGATGGTGGAATTGTAGCCCTGAGGGAAGCTAGCGTCTGCATGCCTTGAGTGAAGAAGTAAGATATAGGCTCCCCTTTCTTTGTGGGTGCCTTAATCTATGTATTTATAATATAGATACTCTCATGGAATATGTTAATTATTTAACCCTTGGTGCAAAAAGAAGTTTCAGAGACATCTCTCTGTGCTCTTATTGAGGGGGAAAGAAGTTAATACAGATTACTCAGAGAGGAATTATTAGAACAATGAAGTCAAATTATTAGCTAAGAACTTGCCAAGGATCTAAACTGCGTCTGTAAGATGGTGATGTGTACTGAGTGGGATTGAATCAGAAGTGGAAGCTAGAACCTTGTGTTTTGTTGTACCAACATCGTTTGTAACAGTAACGATAAAGGATTTGCTTTACATTTATTTGTACTCCATTATCTGCAGACTCCTCTTGCAGACACTCAACCTACACCCCATACACACCAAAATAAAACCCCTTTCTAACTTTACCATCTAGGATCAATATGCCACCAACTACAAGGGCAGCATTAGGCACCCAAAACACCTTTAGGCAGACAGTGTTGATTACATTGAGGTGCACATTTGATAGGAGGGAATTTTTAGAATAGGTAGTTACATTTAGAAAATCATTGAGTGGAGGTTGATAGAAGAAACCACTTTCAGTTAGGAATTTTTGAATAATAATTTAGGGGGAAAGCAAAGACACTTCCTTCCTTTCTAAAGAGGATTTAAAGTAGAGTAGGGAGAGAGGAATTGCACTGCTTCCTTCACAATTCTGCCTTTTTTTTTTCTTTTCTTTTTAAGGAAAGTATCCCAAAGAGCTCATGATGACCAGGCACTTCTTTAAACTGACAGCTGCTTGTGCAGTGTTACTGGATTTCCTGGCAAATAAAATAGGGCAGGACCCTTCTTTAGTCATTACCTTACTGGAGCTTTTTAGCCCAATTTTAATTCAGAATGATGCTGGAAAGGTTTATAAAGGAATTGGTGTGATTATTCATAACAATTAAACTTTGCTTGTTAGTAAACACGTGAACAACCCGTCACTGACTCTCCCTCTCCCCCTCCTCCCCAAGGTGCAAGGCCCAGAGATAAGGCGGGCCAGGCCTTGCTGAGGAGGGTGTGTACCAACAGAGAAACAGGAAGCTGTGCTTAGCCCGGCTTGCCTGGAGGTTTCCAACTCTGGTCAGGTGTGCTGAGGTCCCGGCAAGAGACACGCTCTCTCTGGACCCTGGCAGCCACGCTGCTCAGCATAAGTGCTTCAGATTGTCAGTTAACTGATGTGTAGAGAGAAATATGACTGCATTACAGCTTAAAGAGCTGTCACACTCAGGTCTCTACCGAAGAAGACGAGATCGCCCCGATAGTGTGAGACTAAATGGGTTACCGGAGGAAGAGCTAAGGTGAGTGCAAAGTCACGGTTGGCTGGAGGTCAAGGCACCTAGTGATTGCGGTGAGATTCATGTCCAAGTGGATGCAGCAGTGGGGAATACACATTGAAGAGGTTCCACTGGAATCTCTCAGTCTGTAACTAAAGATTGAACACAATCCCAAGATTGTGCTGGATTGGAACTGTGCAAACTAGAATTCATTTTTCCATTTCTTCACAAATCCTGTAAGTTGTTTTAGCTGTTCCCCAACCCTGCAGTATTATGTCTTTAAAAATTATATAATCATCAAAGCAATATTTAAAATTGGAAACAATTGATTTTCCCCCCTTAAAGATAGGTTGCTTTGACCTATTAGAACACAGTTTCTGTGTGGAATTTTTCTTTGGATTTTGGTGGTGAGATTAGTTTGTGGTGTTTTGGGTGGGGGTTGGGGGCGTTCATAGAGGATTCTTTGTTATTGAAATGTATTCAGCAAAGGAATGCAGAAGCTATTGAATGTAACCTAGGAAGGAAGGACATCAAAAATCTGGAGACATTTTAACTAAAAGGTTGTGGGGGGGGGGTCTTGTTTGTTTCCAAAGTTAATTTGCCTCTAACAACACAATTTTAGTTTTTGTTACAGCTATTGAAAATTGGTATTGGATTTTTAGGTTCTAAAAAGTCCCTGCAACATTAACCCATATTTAAAATACTATGCTAACTGAAGGGTTTAGATTTTCTGTTTCTGAGATAAGTGTTCCTGTTTTACTGCTAACAGGAGGCTGCAGTAAAGAGAGACTTCCTTTTCTTTTTATTACATTTACTGTGTAGTACTTAAATTTGTTTATGAACTCTTGATTTAAGTATTTGCTGTGTAATATTTCTTTTCTTTCTATAACTTCATTTTTTAGAGGTTTTTTTTTTTTAATTCTGTATTTAAATTTGACAGGGAAGAAAGTGTCAAGGAAGCTTTTTTAAACTTATGTTAGTTTGTATTTGTCTTTTAGCTACCATATATACTAAGAGAGCTATAGTTTGGAAGCGAAGCGTTTACTTGAAAACTATCAACTCTTTCATTACCTTTTGAAGAGAATAGTAGCATTAAAGGACTGTGATTGGTATTAACATTATTAGAATTTACTTCATACAGTATCAGGTGTCTCTTAGGTACTTTTGATGTATTAACTTTGAATTGATTGGATTAGATAGAATTTAAAGCCTTCAGAGTTTGAATTGTTACACATTTTATGAGGTTTAGTGAAAATACTGAGTTCTCACTTGTTAACCAGGTAGGCCGTGGGTAGTGGCTTCTGAAGTCAACATTTGCTTATAGACTCCAATCTACTCTTGATCCAGGAGTGAAAGTTACGAGAAGCAGTTTTTAAATTATTGTTTGTTTGTTTTTCCAGATTTCATTTATTTATTTGACACAGAGAGAGAAATCACAAGTAGGCAGAGAGGCAGGCAGAGAGGGATGGGGAAGCAGGCTTCCTGCTGAGCAGAGAGCCCAAGCTGGGCTTGATTCCGGGACCCTGAGATCATGACCTGAGCCAAGGGCAGAGGCTTAACCCACTGAGCCACCCAGGCACCCCACCAGAAGCAGTTTTGATTTCAGATTTGGAGTCCTAAGGAATTTCCTTTTTTAAAAAATTAATATTTGAGACCAACCATATTTTAACTATTTTCAGACAGTAGTAAAGTACCCATGAATAAAATTGCTTATATGCCCAAGGAGGTAGTTATTTATATAATTATAATGACCTTCAAAACAACTGGATACTTTTCTTTTGTCTTGACTTTAAATCAAAGGAGGAAGAATAATTCTTAAGAAGTATTGCTTGTTGGGGCGCCTAGGTGGTTCAGTGGGTTAAAGCCTCTGCTTTCAGGTCAGGTCATGATCTCAGGGTTCTGGGATCGAGCCCTACATCGGGCCCTCTGCTCGGCAGGGGCCTGCTTTCCCCTCTCTCTCTGCCTGCCTCTCTGCCTACTTGTGATCTCTCTGTCAAATAAATAAATAAAATCTTAAAAAAAAAAAAAAAGAAGAAGAAGAAGTATTGCTTATTCCACTGAGTTAAGGGGAAAAGTTTTGCCACCCATTCTGGTCGTGTAGTTCCCTGGTGACAATAAGGGACTCATGTTTCTACCATTTCTCTGGTCTCTCATGCAGAGAGAATGACCATTATTCCTTATTTTAGGAATGCACTGCTTCACTAGGAAAAGTATGCAATTATCTGTTTTTCTGTGGACTTTTTGTTAATTCGAGAGTCAAGTTGTTTGTTTTTCTAATTTTATAGGAAGCCCATGTTTAGTATTAAATCAGGTTCTTAACTAATAGGAATCAGAGAAGGTAGGCACACCCATTTCAGCACCACTCTTTTGGACAAGTTATGTAATCTCGTTGAACCTCAGTTTGTTCCTCCTTAAAATGAGGATAAAAATAATTGCCGTTATTTAGCATCGTTTACTTTCTCAAAATCCTCACCCCCGACCTATGAGACAGAGGCATTATCATTTTGTATGTAATGCTGTAGAGCTAATGGCTTTCGTGTATTATTCAGTTAATTTTTATTGGGTGCCTACTCTTCTAAATAGAGATGCAAGTGATGAATTAGACACAGTTCTTCCCCTCAAGGCACAGCAAGGTTTTGGCACATGAACCGAGACCAGCAGGTGCTCTTCATGCAAGCAGTTGTTTGACTTTGAATGCAAGTAATATCAAACATCGCTCACACTGTCTCCTTATTGCACAAGACCCATTCCTGCTTGCATTCCTTCTCACACTCGTGTTCACTTTCTTGGTATGTTTATGGACTCTAACAAAACTATTAGAGACAAAAAGAGCTATGCTTATTGCCAAAAAAAATTTTTCTTGTAAGTTAAAATAGAAGATTGTGCTCTGAAACAAAACCCAATGTTTAGGGAGCACCGTGAAAGACATGAAAACAACCCTGGCTTCAAACTTGGGAAGGTCAGCATGAAAAACACTGATTTTTTTTTTTTTTTTTTACAGATTTTTATTTTAAAGTACAAAGTAGAATCCAAAACTTACTACACTTGCATACTTTGTACAATAGAACATTAATCTCTACATTTGAGGATTATTCTGCGGCAATTTATGTTATTTAAATAGTAGCTGTTACTGCTAGTAGAAAAAGTGTCCTCCTGTGGGCCTTAGTCTTCAGTTCTATAACATGTCCTTAATTTTGGCTAGATTCTAACATGACTAAGAAGTAATTGGAAATTATTTTCCCTTATGATTTGGATAAAGCATGGATATTCATTTATACCTAAAGACTGTCTCTATATAAAGGCTGTGAATACACGTATAGATTGTCTTTAGGGCCGTCCCTCATGACCTGGCTAGAACTGGTTTAACTTTCAAATTTAAACAGTGGACTCCTTAGCTAACACTTTTACATAAGTGGGCTCAGAACAAGTTCTGAGCCTTACACCTCTATAGAGCATTCACCCTTTTTCCCTTGGAATTTTTGATGCCCAAAAATCGCATCTAAGATGTACCCTTATATATATACCTGATTCTTAGCTATTTATTCCATCTCTCAAACTACGTTGCACCCTGTTTGTTTTCTTAGGAAATGTGAATGAAAAACACACCTAAACAATACACACACACACACACACACACACCCTTTAAAATTGTCAAAGTCACTTTTGTTCTGCCATAGATATAAAGGATCTCTAAATACCTGATTGGGGATATCTCAAAATTCAAGTCTTTGCTGGCTGGGTCCAAAACATAGTTTACATAGAAACATTGGCCAACTCTGGCCCACTGCCTGTTTTTGTATGGCTCATGAGCTTAGGATGGATTTTACATTTTTCTGGTGGTTGGAAAAAAATTAAAAGAGGCATATTTCATGACATAATAAAAATTACATGAAATTCATATTTCACCATCCATAGATGAAGATTTATTGGAACACAGCCAGGCTTATTTGCCTGTGTTGTCTCTGGTCATTTCTTGCTATACTGGCACTACATCGTTGATCTAGTGCTAAGATAAAGAACCCTTAGTCCTTTCCTATTGTTCTTTTAGTTGTGCATCTACCCTCCCCCACTCTTTCACATCCCAGTTAGATTTATCATACCTGGGTAAAGTCAGGGCTGTGTCAATCTTGAAATGAGTGTGAAGAAAAGAAAAAATACTTCTTCCTCCTTATTGAATTGTGAATTAAAAAACAAATAAAAACCACTGAAAACATGAGAATTCTTTAAATAGAGTGGTAGCATATTATTTAGGTACACATGATTTCAATTTTCTGCTCTGAAACCAAGTCAAGGACATTCCCTCTACTTAAAAATGATTACATCCTATATCTAGAAAGATATGAGCTCAGACCGTTTACTTAATAACCAGAAAGTAAAGGTTACTTTCTTTGCACTTCCTCCTATTCCTGGTTGTCCAGCTCCATCAGGAAAAGGGCAGGAAAGGACAGCTCAAAGATGTTCCAACAAGTAACTTCTCACTGCTGCATCCAGTCAACTTCACATAAAGATATAAACAGGTTGGGTTGGCTAGCTCAGACTTACACAGTGTCAGTTATATTTCAATTACACAGATGTTTTTGAGAGTAAAATCCACAAGTATTTATATTGTAATCATTGGTTTTATAGGCCTACCCCTCCTTACCTTCTCACTTACCTGTCCCTCCCCTATGTCCCTCCCCATTACTAGAGAGAATTCTCTAAGCCTAGAGAGGCCTTGCCTTACTTCTTTTATATCTCTAGCATCTACCATAGTAACCTGGTAATTACTGTCCGTATCTATTCTTCATTGAATGAGTGAAGTTATGCAAAACAAAAGTGGTTTAGTGGTACCTCTTTCATATCTACCAAAGTATCGTGTCAAAAGATCATGGTTATTTTGTTTTTTAATAGTTTTGAGAAACATATTTTCTAAAGGGGAATATGTTTTCTTTGTCACCTAAAATATTTCTTTATAGACTAGAAAGTATATGCTGAAATTAAAAATAGCAATGTTAATCCTTAAAACTTAGCTGTATGAAGGGCTCTTGGGTGGCTGAGATGGTTAAGCATCAGCTCAGGTCATGATCCCAGGGTCTTGGGATCAAGTCCCACATCAGGCTCCCTGCTCAGCGGGGAGCCTGCTTCCCACTCTTCCTCTGCCTGCCACTCCCCTTGCTTGTGCTTTCTCTCTCTTTTAAATGAATAAATAAAATCTTTTTTAAAAGTTTTTAAAAATGAGGGGCGCTTGGGTGGCTCAGTGGGTTAAAGCGTCTGCCTTCAGCTCAGGTCATGGTCCCAGGATCCTGGGATCGAGCCCCGCATCAGCCTCTCTGCTCTGCAGGGAGCCTGCTGCCTCCTCTCTCTGCCTGCCTCTCTGCCTACTTGTGATCTCTGTCTGTCAAATAAATAAATAAAATCTTTAAAAAAAAAAGTTTTAAAAAATGAGGTGTATGAAAAGAATAGTTAAGAGGAGTGAATAAGTCTTTAGGTAAAGATCCCTTTTCTATTTTTCCATATAGCTGAGAGACTGGAATTTTGGAATGAACCTCAACTTCAGTAGAATCAATTTGTAAATTTATTGTCAATACACATAAAATTTTCTAAATGTTTTACCGTGACAATTAAATACCAAGATTTTAATCATTATAATTGCTTTCCTATTGGTTTAAAACACATTTAAAAAAGGTAAAGTATCAGTTATAAATTACTTATTTAAAAAATATAGCAGTTGACTAAAACTTAGCCCTTTACCTATATAATTTGGATAGATGCTATTAAAATGAAACTATTATTTATTTTTTATATGTTTAATGTTTAAAATACATATTTTGGAAACACAGCCATTTATTGTGTATCTGTGAGACCCAGTGACCATTCTGTGATTAAAACCACCTTTGGATACAAGTATTCTCCTGTGGAATATCTGCTTTTAGAAATAAACATTAAATATGTTTTCACATAAATATACAGCTTCTTAAGCTTTTTTTTTTTAAGATTTTGTTTATTCATTAGAGAGAGAGGGAACGAGCATGGGGAGGACCAGAGGGAGAGGGAAATAATCTCCAGCCAACTCCACACTAAGCCTGATACGGCTCAATCCCACTACCTTGAGGTTGTGACCTGAGCTGAAACCAACACTCAACCAACAGAGCAACCCCAGTGCCCCTCAAGTTTTTTTAAGATTTTATTTTTAAGTGATCTGTACACCCAATGTGGGGCTCGAACTTAGAACCCCGAGATCAGAAGTCACATGCTCTACTGACTGAGCCAGCCAGGTGCTGCCCCAACTCCTTGTCTTTTTAATGGTTACGTTAGTTTCATAGAGCTACTGAAACAAAGTACACAAACTGGGTGGCTTCACACAGCACATTTACTGTCTCAGTTTTGAGAACCAGAAGTGAGAAATCATTGTGTCAGCAGGGCCATACTGCCTCTGAAACTTGAAGAAGAGAATCCTTCCTTGCCTCTTCTGGCCTCTGGCCTTTGAGGCGATGCTTGTTTACTATTTGTCTTGTAGATATATCTTTCCAGCCTCTGCCTCTTTTATGACATGGATGTCTTCTCCGAATGTGTCCTGTCTTCACACAATATTCTCCCCTATGGATGTATCTTATCTCTCTGTGTCTCCTCTCCTCCTCTCTTTGTAATAGGACACCAGTCATCTTAACTTGTATCTTAATTATATCTGCAAAGATTCTATTTCCAAATAAGACCCTATTCACGGGTACCAGGAGTTAAGACATCAACATACCTTTTTAGGGCACAGAATCCAGCCCATAGCAGTGGTCTGTTCATACAGTAGTATATGAAGATTAAAAATAATTCCAGTGTGCAGTTTTTTAAAGAACAGCTTTATTGAGGTTGAACTAATGAATCTCAATGAAGTGCATAATTTTAATGTGCAGTTTGATGAATTTTGACAAGTATACACAGTGATACCCTCACCACAATCAAGATAATGAGCATGCTCATCATCCCCAAAGTTTCCTCATGCCCATTTATAATCCTTCCCTGCATCCCTAGGGACTTTGATCTGCTTTTTGTCACTCCAGATTATTTTGTATTTTTTAGACTTTCATATAAATAGAATCATACAATAATGTTTTCTTTACTTTAACTGGCTTTTTAACTCAGCATACTTATTTTGAGATCCATCCATGTTGTTGCCTGTATCAACAGTCCGTTCGATTGTATCCTTGAGTGATGTTCCATTATAACAGATATTATTATCTGTTTAGCCAGTCACTTGTTGGTTGACATTTGAGTTGGTTCCAGTTTTTGGCTATTACAAATAAAGCTGCTGTGAACATTCTTGTACAAGTCCTTGCAGGGACATGTGCTTTCATTTCTCTTGGTTAGAATGACTAGTTGTTGGGTAGCTTATGTGTATTAAATTTTTTGAAAGATGTCTAGAAGCACCTGGGTGGCTCAGTAGGTTAAATGACAGACTTTTGATTTCAGTTTAGGTCATGATCTCAGGGTCCTCTGGCTCTATGCTCAGCAGGGAGCCTGTCTCAGGATTCTCAAACCAGCCCCCCAATCCTCCCTGCCCACACATGCATGCATTCTCTCTCCCAAATAAATAAACAATTTTTTTCTAAGTATTAAAAAATAAAAAAGAGGGGCGCCTAGGTGGCTCAGTCACTAAGCATCTGCCTTCAGCTCAGGTCATGATCCCAGGGTCCTGGAATCAAGCCCCACATTGGGCTCCCTGCTCAGCAGGAAGTCTGCTTCTCCCACTCCCACTGCTTGTTTTCCCTTTCTTGCTGTTTCTCTGTCAAATAAATAAATAAAAAAGAAATGTCTAAACTGCTTTCCAAAGAGATTGTACCGTTTATATTCCCACAAGCAGTTTTTGAGGGATCCATTTCTCCACATTCTCACCAATGCTTGGTTTGGGAAATTTTTTTTCAATTTTAGCCATTTTGAGGGTGGGTTATAATTTGCATTTTCCTAATGACTCATGTAGTTGAGTATCAGTTCATGTGCTTATTTGCAACCTATCTGTCTTTTGCCTTTTATTGGGATGTTCCTTAAGAGTATTAAGTTTTAACAGTGTTTGCTGTATTCTACGTATAAGTCTTTTATCAGATATATATTTTGCAAATGTCTCTTCCCAGTCTGTGGCTTATCTTCTCATTTTTATCAGTATCTTTTGAAAAGCAAAGGTTTTTTTTTTTTTTAATTTTGATACTATTGATTTTTTTCTATTTATAAAGTTTGTGCTTTTTGTGTCCTATTTAAAATCTTTCGGGGCACCTGGGTGGCTCAGTGAGGTAAAGCCTCTGCCTTCGGCTCAGGTCATGATCTCAGAGTCCTGGGATCGAGCCCTTATAGGACTCTCTGCTCAGCAGGGAGCCTGCTTCCTCCTCTCTCTGCCTGCCTCTCTGCCTACTTATGATCTCTGTCTGTCAAATAAATAAACAACAAAATCTTTGAAATAAAATAAAACCTTTCCCAAACCCACAGTCAATAAGATTATTAAAACATATGACTCATATAAATATAATTTCATTAATTATTTTTTTTAATTTTTTATTTATTTTCAGCGTAACAGTATTCATTGTTTTTGCACCACACCCAGTGCTCCATGCAATCTGTGCCCTCCTTAATACCCACCACCTGGTTCCCCCAACCTCCCACCCCCCCCGCCCCTTCAAAACCGTCAGGTTGTTTTTCAGAGTCCATAGTCTCTCATGGTTCACCTCCCCTTCCAATTTCCCTCAACTCCCTTCTCCTTTCCATCTACCCTTATCCTCTATATTATTTGTTATGCTCCACAAATAAGTGAAACCATATGATACTTGACTCTCTCTGTTTGACTTATTTCACTCAGCATAATCTCTTTCAGTCCTGTCCATGTTGCTACAAAAGTTGGGTATTCGTCCTTTCTGATGCCTCCATCATTAATTATTTTTTAAAGTCATCTTGGCCTTTCATACCATTTAGTGCTTTTCTGGCTATGGGGTAAGTACTTCACAGGCTCAGTGAATGCTCACAGTAATCCTGGAAGGTGCCATGTATTTCTCCCTTTTCACAGAGACAGGAAAGTATTGTTAGAGACTCATGCTTGATAATTTTGGCCATGGGGATTTTAACCCAGGGCCATACCCATTTGTGTCTTATGTTCAAAGTGTGAGCTCTTAACAACAAAACTTAGGCTTCACATAGGTTTTAGAATAAGTTTTCTTATGTGGAAGTTTTGAATATACTTGATCATATCTTAAAAGTTAAAAATTTATCATTGAACATAAAAGTAAAGGTTAACCTCCTGTGCTTGCCTGTAGGTAATAAGATTGAAACAAAAATGGAATTTTTCTGCCTCTTCTTCGTAGACATTTGCCAGAGAAAATATCCAGGTTTAAAAAACTAAAAATACTACATTTATATGTCATAATGAATATATTCCTTAAAATTGAACATTACAAGAATATCCAAGTTTTTATCTTTGCCAACAATGTTGTCCTCCTGCCCCTAGCAAACAGAATGTGAAGGGAACCAGACTGAGATAGAAAGCCGCAAATGAATCATTGCATGTAGGATGTTGACTTATGTTTGACAGTTGCTGCTGCCAACTTTAGTTTTTAATTCTGGCATGCAAAATTTGTTGGAACAAAACTGAAATTCTGCAGTGTTTTGGAAAATTTCAGTAACATTTCCAGGTGCTGGAAAATATATTCTTTGTTTCATGGTTAAAACTAATGGCAATAATCTTGGAAGTATCTGATATAAACTGATGTACAGGTATTTTAAACAATGAGGTTTTATAAAAGTATGGCCAGTTTAGGGTTGCCTGGGTGGCTCAGTCAGTTAAGTGTCTGGCTCACATTATTCCAGTGTCCCTGCTTAAAGGGGAGTCTGCTTCTTCTCTGCCTTTCCCCCAACTCATGTTCTCTCTCTCTCTCTCACTCTCTCAAATAAATAAAATCTTTAAATAAATAAAAAACATAAAAGTATAGCCAGTTTAAAAGATAACAGTTTTCCTGGATCTAGAAGCATTGTTTCTGTGGCAGTCAACAAATACCTTTAAAATGGATTCAACTGGAAATAGTAGCTATTCAGCATCATTTGTAATTTTGGCTTTTCTCAATATGATGTACTTTATTTAAAGGATGTATTGCTAAGTTGTGAGTTTCGCACCTTAGTATGTAAAATATATTTGTGTAGGCATTCTTGGTTCTATATGTACATTTATTAAGGTCCTACTGTGTGCTGGGGAAATGGGGTTATGAACTTGATTAAAACATTCTTTATCTACTAATATGGAACCTTTTGTATGGTGGAAAAATAGACATATTGAGGTAATTACAAGATATTGTATATCTAGAGTAATAGCTGTGATGCTGATCACAGATCAGAGTGCATTAATTACCTATTAATGAATAACAGATTACCCCCAAACTTAGGGGCAACTGGAGGTGGCACACTTTTTTGTAAAGGGCCAGATAATAAATATTTTAGGTTTTGCACACCACACATTCTGAGTCACAACTGCTTAACTCTGCTGTTGTAGTATGAACACAGCCATAGAAAATGCGTTAAGTGAATGAGCAGCATAGCTGTGTGTGTTCCAATAAAACTATTTACAGAAGCAGACAGCCACATTTGGTCTATGGGTACTGATTTACTGATTGCAGGCTTAAAACAATGAGTGTTTGTTATCTCACAGTTTCTGTGAGTGAGGAATCCAGGTACATCTAATTCAGTGACTTTGGCTTAAGGTCTTTTGTGATCCTCCTTTTGAGCTTTCAGTAAGGACTGTAGTCTTCTCCAGGCTCAAAGGGAGGGGGGGCAATCCGGGAGAGGGAGAGAGTTCAAGATGGCAGCCACAATCTTTTTATAACCAAATCTCAGAAATAACCACTTTTGCTATAATGCCTTCATTGGAAGCAAGTCAGTAAGTCCAGCGTAATACACTGCAGATGAGGAGATTCCACGAAGGTGTTAACACTGCTAAAGAAAATCAGTATTCAGCAGTAATGCAGACTGTTCAGGATCAAAATTAAGTATAGGGACCACTGGGGGAGAGAGATGGGGCTCAATTACAAATAAAGCGAAGGAAGGTGGGATTTGTAGAAAACAGAGTAGGGGTTAGTAGAAAGAGAATTACTGAGAAGAAACATCCCAGGTTATGGGGGATATTATTACAGTATTACTGATTATATCCCCTAGGCTATACTTTTCATCCCTATGATTTCTTTTACCTCTGTTACGTTTGTACATCTTAATCCCTTTCAGTCTTTTTTGCCCATCCCCATACCCCCCCCCAGCCATCATTATTTTGTTCTCTGTATTTATGTAGTCTGTCTCTGTTTTTTATTTGTTCATTTATTTTTTTAGATTCTGCATATAAGTGAAATTATATGGTGTGTCTGTTTCTGTCTGGCTTAACTTCACTTGGCATAATACCTTGTAGGTCTGTCTGTGTTGTCACAAATAGCAAGATTCCATTCTTCCTATGGCTGAGTAATATTCCATTAGAAAATATACATAACACATCTTCTTTATCCATTCATTTTTTTTTTTAAGATTTTTATTTATTTATTTGACAGGGGTGGGGAGTGAGAGAGGGAGAAGCAGGCTCCCTGCTGAGCAGGGACTCTGACATGGAGCTCAATCCCAGAACCCTGGGATCATGACCTGATGGAAGGCAGACACTTAATGAGGAGCCACCCAGGCACCCCTCATATGTGTTTTAAGCTAGTGTTTTTGTTTTCTTTGGGTAGATACCCAGAAGTGGAATTACTGGTCATACAGTATTTCTATTTTTAGTTGTTTTTTTTTTTTAAATTTTTTGAGGAACCTCCATACTGTTGCCAAAAATGACTGCATCAGTTTACATTCCCACTAACAGTGCAGAGGGTTTGCTTTTCTCCACATCCTTACCAACAATTGTTGTTTCTTGTCTTTTTGATAACAGCCATTCAGATTGGTGTAAAGTGATACCACATTGTGATTTTGATTTCTCTGATGTTTGTCACCTTTGTACATCTTTATATTGCCATCTGCTATTACAACTGCTTAAAGAGAAGGCATTGTTAAATGGTACTGAGATGAAATAGTACGTTTCTTTGTCAAAATCCTGATTGCTTAGGTGTGTAATGGGAATGAAAAAAATGACAGTATTTGGGGAAGGAGCATGAATATGCATGGAACTAGAAATGGGCCGCAGCTTACATGTGGGCTACTCATTTTTAATGTTTCAGCCATGTTTGAGGGGGAAAAGAAGAACTTACAGGATTGTTTCCCGGCAAGATGCTTCTCTGTGAATGAATGTAGGGTGATCTTCTGAGCTATATATAGAGAGAAAGAGCAACTGAGATTGATCAACTCAATAACCAGTTAAAATTGGTATATACCAGTGAGTTAACTGTCACTCATAATAGAAGTGGAAAAGTATCAGACCATCTCAGAAAACCAGTCCACGTTTTTAGAGCTTCCGGTTTTTACAGGAACAGACCAAACAGCAACAACAAAAGAAACAAAAGAACAAATAGGAATCTGAAAAATCTCAGAAAAGGAATAGAAGGTCCAGCCAGAAGCTTTTAAAAGAATCATCTTTTCCAGACAGGATTTCCCTGGGCACTGTGGTGTACAGAACAAAAGCAGTGATGCTCTGTGGAAGTGATGAGAAGGAAAGGGGTGGGATGACTGGACCGGATTCTTTTCCTGAACCTTCCCCCAGTGCTGTGGCAGCTGCTGAGGCATCTCAGTGAAAACTAGTGGAGGACAGCCTGCTCGCACTTAAAGAGTCTGTAATTTTGAAACAGTGGAAGTCAAACATCTCTACTGAGCCTCCTTCAAAATTTACTGTGCTACATTACATTCCTATAGGAAGAAATAAGAGCCTAAATATATATTATGGTTACATGCTGTAGAATTTATGGATCAAGTGATGTATGGAATTTGCTTCAGAATATTTTATGGTTGAAAAATAGATAAACTGGTCATGGTTTGATAACTTTTTTCATTGAGTTGGGTTTGATGGGATTCATTTTACTGTTTGTACTAGTTCAATATGTGCTTCAAGACTTCAGTAATTACAGTATATAATTGTTTGATATGTATCATGAGAAGTGGCACAGTTTTATTTATTTTTTAAGCATATTTTAAAAGATTTTATCTGTTTATTTGAGGGAGAGAGAATGAGCAGGCGTAGGGGTGGGGTAGAGGGAGAGGAAAAAGCTGATTCCCCTGCCAAGCAGGGAGCCCGATGTGGGGCTCCATCCCAGAACTCTGGTATCATGACCTGAGCTAAAGGCAGAAGATTAATTGACTAATAAGCCACCCAGGCACCCCAAATGACACAATTTTAACTTTAACCTCCTCATATGTAACTATCACATTAGAATTTATCACTTGGCTTATCAGTGGTTGTGCCTAATCAACATTCTTAACAGTAGTCTGTCAGCTACTTGCCTGTCAGTAACCTATAAACCCAACCAGGATTTCAGCATCTGTGGCTCTGGCATGTATAATTTGGAGGTTGGGGGGAGGAGGAGGATGGAAAGAGATAGGAGCTCCTTACCTTAACTAGGATGTCTACCTATGGTAATTATTATTATTATTATTATTTAAGATTTTTATTTATTTATTTGAGGGAGAGAGAGAATGAGAGAGAGGGAGCATGAGGGGAGAGGTCTGAGGGAGAAGCAGACTCTCCGTTGAGCAGGGAGCCCATTGTGGGACTGGATCCAGGGACTCCATGGTCATGATAAGAGCCAAAGGCAGTTGCTTAACCAACTGAGCCACCCAGGCACCCTCTGTGGTAATTATTAAGCCTTTTACAATTTGTATCAAAAGAGATTGGACTGAACATCTCATTTACTGCTCTTACCTCCCTGGCAGAGATAGATTTGTTTCATTTGTAGGACATTTATTTTGTAGGACAGTTTATGTTTATTTTGAGAATAAGAGCTTGGCCAGTAGAATGTGGGCCATTTAAGATAGCTTTTCAAGTCTAGGTTAGCAGAGACTCGGTCCAATATTTGGTATCACCACTTAGTAATTGACTATTACAAGTCACTTATTTTTAGGAGCTTGAATTTCTCCATTTACCAGCTGAATAATATTAACAGATTTAGAGTTATTCAAGGAGGATTTATTGTATTTCATTTTGGCTATCAAATCCATTTTTATTATTTGGAAAGACACATCTGTTTGCAAAGCAGAATGGTAGTTTCTCTTTATGTTATGCTTTGCTTCTTGAGTACCTGTGTTAGTAATCTCTTGGAATTCAGCTACCTTCTCTTTCTTGAAAGACACCTTGTTAAAATTTAAGTGCTGGAGCTACTCAACATGTCCAAGATTCTCAGGGTGCCTGGGTGGCTTAGTCATTTGGGCATCTGACTCTTGATTTCACCTCAAGTCGTGATCTCAGGGTCCTGGGATTGAGCCCCACCTGGGTCCCTGTGCTCAGAGTGGAGTCTCCTTGAGATTCTTCCTCTCCCTCTGTCCCTCCTTTCTCTCTCTCAAATAAATAAATAAATCTTAAAAAAAAAATGAAAAAGTGCAAGATTCTCAGAAAGTATGAAGAAATCAAGAAAGATAACCCAAGGAAGCATGTACTCATAATTCTCATAATTTGGGACAGTTTGTTTCTTGCCAGCCAGTGCCAGACCTTATGGCAGAAATTGATGTTTAGAGTGGAATGAATGGTAAATGAGCTGCAGGAAAGCCTCCAGCTTCTTTCTCTGCCTCTTCAGTCTTGAAAAATGTAAGAGGGAATGCAAATATTACTAAAGAACCAAAATGTTAATCATGGTCTGTCTGAAACTGCTTCTACACAGCTAAAAGTGAGCCCCTGGGGTTATGGCCTCTGGGCTCTATAATAATGACCCAGACTGTCTATATTTACATGGAAACATTAAATAAAAGGGAAGGTAAACTAGCTTGTTCATATGTATTTAAGCAGTTTGCATGGAGGCAATCTGTACCTGTGTAGCAAGGATACAAATTGATTTCTGGATGAGAAAACAGTGACATTACTTTATGAGCCATTATAATATTGAGCACTGATTGTATTTGTGCTCAGGGTAATAAACTGTACCATGAGATTTCCCCCCTCATCCCTTCCCCCTCTGTCCCTGAAAGCATTCATGCATCCCTTATGACTGAAATATTTATCATGACAGCAGTGTTAAAATTTGGGTTTTGCCCTTTTAAAATGCTAATTGTTCTGTCCCTTCACTTTTGCCAGCATCTTAACTCTTAGGAATTAATATGGTGATTGTTTTTCATTTATCCTTTTAACACAGAACTATTTCCTTTATTTCAGAGCAGTTTTATCTGAAAGGATAAAACTTTCTTGAAATAGTCATGTGATCATTTGTCTCTACTAGTTTGGAATATTGCTATCTGTGGAAGAATAGAAGCTACTGCCACTTTTAATAAAGGCAGATCGTTGACTTTGTTTGTTTGTTTGTTTTTGTTTTGTATTTCTTACGTTAGAAAGATCATTGACTTTTGATGCAGCTGTCACAGATACAGTCATTTGAGGACTAGACAGCTCTTTCACTTACACTCAGACCATATGGTTTTATTAGTTTATGCAAACCATTCTCAGCATTTCATCTTTTGATTTGCTTTTCTACCTAGATTCCAGGCTGTTTGAGAACTCAATTATTTTGTTTTATTTTCCCTGCTTAGAATTTGACCTGGTACCAAGTTAGTTTTGATGACATTTTGCTTCCTTATGTATGCCTTGAAAAGAGATTGTTTTGTGTCATTACGCTCAGATAGACAGAGTCATCCAAATACACATTTGCTGTCCTAAACTGAAACCCTTGGCATCAGTTCTGTTTGGAATAGGATTAGAGCAGGAGTCTCCATGCTCTTCAGTCAGGAAGGTTTAAGTTTCATTTAATATGATTTAAGTAATTAAATATTAAAAGACAACACACACACGTGTGTGCATGTACACATTTGTAAACCCCAATTAAAAAAGCAACTGAAATAGTCTTCGTGAGCTCCATGGTATTGTTTCTCTCTCCAAGACTTTTTCTTGATTTTTCTCTTGTACATTGTTCTTTAGGTATAGTATTTCTGGAAGGTTTGTGGTTGGGGTGGAAACTGGATTATGTCTCTAGCCTCTTTGTGGCAGATAGAGGAGAAGGAGGGAGCGGTGTCCTAAAGAAGTCCTGCAAGAATGGAGAAGGAGAAAGCAGGCTGAACACAGACAGCTCTTGTGAAGTTGGTCTAACACTAGCCTGTTTAGGATTGCAGACAGCTGCTACCAGGATGTCTGTAAAGGGAAGGGAAAGAAGGACCTTAGGTCTGGTCTGCTCTCTGTTGGGGCTGCTGCCATGTCTCACAGAGCACTTGCAGTTCAGTGACTCCCGTTCCTTCTTAGGGCCCACCATTTGGTTCAACTTTCGTATATATGGGGAATGAAAGCAAGGTAGATGATGAGACAGAAGAGATGATAAAAATAAGGTAATGTGACATCGCTTAAAAGTACATTTTATGACAGAAGTTGTTTGAGATATTATTGTATTACATTTTAGATTTTGCCTGATCCCCTTAGAAAATGTGGAAACTCAGAAACATGGGACAGGCCTTGAAGCCCTCTCAGGGCTGGCTTTCAGGCCCTCCTGGAACTGTGCTGGCTGTAGCCACAGATGGGCTCTTTGTGTCACGATCCCCTGCAGAGATGACATGTGAGTCAGTGTTAAGCAGTGCATATGGTCCTTTTCACCACAAGTATACTGAAATTGAGGGACCATTTAGGAAACAGGCTGCTGCTTAGGTATTCCACAGCAAGACTCTTATGACAGGGAGGGAAAAAGGAATAGCTGTGGCCAAGGAAAGCTGTATAGCACTCACACCAGGTAGCACAGAATACCCCACAGCCAAGTGAGCAGGTGCATAGTACATGCTCAGGAAGCTTGCAGTTCTTATCACCAGCCTCCTTATAGCCTTGAAGATGAGAGAGAGCTTACTGAAGATTAACATAGGTTCCTTTATTCTCTTCTTTTGTTTCTTGAGCACTGAAATGGAGGTGTGTCCCCTTGTTTGACTCTTTCCTGGGTCCATACCTAGTATGAAAATATTATCAGAACTCAAATTGACTGGTTGGTCCCCAAACATGCCCCTTGTAGCAGAGATTCTCATTGGAAGGGATGCCTGCTCTGTACTGGGGAGGTGAGGAAAAGTGGGCGCTGCCTTATCCTCTTGGCCGAATTGAACGTTAAGTCTGTTCTTGGAGAAAGAGTGAGGTCAGCTGACTTGAACTCCCCTCTAACTGGCCATTTTATTATGCTGGACTTTTTTATGTTATAATCCACTCCTCCCGTCCCTTTCCAGTTTCTTTCTTTTCTTTTTTTTTTTTTTTAATTTTATTTATTTTGACAGAGAGAGATCACAAGTAGGCAGAGAGGCAGGTGGAGAGAGAAGGGGAAGCAGGCTCCCCACTGAGCAGAGAGCCCGATGTGGGGCCCAATCCCAGGACCTTGAGACCATGACCTGAGCTGAAGGCAGAGGCTTTAACCCACTGAGCCACCCAAGCGCCCCCCTTTCTAGTTTCAAATGCACATTTGGTTGTTTTAAGTGAGAAAGATGCCTCATACTGGATAAAGGACCCAGTGAGGTCTAAGAACAGTCAATTAAGAGTCCTAATTTTGGCCTCTCATTGGCAGAGGTTCAGTCGAAATCCAATCAGGAGAGAAAAGCCACACAGTAATTTGAAGGAGGAATGTTTAATAAAAAGATTTTTTTTTAAGTTATTAACTCCAGCAGGGGTTTGCAGTAGTAAGGGATTAGCTAGTAAGAAGTAGAGAGAATGCGAAGAGTATTGAACAGCAGCCGCTATATTCAGCAGCTACAGGATTGGAAAGATCTAGCAAGGGGGAGCCCTCCTCCCCAACCAGGACTCACTGCTCGTGGGGATAGCAGAGAAGTTGGCTATGGCCCTGCACCAGTGAAACATGCTAGAAGTCTGAACTTGTAGGAAAGCCTCCCTACAGGTGGCGACAAGGGGCTTCATTCCAGAACTGCTGAGAGTGGGGGAGGTGGGCAGTGTGGTGGCTGGAGAGGCAGGCAGCCTGGTCAGTGTGCTGTGGGCTGCCACTCACTGCAGGAGCCAGAGGCCTCCTGCTGCAGAACCACCAGGCAAGCTGCTTGCCAACTGGCTGCTTTTGGCTGCCATGTCCACTGGAGCTGGACGCTGAAGAAGCTGTGTGTGCTGCTGGAGGCTGAACCGAAGAAAGCTCTGCCCACAGGAGCTTGCCAGTAGAGCCTGCAGGGACTAGCATGCAAAACCCTTTCCTCTGGTTGGTCTCTCCAGCGCCCTCTGCTGAAAGGCCCCTGGGCCAGCTGGTAGAGGAAAAAGACCACTTTCCATCATCAGCACACCAAAGATAGGCCATAATCTTCATCAGGAAATGAAGTGTCTGTTTGTAGTCACAATGATCATTCTCTTATATATTATTTCTGGATTCATAGAATATGTCTCTTTGAAAAGAGCTAAAGGATCTGAAAAAAGAGCTTCATACCTAACCCTGTAAACTACTTCCAAAAACCCAGACTTCATTCTGTCACAGAGAATAGTGAGCTATATAGGGAGAGAGAAGAGCTGAAGACAGGATCCAGAAGAAAGGGAGGAATATACAGAAGACACCTGGGAGAAACTGAAGCTCTAGCTTTGTGCTAAATAGCCTTATAATGACATCACTAGGTGCTCAGGCCTCCTATGACCTTATATAATTTCCACATCTTTTGTTCACATTAATGGTAACTCTCACTCACGGTAGTTAAAACAGTTTCTTGTCTTTCTGTACGCACTTCACAAAATTTGAAGTTAGTGAAAGAGAAGAAGCCTTTTTAAAGTTTGCAAAAAAAATTTTTTCAGTTCTTCTACTTAATCCTATCCAATATTTTCAAATGTTTAATGCAATAAAATGCATGAAAAATATGTTCTATGTTAAGAATAAAACAACTGAAGATGAAAGATACATAGATTGAAATTTGAAGGGGTTATTTTCACTTGACTTGAGTACAGCAAGTTTTTTTCTGTCCCTCCATACTGAAACTTATGGTTTTGTTTTACCTTACCATTGAGGAAAGTAGACCTCATGTTAAGCTTATTCACAAAATAAAAACTCCCATTGACTTCCTCTCCCAACTTAGCTGAAGGTCAGTGGTCAGTGAGATATCCTTGGCTGAGTCAGAACTAAAATAAGAATGTCATTTAGAGCCAGAAAGTTTGGTGCTGATGACTACCCCTGCCATATAAGGAGCCTGTGGATTCACTGAAGGGTTTCCCTGGTAAGCTGGGCATTCTCGTAAGTCAACATTCTTAGCTAAAAATACTGTTCTATATTTGAAATACAGGGCTTTCTCAAATTCATCTATTTTGGTTAGGACACAGGTATCTTTTTAAAAAAGATGTTTAGTGGTGAGAATATATGTTAGTGGGTCACAGTATGAATAACAGGGAGAAATGATTTGGACAATGGAAGATCTGCTCCAGAGATATTTTCCAGTGAGGATGTTTGAAAAATCAGAGAAAAATTGCCCAGCTTATGAAAGAGAATTCCAAGAATGTTTTTTTAGTTGACCAAACACTCCACTTATTTGAGCAACCATGGGGATCTAGTGAGAGTTTGTTAGAAAGTATATAGATTTCAGACTGCAGTGATGTTAAGAGAGTTACCTTTACTGACAAGAGATGTCATGCTTAAGTACATACTGAAGCTACTCTGAGTTGTCTTGAATTTCTGGGGATGGTGGCAGCTTACCAGCACCTCCCCAGCTCTGTTGTGCAGCACCTTTTCACAAAAGGGCCAATTAGATTAATTGCCTACTAAGAGAGTGTTTGATGTAAAGACTCTAGAAGTTTTCACACCAAAGGGCTCATGGTGTTCCTGAGAGGAGTACCTCTGCAATACAGAACACAATGTGGAATCGACTAAAATCTCACCCACTCACTGAACAGGATATGCAGTGAGCTCTGTAGATGCTAAACAGATTAGTACAGGCTAGAATGCTCAGAGGAGGCTTTTTAGAAAAGACCTTGAATAGAAATTTGAGGACTGGGCAAGTTTCAGATAGAGAGTTCAGGGAAAAAGGGGTCAGTGGTATTCTTCTAAAGAACTTTATGTCCTTTCATGATCAGCACTAGGAATAAAGATAATTCTGAACAATCACCATGCAACAGTCCTGCCTTTATTTACAATCATGTGTGTGTTATATATTTTACAAGGAACAGAGATCAACATGTTGCAGTGCTTATCTCTAGATGACAAGAGTATGAATGAATCTTCCCTGCCTTTTATAAATGCTCCTTAACAAGCTGTGTTGCTTTGGGGTTGATGGGGGTGGAGAAATTCAACTTGCCAAACAACACAGTGCAACCCAGTGATCCTGTCCCAGAGTGCTCACGCTCTTATATATGTGGGGCTTCCAGAAACTGAGCTGCTCCATTGTTATGTCAATTGTTAGTTTTCTGTTATTACTGATTTTTGCCTTGTTGCTACACATTCTGCTACTTTCCCAGTCAAATTTTGTATTTCTTTCTTTCTGTAGTGGGTTGCCTTGTGGGATGAGAAAGTCATCATTATTGCAGAGATAGGGTGGGTAGTTGTAGGCAGCAAGTCAGTGCTCTTGTGCCTGTGCCAGGGAAGGATACCACAAGTATTGAACTCTGTTGGTTTCTCTCTGCACATGGCTCAGAATGTCTCTTAATAAAGTAGACCTGTCAGTGTCAGAGTGCCATGGATGAGGGGGAAAACACTGTAAGGAGCTTTATTTCGATCTTGTTCCTGTATCTTCCCTAGGCTCTGTATCCTCTACCCGCTGAAGTGGATGGGTATTTGTTGGTTGGGTAATGTTGGAAAACTTCTAGAGATTGTCCAGAAAGAGGTACTTCCCAAGAAGTAAGCAACTAAGTAGATTGTCAGTGCTTGTTAATTTGTTAAGATTGAAAAACTGGGGGCACCTGGGTGGCTCAGTGGGTTAAGCCTCTGCCTTCAGCTCAGGTCATGATCTCAGGGTCCTGGGATCGAGCCCTGCTGAGCAGAGAGCCTGCTTCCTCCCCTCTCTCTCTCTGTGCCTGCCTCTCTGCCTACTTGTAACCTCTGTCTGCCAAATAAATGAATAAAATCTTTAAAAAAAAAAAAGATTGAAAAACTGAACTAAAATTTGCAATAATTTGTGCCTGTTGTGGGCAGAGTGTTCCTGAGCTACAGATCACCTCAGGATCTGTCGTATGTCACAGAACCCTCAGGGCACTGAGGAGAGCATGTGGCAGCTCTCACCTAATGGCTCCCGAGTAGGGACTCTCTTACTATGGGCATCAAGAATAAAACCAGGACAGTTCCAGACACCAGATGAGGAATTTTTACCTCACCGGCTTTCACTAGAAACACTGTGTTTTAATTGATTTTAGTATGGAAAACATGCCTGAAGTTTACTTCTTGAAAATTATCAACTTGAGATTGAGTTGTGTTTCACTCATTTTCCTTATGAGAGATATGAACACACTTCTTAAAACAGCACAAAATTTGGGGTGCTGTAAATCTTCTGTCCTCAACACCAAAGATTCTCTAACTTCATTTAAGAAGGTGCTAGAATCAGATACAAATAACCTTCTGGAGTCCCAGCCTCTGGGTCACTGCTGTGCTGGTCTGAGTATTTGGGATGAGTGGGAGGCCCTGGGAAGGCAGTAACTAGTATATAGGGAGGTCCTTTAAGTCTGTTCTTTCCTCCTTATTAGGCAATAATGTTTTCTACTTATTCTCCTGTTATTTCCAAGGTACAGTAACAAAGCTAGATAGAGTGGTTCTTCCCTGCTTTGATCATGATCCATAAGCAGCACCCATGCAGGCAGGTAACAAATGTGCCTTTCTTTGAAGTTAGTTTAAGATGTGCATCTTATTTCTTTCTCACTCTCTTGCCTCTGTTGTAATAAATACTTTTTTTTTTTTTTTTGCTTGTGCAATCCAGAATTAGGGAAGAATTTTAACAGACAAGGCAAAATGGCATGTTAATTGCAACTCTGTCCTCTCTGACCAGCTGACCTTTGGCTCTTTCCTCACTGTCTGTTGAAAGAAAACAGTGCATTTGTCCTGGTCACTGGGAAATGAGAAAGAACTTTCCAGCTCCATTATCTGTACTTGCATGTCATGATTCTTGTGTTTTTGGTATAGTAGGGGGAAAATCAGATTAAATTTTCCATTTGAGTAGAATAGGGACTCGTAGTGAAAATATTTCATTTTTCCATATGTTAATTTACCCAGGCTGTCTCAACAATTTGAATATCCCAGTATTCATGGAAGCCTTTGATTGAAGTTGGAGAAACTACATTCTAGTAGTTGTTATTGACAAGTGGTTGACCTAGCCATCCACAGAAGCACAGCTGTCTGTGGAATGGTATAAAATATGTAATTGCACTGCCTTTTTTTCTGTATTAGAGTCCTGTGTTTTAGAAGCAGTTGGTCAAAATGTTCAGCTTGGATTTTAAAAACCACTAGTTAAGTTGTTGCTATTTGAGAGAATTTTAAAATACCAGTTATTAAAAAGTTGAGTATTAATTTTGGTAACCATGCTTATGATTATATCTGGGCTTTAAGTATTTGAGCTCCTGGAAATAGCTACAATATTTTTGTGTGATATCTCTAAGTAGGTTATTTATCTTTTGGCTAGGTAGTATGTTGGGTGGGATTTCTTTTGCCTGAAATGGAGTTAGCTGGATAGGCGGAATCTGAAGGCCTTCAGCATTCTTTACGGGACCCTGGAATGGTCAGCTTAACATCAGATATGCTGTGTGTGGTTTAGATCTAACAGACTATTAGATGCAGTCCACCAGGATCCCAGGTCCTGCCTGCTGCGGTCTGAATGTTTGTGTGCTCCCAGAATTCATATACCAAAATCTTAGCCTCCAAAGGTGATGGTATTGGGAGGTAGGGCCTTTGGGAGGTGCTTTGGTCATGAGGGTGGAGCTTTCATGAATGAGATTAGTGCCCTTACAAAAGAGGTCACTCAGAGCTTCCTAGCACTGTCTACCATATGAGGACACAATGAGGGGGAATGACCCAGGAAGAGGGGAGAGGGGCACTTACCAGAACCCAAGCATGCTGGCACCTCAATCTTGGACTTTGAGCCTCTGTAACTGTAAGAAATAAATTTCTGCTGTTTGTAAGCCATATGGCCCATGGTATTGTGTTGTAGCAGCCCAAATGGACAAAGACACAGCACAGCAGGTCGCTCAATGAGTGGTAGAGTTTGGCCCACAGTAGATGATCAAAAAATGTTGAGTTTATGAAATATAAGTCTGTCTTCTGTGGATTGGGATTCAGACCTGTCCTAGGGGCCTCTCAAAGACCCGAATCAACCATGATGAGTAGAGCTGATTAGATTATAGAACCTCTTGGGAAGAATCCTTAAGGAACCATGCATGGGCCTTGGGAAACCCTAGTTCTTCAGCAAAAGCCACCTAACAGGCTCACTATTCAGACAAAACTGGCTTTTGGAATATTTTTTAAAAACAGCCTCCTACCCTACTTCAAGGACTATTTTGATGCCACTGTAGTGGCAGTAGTAATTTCCATCAGAGGTGCTCAGATAAATATTTTTCTCATGGCTGCAGTCACAGCCTAAAAGGATTGTTTACATTTCTTAGAGCAACATTATTAAGTGTCAGAAATGGTTTGAAAGTAGCAAAATGCTTGAATATTAAACTTAAGCAGTGGTGTTGATTTGGCCTGAAATGATCCCCCATGGCCTCTTAGAAAAATAACCACACATTTATTTTAGCTCTCTTCTTGGTAACCTGGGTAAGAAGTGATTGACCAACCAACTCCCTTACGCAGTCCTTTTGGGTAAATAGTGCCACCTAACCTTGCAGTGGCCATATGGTTACTGCTCTTACTCAGGTACTAGGACATACACAGACAGCCCTTTTCACTCAGTACCTGGCACTGAAGTAGAAATCTTCATCCTTATTTGCTTAAATGGTGGAAGAAAACATGTATATCCATATATTATTTCCCTGAGTACCTTGTATACTCATAGAACAGGCTGTGACTTGTATTGTTTAGTCATTCACCAGGTACTTCTCAGGTACCCCTTAGGACTGTTGCATTGTGAGCTAGCTCATAATAAAAGTTCCATATGTTCAGAAATGATGTAAAATAATGCAAATAAGCAAACAGAGGAATAATGTAAGTAGGTAACTTTTTTTCCTTTTTTTTTAAAGTAGGCTCCCATCAGGGAGATTCAAATTAAAACCACATTGAGATAGCACCTTACACCAGTTATAATGGCCAAAATTAACAAGACAGTAAACAACATGTGTTGGAGAGGATGTGGAGAAAGAGGAACCCTCTTACACTGTTGGTGGGAATGCAAGTTGGTGCAGCCACTTTGGAGAACAGTGTGGAGATTCCTTAAGAAATTAAAAATAGAGCTTCCCTATGACCCTGCAATTGCACTACTGGATATTTACCCCACAGATACAGATGTAGTGAAAAGAAGGGCCATCTGTACTCCAATGTTCATAGCAGCAATGGCCACAGTCACCAAACTGTGGAAAGAACCAAGATGCCCTTCAACAGATGAATGGATAAGGAAGATGTGGTCCATATACACTATGGAGTATTATGCCTCCATCAGAGAGGATGAATACCCAACTTTTATATCAAAATGGACGGGACTGGAAGAGATTATGCTGAGTGAAATAAGTCAAGCAGAGAGAGTTAATTATCATATGGTTTCGCTTATTTGTGGAGCATAAGAAATAACACGGAGGACATGGGGAGATGGAGAGGAGGAGGGAGTTGGGGGAAATTGGAGGGGGAGACGAACCATGAGAGACTGTGGCCTCTGAAAAACAATCTGATGGGTTTGGAGGGGCAGGGGTGGGAGGTTGGGTGAGCCTGGTGGTGGGTATTATGGAGGGCACTTGCTGCATGGAGCACTGGGTGTGGTGCATAAACAGTGAATTCTGGAACACTGAAAAGGAATTAAAAAATAAAAAAATTTAAAAAAAAAAGTTGGATGGACCTCGAGGGCATGATCCCAATAAACCCTACAGAGAAAGACACATAAATAAATAAATAAATAAATAAATAAATAAATAAATAAATAAATAAATAAAAAATAAGGCAGGCTCCATACCCAGTGTGGAGCCCAATGTGGGGCTTGAACTCACAATGCTGAGATCAAGATCTGAGCAGAATCAGACACAACCAGCTGAGCCACCTACGTGCCCCTAATGGGAGCAATTACTTTTTAAGAAGCTACAGACCTTAGTGGAAAAGCTGTTCAAGGAAACGCAGCCCATTGCTACTAGCTCCTAAGTATCAGTGTTCATTCACAATTGCAAGGGAAATTGCAGTTGCCTTCCTAGTTGGTCCTAACTCTCACTGTGTGAGTTCCTTTGTTGATTCGGCATAAGGTTCAGGGCATGTAAGGTTCAGGAAATTTCTCTGCAAGAGTCAACTGGCCAGGGTCTTTTGCTCCTGGGAGGAAGGGGGGACCTCATAGGAAGGAGATGTGGGACAGAAGTTCCAGCTCTGTCCCGCCCATCTTTTCTTTCTTTAGAACCTTAGCCTCCCTTCTTCTCCTCTCAGCTGCCAGTTATGATATTCCTTGGTTATAAAAGAGAAAGGAAAAAAGAATGAGATCTGGCAAAACTGTAAACAAAGAGACAGAGCCATGAATCTGTCTCAACATCCATATAGTCATACTGATTGATTAGTTTAAAAATATTAGCATCGTATATGATAACTGCGATTGTAAAACTAACTCCTGCTGACGTGATTTCTACTGAAGAATTCTATTTGGCCTTACTGTGTGCCAAGCACACATTAAATTAGTCCCAACTGGAAGTAGAGGAAACCAGAAAAAATGGAAGGTCTCCTCCCTGCTTCACCATAACACAGCATTTTTTAAAATAGTGTAATTTGAGGAGATAAGAGAATTTTTACTAAATTTCCAGCACTAATCTGATCTAGCAGAAGGATACCATGGAAATGACTTAGTTGAAGGTGTGGATAAATTATTAAGAGACTTTATTTTTCATTTTATATCTCTCCATAGTGTTTGAATTATTTCCCAAATACATGTACTACCTTTTCTCTTCTAGTCAATACAGTTATCTGGTAGACTGAAATTTCTGACTGACTTTTTGTACTTATCTGCATATACATAAACTTAATACATATACATAAGCATAAACTTAATACATGTACATACAATATGCATATACATATACAAAAGATGTGACTACACACCTATTGGAACAGCTAAAATTAAAGATAATGGTAGCACCAAATGCTGGTGAAGATGTGAAGAAACTGTATCTCTCATACATTGCTGGTGGCAATGTAAAATGCTATAACCACTCTAAGAAAATTATTTGGCGGTTTCTTAAATAAACTACATATATATTTATCATACAACTCAGAAATTTCACTCTTGAACATTTATCCCAGAGATATGAAAACTTACATTTACATAGGAACTGATACACAGCTTTATTCACAATGGCCCCAAACTAGAAACTACTTAAATTACCTTCAGTGGGTAAATGGTCAAACAAACCATGGTATGTCCCTACCATGGAATATTACTCAGCAATAAAAAAGGAATACACTGTTGATATATATTAACAGTTTGGATGGATCTCGAGGGCATTATGCTGAATACAAAAAGCCAGCCTTTAGAAGATCACATATGGGGTGCCTGGGTGGCTCAGATGGATAACCGTCTGCCTTCAGCTCAGGTCATGATCCCAGGGGCCTAGGATCTAGCCCTGCATCGAGCTCCCTGCTCAGTGCAGAGCAAGCTTGTCCCTTTCCCTCTGCCATTCCCTCTGCTTGTGCTCTCGACTCGCTCGCTCTCTGTCCAATAAATAAAAAATAAATAAAATTTTAAAAGATTACATGCTATAAGATTCCATGTAGCTGGCTTAGTCAGTTTGGACTGCTATGACAAAAATACCGTAGACTCTATGGCTTAAACAAATAATTATTTCTTTTTTTTTTTTTTTTTTTTTTTTTTTTTTTTTTTTAAATTTTTTATTTATTTGTTAGAGAGAGAGCGAGCGAGCACAGGCAGACAGAGTGGTAGGCAGAGGCAGAGGGAGAAGCAGGCTCCCCGCGGAGCAAGGAGCCTGATGTGGGACTCGATCCCAGGACGCCGGGATCATGACCTGAGCCGAAGGCAGCCGCTTAACCAACTGAGCCACCCAGGCGTCCCCAAATAATTATTTCTAAAAGCTCTGGAGGCTAGGCAGTTCAAGATCAAGGTACAGCAGATCCAGTGTCTGGTAAGGATCCACATTTTGGCTTGCAGACAGCTCCCTTTGGCTATTTCCTCACATGACTGACTGACAGAATGATCTGTGTGTCTTTCTCTTCTTATAAGGATGTTAATCCCATAATGAGGGGATTATAATCCCACTCTCATGATCTAATCCAACCTTAATTACTTCCCAAAAGTCCCACCTCCTAATACTATCACATTGGGGATTAGGCTTTCAGACATGGGAATTTTGGAGGGACATAGACATTCAGTCCATAGCAGTAACTTTCTCTAAATTACAATTCCATAGATCAAAAACGATTACAGGTTGCAATCTGTGGATTGCCCCTCAGCCCCTACCCCCGTGTGCACGTCCATGCCCAATCTCTCGCTTGCTCTCTTTAAAATGAATAAATCTTCAAACTGTTCTATATTTTATCCACGAAGTTCTACAGTGTTTGCTTTTTAAGTGTTTTGGGTTTGTTTCGTGCGTATGTGTGTATGTGTTTTGTTTTGTTTTTTTAATTAAAGTGTAGTTGACATTGTTACATTAGTTTCAGGTACACAACGTAGTTATTTGACAACTGTATGACCTATGCTATGCTCACTACAAACATGGCTACCATTTGTCACCATACCATGCTATTATAATACCATTGCCTGTGTTCCCTGTGCTACACCTTATATCCCTCTGACTTATTTGTTTTTGGAGAAAGGTTCTCAGCCCCGTATTGCCTGTGGCCTTCATCATCACCCTCCTCATCTATGGCACTGCTACAAGATGACAACAGTGTGGACTGACCACAGCAGGAATGCCCGTGGCATCCTTAGCCATAATAAAGACCACCTTTAGCTGGAGGTTTCTAACTAGACTCCAACTCTTTCCTATTTCCTCTTTTATCCATTCATTGAACACATCATCCAGCTCTTGCTATGTGCCAACTGCTAGGATCAATAAAAGCTCCAGATCTCAGGGACTCCCAGACCCCTGGGGGAAGGCAGCTATAGGGATAGCTGGCAAGCATGCCCTGGGCATTAGGATATTCCCCAGAGTGTGCCAGCTGCATTGGCCTTAGCAGGGAGCTTGTTAGAAACAGAATATCTGGGGGTGCTTTACAAGAAGCACAGTGCTCTTGTGGATGATGCTTGGTGACAGATTCCCCAGGGCATGTGGATGTTTGTTTCTCTTAGACCCTGCCAAGCAAACCTCTATTTCTGTGATAGTGTTTACAGACAGTCTACTGGGAAGGTTGCTTCTGCAAAGACTGTGTCACTGCTTTGGGGAGTGTTTTCTAGAGCTCCCAGAAATGCCTCCATAAATCAGGACTGGCACACCAAGTGACTGCTTTGCTGCTAGAGCTCTTAACATGAAGGGCCAGGAGCGACCCTGGCAAACACAGGGCTGACGTGTGTGGGAATAGTGGGAGTGACCCTGGCAGGGAAGCGGGGGAGGCCTGGATATTGTTTCTCCGTCCCCTGTCCTGCTACTCTCTGCCCTGGGCTCAGAGCTCTCAAGCACCCGCGGATGGCGTTCCCGGGCAGGGCGCGCCCCCATGTTATCCCAGAAAATGAAGAAATCCCCCAGGAAGCCCTTAACAGTGTCCACCAGGCTAATGGCAATGAAGACGAGAGGGCTGTGTCCAAACTGCAGCGCAGGCACAGTGACGTAAAGGTCTACAAGGAGTTTTGTGACTTTTATGCGAAATTGTAAGTGTCTCCTCTTCTGGAAGAGGCGCTCCTATTTTCCATATCTAGGCTTCTTGGGCTTTGAGTTCATTGCCCATTGATGGTTTTATTTTCTCAACTTTCAGGAGGAGCATTCCAGGGTGATTGGGGGGGAGGGGCATATTCCAGCAGGCAGGAATATACCAGATGAAATGCAGAAGTGAAAGAAAATGCTACCTTTAAAGTAATAGTAGTAATGTCTTTGTGTTCAGTAAGTTCCTGATAATAGTACATTTTCATTACGTAGTCCAAAAGGGAGGTTTAGAGTTTTTGCTGTGAGGATTTATAATAGAAAAGTTGTATGCTCTAAAACTTCCCACAGATGAGGGGTCGGTTGAGGGAGCAGTAAAAACTGAATTACAGACTGTTGATAAAGATAAACATTTCTGTTAGGTTTAACAGTCAGCAGTTTGACGTAGGCTGACCGGGTTCCTTAATACTGTCTTGAGGGGACTGAATGAATAAATAAGAAATAAGAATGCTGTGTAACTAGCAAATATATGTGTATTTATATATACATATATATGCCACTAACTCTAAAATGTCTAATTCATGTTATTAAATGGGTTTTAGCAAACAACTAAAAAAAGTAGTGCAGAGTAGTATTTAGACCAACTCGTATAAGATTGTTGACCTCTTGCAAAGTTATAAGCTTGGAATTATTGCAGATCCCCAATTTGTCAATTAAGAGTTAAGGAAAATATAACTGACCTGATTCTCTGTTTCCATTAATCCACTCTATGTGATATTGTAACAGATGTCATTTGTTTTCACAACTTGTAAAGAGTTCTGTTTATGTATAATTGGGTAATTGAAATTATATTGTAACCAGAGTGCTTTGTGGACTCTCAAGATGCTTTTTGGATTTACGCATGTTTTCATTTCATGTCAAAAAGTCTGTTTCACAGACTTTGACCAATGAAGCACTTGAAAAACAAAAAGCTCAGTGATACCAAGTTTTCTGTGTGCAGTTGATTTGTGGAAGAGGATCAGGTAAATCAGTTATAACTAGCCAAATGTGAAGATGCTGTACTAAAGGCTTTTACATATATATTTCCCAACAGATGTATGCTTTGTCATCAACTCCACTTCTTAGCAAAAATCCTTTTTTGAAAAATTAGCCAACTAATTTTAACTAGCTGGATGACAGTTATAACTATCATTTATGACTTTTAAAATGTAATTTCTATCATAGGTAGTGTTAAATATAAAAAACAACAGAAAAAAAATACGCAGGTCACAGTAGGTTCATCAGTCGTAACCAAGTACCTCTTTGGTGGAGGATGATGGTGGGGGGGTGGAGGCTGGCATGTAGGGGTGAAGGGGAACTCTGCGCCTTCCTCTGTTTCACTGTGAACCCGAACCTACTCTAAAAAATAGTCCATTGAAAAAATTCACAGTGGCAGAGGGTCAAAGACAAGAGAGGAAAAGGAAATGTAAACAGCTCAGTAGGTTGGTGAGATTATTAGGGGCTCTTTCCTGAAAGTTTTCCCTAATGTAATTTCTTTTCTTATCCTGCTTGTTATTAAAAGGAATACTTCTTCAAAAATACATAAGACATTATTTCTAAAGCTGGTTTATTTTTCCTATGTGTGGCAAACTACATGTTTGTTTTTATAACGTGTCTACCTATTTTCTAACTATTTGAGTATTTAGATTTGAATATAACCAGTGTTTAGTATAATGAGTAGGAAACAGGTGATAAATGCTTTGATTTTAGGACCACTTTACACTCTTAAAAATTATTGAGGTCCCCAAAGAGCTTTTGATTATCAGTATTTACTGTCTTAGAAAACAAAAACTGAGAGCAAAATTAAATGTGTATTCATTTAAAATAACACTAAACTCATTACATGTTAATAAGTATTAATATTAATGACTTTTTATGAAAAATAACTATTTCCAAAATAACAAAAGCTTCGTGGGAAAAGTGGCATTGAATTATATTTTTGCAAATCTCATTAATGTCTGTCTAAATAAGACAGTTTCTCATTTCTGCTTCTGCATTTATCCTAGTGTAATATGTTGCTTTAGATAATGTGTATAATGAAAATATGCCTCTACAAAGATGTAGTTGGAAAAGGAAGGACCTTTTGAACCCCTAAAAGAGTTACGGTGGCCCTTGTACTTTGAGAACCCACTGATCTAGATAATGGATCAAGACATTCCAGAATATTCTTCCTGTTCTTTGGGAGTTCTGTTAAAATTATAAGGATCTGCTGAATCTTTTGAGAGGGTTCAAAGTTAATAATAATGCTTTATATTTGAGTAGCATCTTCTGGCTTCCACAGTTATATACTTATTTTATCTTCAAAACAATATTAGTAATTACTGGGGCAGGTTTACTATACTTCATCTAGAGACACCTGTGGATTTTGGTCAGGAGAAAGACCTTTCCAAATCTTTCCAAGAGCTTTGCTAAAACTGTTACAGTTCATTTGGCTTATGGCAAACCCAAATGAAGAAGGGAATATGATGCATTTTTCTCCATAACCCACAGTAATTTTGAAATGACAAAGTAGAAAATTTAATGAGACTTAGGCCAGTTTTGCCAAGCAATGAGGCTGCTTCTCTTCCTACCCCCCCCCCTTTTTTGGTGATGTTTTAATTCTGTATTTAAGCCTGTTAAGTATTGAGTTCTGATTGGTATGTGGTATGAACGTGGTACGTCTACATGAGGTTAGTTACAGTAAGGCTACAAAATAGGAATACTGTTCTTTGAAACATTGAGGGCAAGAAGGCAAAATTGTCTTCCATTGGGGTGGGATGGAGTTGAGACAAGGTATGTGTGAGCCCTTCTGCTAAGCAAACAGGAAAACTTAGAAACTGGCTGGGGACAAGGCAGTTAATCTGGCTGTAAAATGAAGACTCCTCACCTGCCTCACAGAGTGGTTGATTCTAGAGAACATTGGCAGTAACTTTAGGAGGTGGATTGACTCAATATCTGGTGGTTACAGGCTGCACCAGGCAACTAGACACACAGGTAGAGCTTGTGCTCTGAGCGGGCATCTGACAATAAACTTGCCAATTTGTGAAGGACAGCTTGGCCAATGACTGCTATGGGTAGAGGACCTTCCCCACTTCAAGGCCTTTTAGAACAAAGCAGTTCTTTATGTGAAACCAGGGCTTGTTAGAGCTAAATAATTATCTGAGTATATGCTTTTCTTCTTCAAAACTACACAGTTAGTTAGGGTATCGGTCCATTTATTAAGTGTCTCCTGTATGTTTCAAGGTAATAGTGGAATGACTGCAAGGAAGAGACCAGGTCACTGGGTTCATCGGGGTCATTTGGCTGCCCAGTGTGCAAAGTGTGATGGTGTCCTTATCGCATCTTCTCAGTGTTTGAAATGGATACTATAATCTGGTTGTGATTTTATGAACAGAGACTCTGGATTCTGGTCCCGTGTCTTCCGTTAACTGCTGAGCTTTATGACATTGGGCTGATTACTCCAATTCCCTGAACCTCCCCGTGTCATGTCTATAAAATGATTTTCACAATGTACAACCCTGTGACTAAGATACAGCTTATAATGTTAGTGCTCAATACTTGTCCTACCAATGAGATTACAAGACTAAGGCATTCTGGTGGGTTGTTTTTTTTTTTTTTTTTTTTAAGATTTATTTATTTATTTGACAGAGCGAGAGAGATCACAAGTAGACAGAGAGGCAGGCAGAGAGAGGGGGGGAAGCAGGCTCCCCGCTGAGCAGAGAGCCTGACGCGGGGCTTGATCCCAGGACCCTGAGATCATGACCTGAGCTGAAGGCAGAGGTTTAACCCACTGAGCCATCCAGGCGCCCCACATTCTGGTGGTTTTAAGAGCTACTTGCAGCAGTTGCTTTCAGCAGAATCTAATAACCGAAGGGCTAACCTGTGTCAGGACATGGTGTTCAGTTGACATGCAGTTTAGATTCTGTTCTCAGAAGGAAGAGAAATTGGCTTTGAGATGGTGACCTGTGGCTATTTTAATTAGCTACTTATTAAGCTGTAACCTCAGTCTCCTTGAGGACAGCTCTTGACTTCTGTCTATCCCTAGTTCCTCACAGGTAGTAGGCACTCACTTATATTTAGCAAGAGGAACGTCCGACATGTTAAAGAAAAACAAATTCCAAGCATGGGGCCCTTTCAGCACCTAGATGGAAGGGCAAAGAGATGGGAGCACTTTTGAGTTCTTAAGACACAAGAAATTGGGCTTTAGGGCTACAGTATGATTTTATGATCAGATAGAACTTTCTTCTCAGTTCTTCATGTCATTTGGTCTCAAGTCTAAGGACTTGAGAGTCTAAGACTTAAAGACTTCCTCTCCTTTGTGTGTTACAGCAACATGGCCAATGCCCTGGCCAACGCCACCTGTGAGCGCTGCAAGGGGGGGTTTGCGCCTGCCGAGAAGATCGTGAACAGTAACGGGGAGCTGTACCACGAGCAGTGCTTTGTGTGTGCTCAGTGCTTCCAGCAGTTCCCGGAGGGACTCTTCTATGAGGTGAGTCAGCCCGGACAGAAGCACAGGGATGCTGTTTTGAGGCATCCTTCTTTGTTTTGAATTTCAGTATGAAGATTATATTGACATACCTGGTATTTGGTACCCATCAGGTCAATGATGACTTCTGTGCAGAATGCCCTGTCAGACCCCGCCCCCCACACCCCACCCTGCCACTTATATTGTTCATCTCATCTTCCTGTTTCAGAACCCTTGGTACCTTGTGACTTGACCTATCATACTTGTGCACTTCAGCTCAGCAGACAGAGCCCTTTCATAAATGTTAGCCACAGGCTCTCTGGCTTTTCCACTCAGGTCCCCACTTGCTTGCCCCCTACACATGCCTTACTGATTCCTGCCTCTCTCTCTTTCCCTGACTCAGAGCACCATGAAATACCCTCTCTAAAGCAGGGCATCTGTTACTGACCTTTCATGCAATGAGTGGGAACTTCCATGTATTTATTGCCTAAGGAGGATCTTGTTCAGATGTTTTGGAGGGATATCCTGTCCATATTAAGCTCTTCTATGTATCTTCTTTTTCAAATTCTTGCTCTTTCTTTTTTTTTTTTTAATTTTTGTTAAGTAATCTCCATATCTAATGTAGGGCTCAGACTCACAGCCTCAAAATCAAGAGTCACATGTTCCACCAACTGAGCCAGCCAGGTGTCCCCCAAATTCTTGTTCTTGATTCTTTTGTGTTACCCTGTGGTGTCTACATATCCTTTGAATTTCTTATGATCACTGAAACCCCCTTCTCACAGAATATGTATGCTTTTGGGACTAGTCCGTGGAGGCTGAACCCATGCTGTTAATGAAAGTAAGAGTGGGGTGTGTGTGTGTGTGTCCAGTTATATCGTGTACTTTTACCAACTTACTCCTTACATATCTATTTGTGTGTTATTCATACGTGTGTCTCTCTATGATAATGTATGCACCTAGAATTGTTATAGCCAGAGATGGGTGCTCTTTGATTTCTTTTTGCCTACCGCATTTTTTAATTTCCCTGTTTTAAAAGCCATTTTAAAAGGAAGGAAGGTAGTTTCTAATGGTCATTAGTAAGCCAATTGTTTGCCTCTCAGACTGCAGTTTCCCATAGAAACAATGCCTCCTGTGAGGGGAGGTTTCCAGGCCAGCCTGCAGACAAGCTATTTAGTCCATCATATGCACATGACATACAGAGCTGCCCTGTATATAGTAATGTAACTCTGGGAACAGCTTTAAGAGATTTGATTAGGGATCACTGTTTTATTCACCAGAACACGTTTTTGAGCTCCTGCTATATCCTAGAAATTGCATTCCTCACAATAAAAACCCTAGCAATAGGTATAGGAACTCTTGTTCTCTTTTGTTTCATTTCTTCCTAACTCTTTCCTTGGGCAGTGGGAATCTCTTTTTCTGTCAGAGGTAATGGCTTTGGGCTAGGACTAGCAAGCAATAGGAGAGTCATAGTAGGAGGGAAGTCGGGGTGGAGTAGGAGCTGTGCTGCTTGGCATCATGGTAACAGATCCTCCCAGAGGCTGTGGGAGAGGCTGCCAGTGGTAATGAGGAGGGTGGCAGCTAGATTCCTGAAGAAGAAAAGGAAATTGCTAGGGTTTTGGGCAGCAAGGGGAGAAAGGGAGCGGGGGCAAAATGGGGGCTCAGTTGGAGTAAAAGGATGAGGACCTGCTTCCGTGGTCTGGATGAGACATTCAGGTTCTCAGGTCAGCACAGTGGAGCCATGCCAGGACTGTGGCAAGGAAGGAGGTCACTTAAGAGAGTCAGGAGTCTGCCTCCTGAGGAAACATGAGCCTGCAGACTCTGTCGTCCCAAGCTTACCCCTGCCTTTTTCCTGCCTCATGGCCCAAAGAGATTGAAATGTCCCTATAACACAGCAGATCTGTGACATGAATGGGATTAGAACCTCATTTGGTCTCCTAATGCCCAATATGGTATTCTTTCCCTTGCATATTCTTTTCAAATCTAAGACATTTTTATCGAAGTGGGTAGTTACAGCAGAATCCTTAAGAGAGGGTCCAAAGGAGCAAGAGAAGGACCCACAAGAAAAAGGCAGGGTCAGTTTTTCCAAACATTAGTTCCATATTATATGGTCTCTGTGCCTGGCACTTTGGAATTAATTATGTTGTCAAGCACAGTCACCTCCTGAGGGGCTGGTTCTGCATCTGTAAACTGTCAGCTGCCAGGCCACTTATGCTTAGTCAGAGGGTAGGCTCTGTGAGAGCTTCCAGTAGGACAGAATAAGGCATGACTCACACTTGTCCCCCTGCCCACCTCACACTCCCTTTTACTTCTGGAGTATAAATATGCTCCCTGGGTCTGTCTGATATTATTCTAGAATGTTACAGATACCCAGAACTGGTCTATTAATGGGCTGTTGCCCAGCTTAAGGTCCGTTGGGTCCTGAGGAAGATTGCTATTTTAGCTACACTGACAATTAAAACCCCTTTCTCAAAGCCAGGGATTTGTAAACCTGCATGTGGAAAATCTGGCTTTTCCTTTTGGTTGAATGATATTAGAGAAAAAGCTGTCCAAGGCTTCCAAGAAATAATCTGTATTCTCAGTTATTGAAAAGGAAGCCCAAAAATTTACCTTGGCTTGCTTTCCATTGAGACACAATGTATGTACTTCAGTCTTGCTGTATGTAGTAATAGCAGATGTGGGGCGCCTGGGTGGCTCAGGTGGTTAAATGACTGACTCTTGATTTCAGCCTGGGTCATGATCTCAGCATCATGAAATTGGGCTCGTGTCCAGCTCCACACCCAGCATGGAGTCTGCTTGTCCCTCCCTTTGCTGCTCCCCACACTCGCTCACTCTCTCAAATAAATAAAATCTTTAAAAAAAAAAAAAAATAGCAGCTGTGTCCTTTGCACTCTACAGCTTTGATATTGCTTTTGTCTTATGATTAAAACATCATTCTTCCCTTATTTGCACAGTCTCTACTCTTTTCTCCATAGAATTAGTTCTGAAGACTTATAGGTGGGTTCTCTGCACTCACTTCCCCTTGCAAATGGGATTCATTTTTACTGTGGAACTTCTGATATTTTGGATGGGATGGCCAGGATGTTCCTCCTTCCTTTGGCCCCAGAGGCGAATTTAGCATTACACTGCTGTTTCCTACCCACTCACGAGGATGTTTGTCTGGAGGTAAGCTGATTGAGCTCAGCTATTTCTGGCTCATCTGCAGCTCCTCTTAAGTGAGTTAGCAGCAGCCAGGATTATTACCTGCATTGGCTCCTTACTCAAGATGAACTTCAGTCCTACCAGATCATGTGGTTCAGCTAGTGAACTTACAGTTTGCCATTAGACTGTAATACATCACCCCCTGAAGAATGAAAGATTGGGCTCTATGCATCTTGGGCTCCATAGCTTCTGTCATCAATGACTGCTTTACTCAGGGTGTTTTTATTACAGGGCCATGTGACTCATGTTTTCAGGCCACTCCCATCTGTCTCATTTAAGTTATCTTCTCTAGTACCACAGCACTTTGTTTATACCTTTAATATGGAGAGCATTTCACATGTTTATTTATATGCTTGTCTTCTTCCCCTCTAACTTTAAATATCTTGGTGTAAGGACTTTCCTCATTAATTGGTATCTCTATAATCATTTGTTACACAATATTTGATGACTACGAGGTGCTTAATAGATACAATAATGTGTGTACAGTACTTGGATAGTATAGATGGCAAGATAAAATGCTAATATACCCACTAGGAACCAGGGCAAACATTTTCTAACGTAAATATTTCCAGGCTATACTTCAAAATTGGTATGCTTTACTCATTTACTTATTGTTCATCTCACGAACATTGTCCCAGCTTTATTGTGAGAGTGGTGGATGAAAGAAATGTATTCTTTTTTTTTTTTTTAATTTTATTTATTTATTTGACAGAGATCACAAGTAGATGGAGAGGTAGGCAAAGAGAGAGAGGAGGAAGGAGGCTGCCTGCTGAGCAGAGAGGCCCATGTGGGGCTCGATCCCAGGACCCTGGGAACATGACCTGAGCTGAAGGCAGAGGCTTTAACCCACTGAGCCACCAAGGTACCCCAAGAAATGTATTCTTAAGTAGAAACAGAGGAGATTTCAGTTTTGGGTAGAACCCTAAGTGCCTCAGCCATGATGTATTTTCAGTACCACATGTGGACTGCTGACTTGAGATATTAGTTCAGGTCAGTGTGGTGTCGCTGAATAAACTTACTTCTGATTTAAAACCTGCAGAAAAGTTGGGGCGCCTGGGTGGCTCAGTGGGTTAAGCCGCTGCCTTCGGCTCGGGTCATGATCTCAGGGTCCTGGGATCGAGTCCCGCATCGGGCTTTCTGCTCGGCAGGGAGCCTGCTTCCCTCTCTCTCTCTCTCTGCCTGCCTCTCTGCCTACTTGGGATCTCTCTCTGTCAAATAAATAAATAAAATCTTTAAAAAAATAATAATAATAATAAAATAATAAAACCTACAGAAAAGTTGAAAGAATAGTACAGTGAATATCATGTACCCTTATGCATCTCACACATATGCCACCACACCCATCTTCTGCCAAATTATTTGGAAGTAATTTGCAGACATATAACACTAAATGAAGTTACTTTTAATATCCACCCCCCCGCCCCCCGCAGGGGAGGTACAATGGAAGGGTCGTAGTTAAGAGATGATTTTAGGGATACTGGCCTTACCAAAATGTTCTGGTTTTGAGTGACTTGTATCTAGGTGGTTTTTAATATAATCACTTCTGGTACTTGGAGTACTACTTCTTGAGTTAAAAGCTCCCCTCCCCCCCAGTTTGTTTAAATGATTCAAATGACTTTAAATGATTCAAATGACCTATGCTCTCCAAGAGCATAGGTTAAAAGGGAAAAAAAGAGCACAATTCTCTGCTTTGATATGGGCTGGACTTAATGACTCACTTCTAACAAGGATATAGAAATGGGTAAAATAGTAACTTTGCAGCAGCAAAATCTGACAGGTACCATCTTAACCAAGTGATCAAGGTTAACTTGAGTGATAAGAAATTGTGTTGAGATCATGTACTTCCCAGTATGATGCAAGAAATAGAGCACATTATTACCTCTGTGGTATTCTTGTCCCAAATCTATGACCTCAGTCTAATCACGAGACAAACCCATATTGAGGAGCACTCTACAAAACAGCTGACTGGTACCCTTCAAAGGTGTCAAGGTCATGTAAGGGTAGGAACTGTCACAGATTGGAGGTGACCAAAGAGCCTCGCTTGGTCTGACTTCCATGAGATTTTCCAGTAGTGTTGTTTACTCATTCTTTATTAGGAAACATGTATCCATAATTAGGATGTTTCAGGACCTCAGTATTTTTCTCAGATTTGTGCATTGGAAACAGAGGGTGGATTCACTTTATCGGTACCTGGTCAAAAGGGAACCCAGTAGTTCAAGGCTTTAATGTCATTGTTCCACATTCAGTAGAATTACCTCCATCTGTGTTCAGATGCCCAATTCTCAAGTGAGGTTCAGATTGTATGTTGGCAGAGAAGCCAGGAAATCTTTCAAACATGATTTTTAAGTTCTTACAGAAACCCACAAGATAATTAAAGAATTCTAGGTTATATTCTCTATTGGTCTGCCAAAGAGAGGTGGTGGATATAGAAGCAGCAGCAGCACAGATTTTAGGGTCTGACAGCCTTGGATTGAATCCCAGTTCTACTGACTTCGGTGTGAGTTATTTAATATTTTTGAATTTCAGTTTTCTCTAACAAGGGATGATCACACATGTCTCATAGGCAGTTTGAACCAAGGTAGCATGTACAGTACCGAGTAAATTAGTTCACTCTCTAGTACCACTTTCCAGTGGATACTGCTCAGATAAGTAATGTTTGCACACACTAAGCCAGGGTTTCTTATCCTCAGCACTGTTGACTTTTTTTTTTTTTAGATTATTTATTTATTTATTTGACAGGCAGAGATCACAAGTAGGCAGAGAGGCAGACAGAGAGAGAGAGAGATGTGGAAGCAGGCTCCTTGCTGAGCAGAGAGCCAGATGTGGGGCTCGATCCCAGGACCCAGGGATCATGACCTGAGCTGAAAGCAGAGGCTTTAACCCACTGAGCCATCCAGGCGCCCCAGCACTGTTGACATTTTGAACTCAGTAATTCTTTGTTTTGGGGGCTCTCTTGTGCATCGTAGGCTGTTCAGTAATATTTCTGCCACTCTGCCCTCTAGATCCCCAGTTGTGACAACCAAAAGTATCTCCATACATTGCCAGATATCCCTTGGGGAGCTAGATCACCCCGGTTGAGGGACGCCTGGGTGACCCCGTAGGTTAAGGATCTGCCTTTGGCTTGGGTCATGATCCCAGGGTCCTGGGATAGCGTCCCACATCGGGCTCCTTAGTGGGGATCCCGCTTCTCTCTCTGCCTGCTGCTCCCCCTGCTTGTGTACGTGCTCTCTCTCTCTCAGACAAATAAAGAAAATCTTTCAAAGTAAATCACCCTCTATTGAGAACCACTACACTGAATGAGGGCATCCCTTTGAATAGGTCATGAGCTTCACTATGATAATAGCAAGTCCATTCCAAGTGGACATGTTCCCCAGATTGTTTAGGCAATACCTTCATAAAACAAAACGCTTTTTCTGTCTCCAAGAATTTGACTGCACTTAGAGTTAATTCTTAGATGATAAGTTTAATTAGAAAGTATTTCCAGACAGATTTAACTTTAAGAAGACCCTTAAGAAAGCCTATATTTTCTGGCTTAAATTGGCATAAGGAAATATAAGTATACCATTCTTGGATAGTCATCACTCATAATGAAAGTATCATCGTCGTTTAGCAAAAGGCAAGATGCACTGTCTGTGTGGTGATTAGAACTGCTTCCACAAACTGATATCCTACTTCTGCATTTTAAACACCTTTTAAATATGAATGATTCTAACAATGATTTATCTTTTAACTTTGTTTGTCTTAGAAGATAGTCATCAGGGTATTAATAAAAGGGAACACATTAAAACAGTCATGGTGGTGTTGCTCTCCACCACCGGCACCACCAAACGTTGAGGTGCTGTGTCTGGTTTCATGTGAGTCTCTCGAGGGTAAGGTCACCTAGTTCGTCTTACTACTTCACAGTCCTTCACTTTGCCTGGAATGTGGTACTTCATGTGTGAATAAATGCCCTGTAATTGCTAATTTTGAGTTACATTAGTATTTTTATTTCCGAAATAACTAAACCTCTGTTATGAGCCAGGTACTGTACTAGGTGTTTTACAAATTGTTCTTGTTGTTGTTCTTCATACCTTTGATTCCCACATGAGCCCTACGAATTAGGTATTTTCATTCCTAACTTACAAGTCGCCCTGATGAGGCTCAGAGGCCTTGCCCACAGCTAACTAGTGGGAATGTGGTCAGATCAGGATTTTATCTCACACCTGCTCGTCTGTACAAGGATGCCCTGACTCTCACCAAAACTGAAATGGTTTCCTAGGACTGATTCGGAGAGATAATGCTCTCTTGTATATGACCATCACTGCTTTTTCAGTCATTCAGGAAATATTTATGCAAAGCTTACAAATGCGATGTGTGGCAGACTGTGTAGGCCACACTATGCCCTAGTCCTAGGAGTGAACACAGTTTTTACAGTGATTTGGGTAGAATTTGGAGATGGCTTCCATGGTACTTTTCTTCATTTTCAGATCAGGAAAATTTAGAGAGGTTAGATAAATGTATGAATATATGACTAGTGATCTTTGAATTTGGTATTGTAGTTAGCTTCGAAGGGAAATCTGCTTCCATCAATGCTGGTTTTCATGAGTTACTAGGATCTCCAGTCATCGTCCAGTACATATGAAGAAATATTTGTAAAATGACCAAGTCATTGGCGGCATGAGAAGGCTGTTTAAATGCCATTGGGGCTGGGGGAGATACCTATTCAAACAAGAGGCCCTAACATTACCGACTGTAGATAGCCACTATAATGGTTCCTAAATCTAAGTTTGTGATATCTTGGAACATCTCCAGTAAAAGGATGATCTTAATATTCCCCTAAGAAGATACTTTTGAAAGTAAAATGGAACTGACAGTTAAAGAGAGCTATAATTCCAGAAGCATGACGAGTCACACTGAACCAAGGCTATGAACATGGTGTGCAGCCTTTTTCAGTTTGGCATAGTACACGTTTAGGGGATAGGTTCTTTGTTAATACTTCAGGTTTCTTTCTCTTTAGTTTGAAATTCCCGAATGTGTCCTTTTCTCCCTATCACAGAATGCATAACAGGAAAGACCAATTTATGATGAGTGATTTAGTGGAAAGAGAGTTTACAAAGAGATTTCTTCACTCATTTCCTTTTATACAGAATCATGATTACTCAGGAAGGCTGAACTCTGAGAAGGGAGGTCTGTTTGGGAGGAAACTGTCCAACTAGAGGAGGTGCTTGTCTGCTGACCCACTCACTTCAAAGCAATTTATGACAAACCAGTACAAATCACTAAGTGAAGATTGTTAACGTTTGCACTTGCCTTGAAATGAGACTGTCAGCCCAGTTTCTAATTCTGAGCTCTCTTTAAAGCAGCAGAATTTCTCCCTACCTCCTCTTACCCCCCACGCAAAGAGAATCTTCACAGAACTCAAAACTTAGAACAGTTCAAAACAGAGCTATTTTTGGTTAGAGTTCATCCTCCCTCATACCGAACAATCCCTGTTACTTGCAGGTGGCAACAACCAGGGTTCTTAGACATTCTGTTTTAACACTGTCTGGAGCATTAATACTTCCTACAGGCTGATGGTATTTTAAACCAGTTTTGGGTTCACACAGTAGGAACTATGTTGGATGTTCTATATTGAGATTTGTGGCAGATTTGGAAATGTAATCATGACAGCTTCCTTTTAAGACTTTGCCCTTTTCATCCCTGATTTCAAAAGGACTCATCCTTTTTCTCCAGTTTTGTTGAAACATGATCAACAGACAACATTGTGTAAGTTTAAGGTGTACAACATGATGATTTAATACATGTGTATCTTATGAAATGATGACCACAGTAAGGTCAGTCAACACATCAGCACCTCATGTAATTATCTTTTGAATGTGTGTGTGGTGAAAACATTTAAGATCTACTCTTAAGGGGTGCGTGGGTGGCTCAGTGGGTTAAAGCCTCTGCCTTCGGCTCAGGTCATGATCCCAGGGTCCTGGGATTGAGCCCCGCATCGGGCTCTCTGCTCAGCAGGGAGCCTGCTTCCTCCTCTCTCTCTGCCTGCCTCTCTGCCTACTTGTGATCTCTGCCTGTCAAATAAATAAATAAAATCTTAAAAAAAAAAAAAATCTACTCTTAAGTCTACCGTACAGTATTTTTAACTATAACTATACATTAGATCCCCAGAATTTATTCATTTTATAACTGGAAGTTTGTACCCCTTGACTAACATCTCCCCATTTCCCCCCATCCCTCCAGGCCTCAATAACAACTCTCTGTTTCTGTGAGTTTAGCGTTTTTACATTCCACACATAAACCAGGTCACACAGTATCTGTCTTTCTCTGCCTGAATTATTTCTTTTGCACAATGCCCTGCAGGTCTGTCCATGTTGTTGCAAATAGCAGGATTCCCTTCTTTTTTATAGCTGAATGGTATTCCACTGTTTATTTATACCACAGAACTCATCCTTTTAAAGGGAGAGTCCTGTGAGAGCAAAGCAAAGAGAGCAGTGGTAAGAAATTGGGAACATGATGAGTATGTGTTAAAGAGCCAGAACACAACAGCCAGAAGAGAAGAGACTTGTGACTCTCATGAGGCACTGAGAGGTTAAACAGCTTGACCAAAGTCACACAGCCAGTCAGTGGTTCAACCATACTTCAGGCCTTTTGGATCCACAGTCAGTGTTCTTATACTACCTATTTGAATTATATCTTTTTTTTAAAAAGATTTTATTTATTTATTAGAGAGAGAGACCACAAGTAGAGAGGCAGGCAAAGAGGGAGAAGCAGGCTCCCCACCGAGCAGAGAGCCCGATGTGGGGCTCGATCCCAGGACCCTGAGACCACGACCTGAGCTGAAGGCAGAGGATTAACCCACTGAGCCACCCAGGCACCCCTGTTTGAATTATATCTTAAAAAATTTACTGGAGGGGCACCTGGATGCCTTGGTCGGTTAAGCATCCGACTCTTGTTTCCACTCAGGTCATGATCTCAGAGTTGTGGGTTTGAGCCCTGTTTGTTTCAGGCTCCATGCTCAGTGGGGAGTCTGCTTGGAATTCTCTTCCCTTCCCTTTGACCCTCCCCTGCATGCACTCTCTAAGTAAGTAAATAAATCTTTAAAAAAATTCAAATTACAACCAATCCTAATTTTTTCTACCTTCTGCTAGCAAATACAGTATATATGCTAACAGCTGGACTCATTTTGCTTTTGTTTTAAACAATATACATCTTTCTCTTTCATTAAATATAAAATAAAAGTTTAGTTTTTCTTTTTTAATTAAACTTTGTTTTAATGGATCACCAAATTCTGTGACAGATTTTTTTGGTCAGGTTGTTTCCATTTAAAAAGTACTAATTTTAAAAACTATAATAAAACTGTAATGCATGTGCGTGCGCGCGCGCACAAACACACACATACAAATAATGCACAAAACATTCTCCTTTCCTTCTGAAGATGTTGTGATGCATTTTTTTATTATGTTCAGTTAGCTGGCACATATACATCATTAGTTTTTGATGTAGTGTTCAACTATTCATTAATGATGCATTGTTATCCTTAATCAGTCTTTTAAATGTTAGTGACCACTTGACACACACATTTCTGAGCCTGATCTTTCACCACTGATTAAGACTTGGGTGGGTGGTAAACAATTTATCGTGTCCAACTAAATCAATGGAGTTGATTCTGAATCTTTAATTTTTTTAATTACTGCTAGAAGCTAAACATCAGATTTCATATATACATATGTAATATATATCCAATAAGGGAACATATCTACTTCATAAATAACTAATGCTTGGGGCTGTACAGTGCATTATGATAAGACTGGGTTAATGTAGCATATCAATGTATTATCATCTGTTTGCAGCTTTTTAAAAACAGATTCATTAAATGTATTAGAACTCATTTGAATTTCAAAATGAAGCAAGCCTTTTTCTGGCAAAAAATAAATCTGCTTTGGCTGGTCTGCCAATTAAGGCATAGTCGATAATGTTCAATAAATTAAGCAAAGCTGCAGCTGATTTCTACGATTGAGCAAATTGAGTTGACTACTAAATATCATTAAAAATGGATGTTGAGGGGCGCCTGGGTGGCTCAATGGGTTAAGCCTCTGCCTTCGGCTCAGGTCATGATCTCAGGGTCTTGGGATCGAGCCCCGCATCAGGCTCTCTGCTCAGCAGGGAGCCTGCTCCCCACTCTCTGCCTTCTTGTGATCTCTCTGTCAAATAAATAAATAAAATCTTTTAAAAAAAAAAAAAAAGGATGTTGAGGGATGCTTGGGTGGCTCAGTTACTAAGCGTCTGCCTTTGGCTCAGGTCATGATCCCAGGGTCCTGGGATCCATCCTGAGTCAGGCTCCTTCCTTAGGGAGCCTGCTTCTCCCTCTGCCCGCCACTCCTGCTGCTTGTGCTATCCCCCCCCCCGACCCCTGACAAATAAATAAATCTTTAAAAATAAATAAAAATGGGTTTTGATAGTCAAACAGTATGTAATACATTTAATATATAACTTGCAAGGAGCTCAAAGATTCAAAGGGAGACATAATTCTCGTGACTTATGTAAAGAGGGTAAAAGCAGCCCCCAAAATAGAAATTAGTGTTGAACCCTGACTCTTCCAATGTAAGTCGTATTTATCCTTGGATACATGCAGTAATTGTGAGGGGAAGAGGAGCCCTGCTTATCTCATTAAGATAGGCTTTTCAAGTAAACAAATAGTGGAAAGTAAAATTTAACATTTTGACATACTCCTGTTTTGACCATTTATGTATTAGTAATCATTGTAATGATAATTTAATCCAGAAGAAAAAGAATGTTTTAGAACCTTCTGGGTTCAGAAAATAAAACATATTTTAAAGTTTCATTATACACATTTTAGTTGCCGAGAAGTATGGTAGGGTGATCTGTCAAGGACTTCAGTATAGAGTTTAGGAAAAAAAATACCACACCAAAATAAAACTTTGGGGGATGATATGGAAATAGTTCAAGGAGAAAAGTGGAGGATACAATTTTTTCCAACTGTTAAAATAGAATATGTTTCTTTTTTTTAAATGGGTTTTGGCCTCATTTTGAAATGTGTCAATCTGAAATATACTGGAGTATCTACTCTTTGGAAATATTTAAGCTTATGGTATAACATTTCAGATATCAACCTGAAAAAAAGTAGGACAGGGTTTGTGTGTATATGCCTGTATTCTGGAGAGAGGGATCTGCAGCTCTCGTTAGACTCTTTAAGATGAGTCTGCAAGCCAGAGAAGACTTAGCATTGGTAGAGGGAGGTCACTTGTACTCTGGAGCCATTGTACCGGGTCTCACCTCAGTTGTTTGGATCTTTAGGGAGGGTAAAAAAGTACATCTGCTTTTAAAAATCTCAGTAGAATTATAAATTCTTAGGGCAGAGCTCTTAGCTCAAAAACATCTTTCCTATATGTCTCCACGGAATAATTATATTTATCCTGTGATTGTTTCGTCTGTACAAGTTGATGGTACTTTCTATTTCAGTTTGAAGGAAGGAAGTACTGTGAACATGACTTTCAGATGCTCTTTGCTCCTTGCTGTCATCAGTGCGGTAAGTCTTATTGCTGAATGGCAAAGTAAAAAGTGAGTCTCAAAATTATGCCAGTGGTGAAAATGGTGTTTGGTGCTCATTAAAAATTGCATCCAGATAACTTATTCGTCCTTTCCCTTATTAACATATAACAAGCTGGAAGAGTATCAAAACCCAGAGAGAAATGATTTTTAAGGAGATCCACTGTTAAGTTGTTTGAGGACCGATTGAGACTTTTATCAGATCATCTTTTGGATATTCTTGTTCCCTGCTAGTTCATCCTTTACCTGCTCACTTTGGGGGTTGCCAGGAGAGAGGCAGGGAAGACATTAGTGCTCAGATGCTTAAGGGTTGCTGTGTGTTACACAAGTGTTTCACTTGCTTGCATTTTAACCACCTCACTGGTTGCTAATGCTTCTACTAGAAGGTCTCCAGAGATCGGAAAAACTGAGTAGAATGTTCTAAAGTTTAGTGAAAGAAGAAATTAAATATAGGTTTCAAGAAAATGTGCTGTGGATTTAGGTTTTCTATGTCAGCGATGACCAGAAATAAACAAAAGGTCTTCAGGAGAGCCCGGTATGTCATTGGGAAAAGGAAAACCATGATCAGAGATGTGATAAGACAACCTGAAAATGTGACTACAGAATCAAAACCAAGGACTCAGATGAAACAAGAGTTTCTTCCTCATGCAGTGCTTACTGTGGTCAACACATATATAGAAAGTCCCTAGTTGTGGAGAACGATTTAAACATTTCTCTTTTGGTGTCTTTTGCCTTACTACTTTCCGCAATAGGATGCACACTGGACATCCTTTGTGTGTTACTTTCCCACAGGTGAATTCATCATTGGCCGAGTGATCAAAGCCATGAATAACAGCTGGCATCCTGAGTGCTTCCGCTGTGACCTCTGCCAGGAAGTTCTGGCAGATATTGGCTTTGTCAAGAATGCTGGGAGGTAGGAGTGTTCCATCCTTGTCAGGTGTGGGTGGAGAAGGAACTGCTACAAGGTCATGCCTGTTTTCCCTGATGAGGCGGTTCTTTAGGGCACTGAGCTGAAGGTACAGGGGACTCAAGACTGCAGTGTATTGGTTCATCTGGTATCTGTTAGAAGACGATCTTAGACTACATGTGGCCCTGGGCCAACAGAAGGGGAATCGGTACTTCACCTGGAGTTTCTTAAAGATCAGTTGGGTTACCTGGGTTGGAATAAATCAGTTTTCATGTAAAAAGCAGTGGCTTGATTCTGCTCTGGTAAGCCAGGAGTGATTTTTTAAAAAATGATTTCTTTAACTTCTTTTCAGAGATATGAGGAGCATATTTCTAATTATTAGAAAGAACCTCAGATTTTCAATTGAAGTTTCTAAAAAGGTTTTCGGCTCTATTTAGACATCTATGTCGTCCCTGTCATAATCGTGAGAAAGCCAGAGGCCTCGGAAAATACATCTGCCAGAAGTGCCATGCCATCATCGATGAGCAGCCGCTGATATTCAAGAATGACCCGTACCATCCAGACCATTTCAACTGTGCCAACTGCGGGTATTGCCATCCCCTCCCTTTTGATTGCACAGATAGTGGAAATAAAAGATCACATTTTTCTATATTTCTGTCACTCCAGCATACCAGATTGCTTTTCTCCAACATGTAACTTAGAAAATTTAAAACCTGTAAGAAGTCAAGAGAATAATAAAAAAATAACCATCTTAGAATTTCATCACTTGACATTTTGCCACTTTTGAGTGTGTACAGCACACACTCACCCCATGTGTGTGTATATGTGTACATATGTACATTTACACATACCTCTAAATATTCAGTCAATAGTAAAATATCCTCAGTTGTCCCCAAAACTGTTTTTGATCACTGATTTTTCAATACAGGATCAAAAGAAAAAGAAAAGGAAAAAAAAAACCTTTAAAAAGTCTCCTGTTTGTACATATTTAACTTTTACAGTTGTAATAATTAGGGTGTTATCTTAAAATATCTTGAACTACATTTATTTAATTTTGCTTTATTTACTTCTAAAGGGGATTTTTTTTTTTTTCAGAAACTCATGATAAATTATTAGACTGTGGTTTTCTAAATTTGCTATATAAAAATTTAATGGATGGGGCGCCTGGGTGGCTCAGCGGGTTAAAGCCTCTGCCTTCGGCTCCGGTCATGTCCCAGGGTCCTGGGATTGAGCCCCATATTGGGCTCTCTGCTCAGCAGGGAGCCTGCTTCCTCCTCTCTCTCTGCCTGCCTCTCTGCCTACTTGTGATCTCTGTCTCTCAAATAAATAAATAAAATCTTTAAAAAAAATTTAATGGAGAAAGTTACTTTAATCAATATGAACGTACATACTAAATTATTGTGGGGTGGGAGAGATGAGAGAAGCTAAAGATCAAGAAAACAGCTTTGTGCTATAAGGACAGCCACCTCATCTTTTTTTGTGATTATCAGTTTGTATCTTATCTCATTTTCTTGCCTGTTCCACTTTGTGGAATTTTTCTCTGTTCATTTGTCATTAGCACTTCTGAAGAATTACTTAAAACAGATGAAATGTAAACAAGTCCATTTGGCTAATTGGGGCCACTTCTGGCTAAATATTTATTGATGCAGGAGACTGGAAATAATACTGTACTAAAGCATTTGGGGGAGGAAAGTTCTGGGCATTTCATCTGTTTGTTTTCTGTTAACCTATAACTCTTAATAGCTTGTGACAATTTGTTAGTAACTAGTCTTTAAATTTAGACCTTTAGTCTAAATTTAAATTTAGACCTTTAGTCTTTAAATTAGACCTCAGTTATTTTGGAAAGATAACATCACCATCCTAGGCATTGTGATGAATCTCTTCTAGCTTTTTAAGGAAGACAAAGGGATTGTAATGTGATAATAGAAAAAGACGTGATAAATAAGATCAGTGTGATCTAACTTATTTGTATATTTTATCATTATGGTATGATATTGATGTTTTGATAGGAATCTGAAACCCCTTCAAGCCTATTAATTTAGGATACTGTGAGCAACCGTAAGAGGGGAAAAGGGGTTACAGGGATTGTTACAGTGAAATCTCCAAAAACCTGCTAAAAAGTGTGTTAGCCACATTGGTTGCCTGATTGTTCTCTCTCGGCAGTAGTGTTCAGTGCCATGTCTTTCTTGTGGACAGGAAGGAGCTGACTGCTGATGCCCGGGAGCTGAAAGGGGAGCTGTACTGCCTGCCGTGCCATGATAAGATGGGGGTCCCCATCTGTGGAGCTTGTCGGCGGCCCATTGAAGGGCGCGTGGTGAATGCCATGGGCAAGCAGTGGCATGTGGAGGTGAGTCAGTTGTGAACGGTAACCAGTACTTTTCATTCAGATGTGCTGGGAGAAGGAGATTCTAAAGATTAAATATGGACATTTTCAAGACAAATGACTCTGTAGAAAATTAAGAATATAGAATATACACTGCTTTTGTGATCTCTTGGTAATGATACAGGATGTGCTCTTTTGTTCTTAAATCCTTCTTGAAGCTGGAAGTGTCATGGTCCATATGCAGCAGCAACCCCTCCCTAAAACTGCTACTCACATGTTGACCTCTATTCTCATTCTGTGTTGTTTAAATAGGCTGTATCATAAAGTAACCTTTCAGAAGCTCAAGATACCTGAATTAAGTAAGACGGAAAGTGTCACAGGGTTAGCCTTGGCCAAATGAAATAGCTACCTCAAACTTCATGTATCTAGTTTAACTTTGGGAGTTTTACTTCTTTAAATAAATAAAATATCACAATTCAAAAATGACCTCTAGCAATTTTTTTCAGCATTTTGTTTGTGCCAAGTGTGAAAAGCCATTTCTTGGACATCGCCATTATGAAAGGAAGGGCCTGGCGTATTGTGAAACCCACTATAACCAGGTATTTATTGTCCTCATTGGATACTACAGATACTTAGATGAATTTGAGATTAATATTTTAGCTACAAGGAAATCTCTTGAAAAAATGTACATTGGACTATAGAGATCTCTTTTTAACTTACTTGGGAAATAATTTCAGATTCACAGAAAGGTTTTGAAATAAAAATTTTTAAAAAAGGGTTTGAAAAAAACATATGTACCTTTTCATCATTTACATGTGTTTCTTTCTGTGCAAACATATACTTAATAAATTTGCATATCTTTATATGCAAATGTATGTATTTGTATATATGCACCTATTTTTTCTGAAGCATTTGATGGTACGTTAGTTCATCATGGTCCTTTGTCCCTAAGTACTTCAATTTATATTTCCCAAGATTATGGAGTTCTCTTGCATAATCATAGTCAGTATTGATATAATACTTTAATACTTTAGTGTATGTATTCCAATTTTGTCACTTGTACTAGTAATGTCTTTGTATCATTTTTTTCCACTCCAGTACTAGACCCTATCTAGGGTTGTCATTTTCCTTTAGCCTCCTTAAATCTGGAACATTTCTTTTCTTTTTTTTTTTTTTAAGATTTTATTTATTTATTTGAGAGACAGAGATCACAAGTAGGCAGAGAGTCAGGCAGAGAGAGAGGAGGGGAGGAAGCAGGCTCCCTGCTAAGCAGAGAGCCTGATGCCGGGCTCGATCCCAAGACCCTGGGATCGTGACCTGAGCCGAAGGCAGAGGCTTTAAACCACTGAGCCACCCAGGTGCCCCAAAATCTGGAACATTTCTAAAGCCTTTCTTTGTTTTTGATAATAATGAAAAGTAAATTAATTTATTTTCATTGTAAAAAGGAAAAATAGTCCATGTACTTTACTAATTTTCGCTAGTAATGAATGATAAATTCTGGATCTAGGTAGTCAGCTGTCTGTTTTAAGTGGTAGAAAGAACTGAAATTATATTAAATATTTGGTGTTCTAAAACTTAGTTCTAACGTATCTTGAATTTTTACCACTTTTTTTTTTCACTTTCAGCTATTTGGTGATGTTTGTTTCCATTGCAACCGTGTTATAGAAGGTGATGGTAGGTATCTGTAGGAATTTTATATGCCATCGTTTTGACACAAGAACACTTAGGTAATGTGAAAATTGAAAGAGTTCATATTATATTGCTTGGAATATGATCATTATCAGTTACTTTTTTTTCCTTTGGCATATTTTGCAAGTAATCCATAGCAGAAATGCTAATATCCTAAGAGATGGATTTGTTACTCCTTTATAATAATACTTTAGGGCATTGCCACAGGGTTGTTATGGTAGATATTGTGGGAACGTTCACAGCCAACCTTGAGATCTGTTTCTATTTCCATCCCCTGGAATTACATAACTTGGAAGCTGTAAAGCAGTATTTATTAGGAACAACTCAATCTGCCATGGTAGTCAGCGAGAGTCAATTTAACCCTGCAGATGCTAAAACCTGGCAGTTTTCTGTAGACTTTTCTCAGCTTACCGAGAAATGCTTACTTGTATTGCAGTAATTAGGCAGAGCTGATTAACTGGGACAGAAAGGAAGCAGCTGTGTTTGCTAATAGTCGCTAGCACAATTCTGCTAGAAACTTCCTGGCAAAGTTTAAACATTCCTGTTTTCAGCATGCTTTGTGGTTCTCGTCAGAGAACCCAACTTGGGAAATACTTTGCAATACACTGCCCATGATGCAGTTTGCAAAAGGAGTAGTTCAGAAGAGCAATCTTCAGCGCCATAGAAAGTAAAACTTAACTCCCTCCTATGTGACGTATTTGTCAGGTGAGAGAAGCTGGGAAGGGAAGGGAAGCGTGCTTCTTTTTGTCAGTTTCTATAGGCAAATAAGTTAATGTCTGGATTTTTTTTAAATTACTTATCTAGTCCCTATTTCTTTGTTGGGCCAGTGGCAGTAGGCACGGAAAGGTAGCAGCAAATGTGCTCATAGGCAGGCCCTGTGCCAGAAAAGCGCATTTGAGTGATGTAGTGCGTGTTAAATGTACACCCCAGCATCCACGGGAGTGAGAGGACAAGCTTTAATGGGAAGACATGGTACATACCGTTTATATGTCTCACAGGATACTCAAAGAAGAAAAAGTTTAAGTAAAGATTGAAAAAGCCACTGTTAATCTTCCCTAAGGTGAACCAGCCTATAGTCATGGAAGACAGAAGGGCTCAGTTTTTCTAGTAATGTGAAAAAATAGCCTTTAATTAATTAATTAATTGATTTGATTGGTTTGGTAAACATTAATGGCACCGAGATTCTTAGTCATGTGATACTTTTGCAATAAAACCTCTTGAGAACCTCTTCCAACTGTCATGGAAGCCACCTTAGCTCTGTCAGAGTTGAAAATGTCAGCTCCACTTTCCATACCAACGTGTGTGACCCGATCTCTTTCTTCTTTCTCTAGTGGTCTCTGCTCTTAATAAGGCCTGGTGTGTGAACTGTTTTGCCTGTTCTACCTGCAACACTAAATTAACACTCAAGTAAGTCTACAGTTTAGTCCAGTGTGAATCCTAAGACTGAAAACATTGGGGTAAAATTTTATAAAATATGGAGTTTTAAAAAGAATTGATTCCTTATTCTTTGTGTCCCTTCCAAAAGTAAAGGTTCTTCCTTTAATTGTTTTATGTTCTTTCTTCTATTCCTTCTCTGTCCTGTTCAAAGGGATAAGTTTGTTGAAATTGATCTAAAACCAGTCTGCAAACACTGTTATGAAAAAATGCCAGAAGAATTTAAGAGGCGACTTGCCAAACGGGAGAGAGAAGCAAAGGATAAGGACAAGCAGAAAAAGAAAAAGCCAGTCTGTTTGTAAACTTTTCTGTCCCTTCTGTCATCATTTTCACTGCTTTCTTCTTTGGTTAGTCCTTTAGAGTATGTTTTATTCTTTTTGGTCTTTCGTTTTTTTGTTTCTTTTGGCACATATTTGTAGCTGTCAGAGCTTGAAATACAAGTACTTGACCCGTGTAGAGCCGGTTCTTTTGCCTAATTATTAAAATTATTAAAGCTTACATTACTAAAATCCCCACCTAAAACCAGCTTGTACTTCACTTATTTCCCTTAATCTGCCGACTCCCTCATCGCTTTGTTCATATCACAATGTGGTACAGATTTATTTTTTCCAAAAATGGATACAAAGGGAAGAATTCCAATCTCTATTTAGTAGATACTGAGAAAATTTTTTTAAGTATTTTTCTCTGCTAACTACAATCTTCTAAAATCCTGGTTTTGGTTTCTTTGCCTAAAATGATTTATTTGATAAATTCCAAGTGTCACATGTTCTAAGCTCTGTATTAAATCCTTTCAGCATGTTTTGTATCTAAGCAAAGACCCTCTTTATAATAAGAGATCTACTGTCTTTGGTGTCTGTATGCACTTTCATAGAGTGCTCATTGCTGCTGTTTATGAATTCATTTTCTTGATGTTTTCAAACCCTACTTTATTCCTGATTTTTATGGGAAATATTTCAATCTTTGAAATTCTTTTGAATTACTGGCATGATTGTCCCATTGTTTCTTCACGGTTTCCATTGTGTTCTGAGCTCCAAAAGTTTTTTATTATTCCAGTTTTCATGTTTCCTTCCATAAAGAGGAATTAAAATTCAAATACAAAACTAAAACCATTGAAGTTTGCTTAACAGTATCTCTGGAAGCAGTGATAATGTATTTCCTTCATCCAAAAAATGGCAGTTTTAATAGCTTTCATGCTAGCAGTCTTTGGGAGAAAATTGTAATTCAGGAGTACCATTTAAATCAAACTGTCAGTAGAAAAATAACATCATTTGAATTTCTGTCAGCATTAAGATCTCTGTGAAAAACAGCTAGGGAATAACTGCCATGTAATGCTTGAGAATAAAAAAGTTTCATTTTATTAACTATATGATTAGGAATTAACTTTGGCATTAACTTTGTTCTTTAAAATTGTATCATCTGATTTAATCATTTGCCATAGGTAACAATGTACCACTAGCCTTGTTCCAGAAATGCCACCTAAAAACAAGCTAGGAAAATGTACAAGTTACAAGGTTGTGTATCTCCTCAGTTCACAGTTTAACACCCTAGATTCCAGCAGTAAGAAGCTATTTGTAATTACCAGTTGGAAATGCATAACAGACAGTTAGAAAGCTATCTAAAAACTCGGCTTCTCCAGAACTGTTTCACAAATAGATTGATAATGTGAATTGCTCTAGGTTTAGAAAAAAAGAGTTGAGTTCTCCATACAGCTGACCATTCACAAAATGGAACCACAGGCAACCAGTTTCATTTCTGTTTCTTAAGGGTGATTAAAAACTTTCTCATATCTCCCCTGCCGACCTTTCTGTCAGACAGCTAACCAAAATAACCCATTACAACTTAAGATTTCTTTGAAAATGATTTTTTGTCATTGTTGGAGGTAGAAATCAAACCATTTTATGTAGGGAAAGATGAAACCTCATAGCTACCTAATTTAAAATATTAATGAAGATTAATTTGCTTTCAACAAAGAGAAGGTCATTCAAATTAGAAATACAACTCTGGGCTTTAAATAACTCTTCTTTAAAGTGTTCTCATGGTACTTTAATGTGTGATTGACTTGACTTACCTAAATTATATTGACATTAGATTTCCTGTATTCGTAGCACAGACTAAAATGTAATGTACATTCTGTATTACACAGACAGATGTATAAGATATATTTATAAGGACAATTTTTTACATCTACCACAATGACAGAAGTTGAGATTAGAATTACAGTTTTTTGCTGTGAATTTCAATGTCATCAAATAATGTCTTCATTTACTTCAGTTAAATTACCTCACATTATTTATATATCTGTGTCAAATACATTTCTCCTAATTTCTTTTATTATTGTTACTGTCTTTAGGAATAAATTTGTGGAGTTTGACATGAAGCCAGTCTGTAAGAAGTGCTATGAGAAATTTCCATTGGAGCTGAAGAAAAGACTTAAGAAACTAGCTGAGACCTTAGGAAGGAAATAACTTCCTTTATTTGTTTGTTCTCTTCTATGCAAAGAAAAGAGATTACCAACATTACTTGACTTGATCCACACTATTTAAAGCTGTATCTCAAAATAGTTGAGAGTGAAGAGGGCCTGTACAAATGGTTTTCTTCATCTCCTTCTTCTCATTAAAAAAGAAGAAAAGCTTGTGTAATCATATTTAAAACACACATGAAATCAAGATTTGCTTTTGTTAATAACCCTCATCAATTTGTCAAAATGTAGATTGTACTTAACAGCAAAAAAACACAGGGTTTAGATGTTAGATTTTAATTAAGGTCCAAAAAAATTAATTTAACTTTTAAAAATGAAAGTAAGGAATCAGCTTTCACATGACTCAGATAAAAATAGAAACATTATTTTACTTTATATTTGAAAGAAAAATAATTCCAACTGCTGTTGGGGAGGATAGAAAGAAGGAAAATAACCAGCCAAGAAAAACAAATCTTAAAGAATCTGAGTATGTTTATCAGACTAATGGCTAGTAGCTATAAAATGAAATATACATATTACTAAGACAAAAAAACAAGTGCATTTAGAACTACTTGATTTCATTTTTTTTTGTTAAATGCAATAATTATGCTTAGTTTTATATTTTGTTCTCCTTGTGAACTCCTTCCTTAGTACAATTACTTAACCCAGTAGTTATAGCTAGCTAATAGTATGCCTTTTTAAATTTTGTGCAAAAAAATTTATACTAGGCATTTGAAAATTCAGTATACTTTACAATATTGGAAAAAATGAAGTATTTTTTAGCACATTACAGCAATTCTGCTTCTAAGCTTAAGGTAAATGATGTAGTCTTAGAATAGGACCCGAAATTAAATTTTACGTAGCTTGGAATGTATGACTTAAAACAAGTGAATGTATATGTATTGGTCTTACTGCCTTTATAACCATGCTAATGTTTATGCTTTATACATAATCAAACTTGCCTTGCCTTAGAAAATACGTTCTTCAGGAATTCTAGCTGTTTCATGCAATACCAAAAATAAGTGCATTGATTGAGATTTGTAAACCCAAATTCCTCTGCCACAGCTATGGTGATACTTGATTTTCTATTTTTCTCTCCTTTTTTTGGGAAACACGTTGAAATTAGTTTTTCTCATCTTATTAAAAGGATGATATTGGTAGGTGTTTCAGTTTTTCATTTCAAATGTTGTGATTGGATTTTATTTACTATAAGGAGGAGGTAAAAATGACACTTTTAAATTGGAAGGATTTTTAAATGTCAATTTTAGGTCAAAAGTAGTGGATTATTCTACTTTATAGAAAGTGTTCTTAGAAAGTTTATCCTGAAGTTTCTGGACCATTCTTTCTCGATAAACTTGTATGCAAAGCAAATTTTGTGAACATTTTTTAAATGTTGCTGCTGCTGTGTTACCATTTAAAAGAAAGTTCCCAAGATGGACTTTTAAGGAGGAAATTATTGTTTTTTTTTAAAAAATGCTGAAATATTGTTTTGCCATTAAAAAACAAACAAACAAACAAACAAAAACTCAGGATGCTACCACTCTGCCATTAAAATATTTGTATGCATGTATTTTTTTTAAAGTTTGTGCATGCACTTTACAGAGTAAATTTTATTTCAGTTTTCAGGTAACTTATAACCAGTTACTTTTTAGTGTTCTTTTAGAGTTCAAAGAATTATCAGTGATTGAAAAAATCAATATGTAGTTGAAGACTGTATGTACTCAGACATTTAAAAGTGTCTTTGCATTTGACAGTAAGAATCAAAATCCCTTCAGAGTGCCTTTGTCAACTAATACATGACCAGCAAGGAAAACTTTGGAAGTATTTATTAAATATTATCCTGTGGACATAGGCAAAATAGTACAGGCTTTGCAATTTGGGATCTTGATCCTATATTGTCAAATCCCCCTACACCAGAAATAAGAGACAGAAAAGCAACCATTAAAATCACTTCGAAGATGCATGAACTGAGCTCAGCTGCTTTTGTTTACACAGCTTTCATAGCCTGGCCTCTCCTGCAGCCAGATGTCCCACTGCTGTCTCTGCTCACTCCTCTTTTAAAATAGGAATTCATATTTCCTGAAAGTTCAGTTTGGTAACCCTCTACAACTTTAGGATATTTTGTCTGGATTTCTTCCCTGATAGGGGCATCATTGGAGCCCTTACCTGTGGGAAAGGAAGAAGTCGAAAAGTTGCAAGTAGAATAGAAGACAGGCTTGGTTGAGTTCATAATATTGTTCATGGGGTTTTCCGTGGCAGTGGAAAAACTCAGGCTAGTAAGCCTTCTCTGTTTAAAGTCCTAGAAGGCAATTTGAAATAATTTATTGTTCTTACCCAATTTCTACATGTTCTTTTTCTTACCAAGACTAGTATAATTGAGGAAATGTCTGGTAGGTACAAGCAAAACATTCTTTGGATCATGTTCAAAGCCTTATTAACATTATACCTAAAATGATAGGCCATTTTGCTTCATTTACTTGCCAAAATAGCCATTTCTAAGTTAAGGAAATTTTGAGGTAGGCTTGTAGCATTGTTGTATTTCATTTTAGATTGTAAGCTTGATGGCAACGACACTATGCTGTTAATTATGTTTTTACATAGCAACCATTGCAGTATATTCTTGGTGCTTAATAAATGTTCATAATTGTTAAGAATAATCCTATTGTGCATTGTTTCATTTGAGTAACTTTGAGACATGGAACTATGAGAAGATAGGACTAATGCTTAAGAAAACTGTTTTGGTGGGGTGCCTGGCTAGCTCAGTCGGTGGAGTGTGCAACTTTAATCTTGGGGTTGTGAGTTCGAGCCCCGTGTTGGGTGTAGAGATTACTTTAAAATATAAAATCTTTTTTTTTTTAAGATTTTTAAAATTTATTCATTTGAGAGAGAGAGCACAAACAGGGGGAGAAGCAGAGGGAGAGGGAGCCTGCTGAACTGGGAGCCCAATGCGGGGTTAGATCCCAGGACCTGGAGATCATGAGCCAAAGGCTCAACCGTCTAAGCCACCCAGGCACCCAAAAAAATAAAGTCTTTAAGGGGCACCTGGGTTGCTCAGTTTGTTAAACACCCAACTCTTGATTTCAGCTCAGGTCATGATCTTATGGCTCATGGGCTCAAGTCCTGCATCAGGCTCTGCACTCAGCGAGGAGTCGGCTTGAAGATTCTCTCCCTCTGCCCTCCCCCGACTCTCTCTTTCGTGCCCTCTCTCTCTCTAAAATAAATAAATAGATCTTTTTTAAAACATAAAATCTTTTAAAATCTTTTTTAAAAAGAAAACTGTTTTGGAAACAAGCTTAGTGTCCATCCACAGATGAATGAATAAAGAAATTGTGTTGTGCATACGTGCGCGCGCGCACACACACACACACGAATATTATTCATCCATAAAAAAGGAAATTTTACCATTTGCAACAATATAGATGGAACTTGAGGGCTTTACGCTAAATGAAATAAATCAGACAGAAAAACAAGTATATGCTCTCACTTACATACAGAATCTTTAAAAAAAAAAAAAAAACTCATCAATACAGAGAACGAGACTGGTGATTGCCAGAAGCTGGGTGTTGGGGCCGGTGAAATGGGTGAAGGCGATCAAAAGGTACAAACTTCCAGTTATAAAGTCACAGCGGTGTACTATATAGTATGGTGACTATTGTTAATAATACTATATTGTATACCTGGAAGTTGCTAAGAGCAGGTCTTAATAGTTCTTATGAGAATAAAAAATTCTGTAATTATGTATGGTGATGGATAACTAGACTTACTGGCATCATTTCATAAGTATTACAGATATTGAATCATGTACAGCTGATATAGAATATTATATGTCTATTATATATCAGTTTTTTAAAAAGTTTTTCTTTGAAGTCATTTTAAATTTTTACTATATGTAGTATTTTGGAACACAATTTAAATAGTCATATCTCCATCCATGTAAGAATATCAAATTAAACATTCTCTATATAAAGTTCACAAGGCGGTTTCCAGAAATACTATCTTATTTAATCCTTAAAATTATATGAGTTACTTAAAGTTCTTTTCACATTACAGCAGAGGAGCAGAGCATAATGACATTAAGTAGGTCCTTTGAGGTTGCATGACTTAAAAGTGCCATATCCAGAATCTGAACCCAAGTCTCCCTGTGATTCCAAATGTATAAATGTTTCTACTCTGTTACTTGGGGTGTGTGTGCAAGAGAGAGAAAAGGAAAGTGTTCTTGAATGTAAAGTAGAAATATTCATGTGTATGAATAAAAGAACATGACCTGGTTGCTGTGTGTGAGCCAAATCCCAGAACCATACAGAATAGTGGTGGAGTCTTCCCACTATTCACCATAGTATTTTCACTTCTTAACAAAGGAGATCTCTTCTGTCTCCTTATATATGTATATTGGCATATCTTCATACGTCCCTCATCCAGCCCTGAGGCACTGCATGATGCCTTTGAGGGACATTCCTCTTCCCCTGCACCATCCTGTCCTTCCCCTCCATCCTCCTTGAACATAGAGATTCTGGGTCTCTGTGATTTGAGTCTCGGACTCCTTTTCCTCCCTGGGGCAGGTGCAGAGGTTTGATTTCCTCTCTCGAAGTAGGAGAGATGGGGAATTACAGCACCACGTAGGAAGTGTTGCGAGGGTAAGCAAAGAGTTTCGCCAGATCACAGCAGCAGAGGGGGAGGGAAGGCTCCTAGAGGAGCCGGATCTTCGGAGGGGATCACTGGTCAGCCAGGCAAGGGAAGAGGCCAGGGGTGAGTGCCCCGTTGCTAGCTCACTCTCTGTCTCCCTAAAATAATCTTTTGAAAATGTTATTAAAATGGTTCTTAAGTGTTTTGTTTGGAGTTTTTTGGCAGGGAAGAAGGGAGACTTTATTCAATTCATCTAGTGCTTTCCAGTTCGCCAAAATTAATATGCTACAGTAATGGAAATGCTAACTTTATTTTTTTTAATGTGCTTTATTAAATGGGTTAAATATGTGTCTGCAATATTGTTTACCTCTTTGTTGTTGGCAAATTTTCCTTCATCCATGGAGCACTGGTGAGCTTTTTAAAGCGGCTCCTACATAAATTCTCACAAATTCTAACTTAGCAGAGTTGAGAGTAAAGCTCTGTTCCAGGTGTGCTCCCTAAGCTGTACTGTGACCCCCCAAACCTTAAGACCTTACTGGGTGGATCATGAGTTCGGTGCCTCGGATTCACCCCCTCACCTTCTAGAATCGCCAGTCAACAGGGGACTGTACAAGTGCGGTGATTGCCTCACCTGACTCGACTTCTCGACCTCAGTGTTTGGGAAGGAAAAATGTAATTTCTTCTCCCTTCTAAAACCTTGGGATTTCCTTCTTTACTTTCCAATCCTACTGTCATATTAGAATTTTTGATGCCACAAGATCAAGTAGGAGATGTCCACTTGATGATTGTCACTAACTGGTGCATAGGTCAGAATGGCTTTTTTTTTTTTAAGATTTTATTTATTTTTTTGACAGAGAGAGAGAGATTACAAGTAGGCAGAGAGGCAGGCAGAGAGTGGGGGGGGGGGGAAAGCAGGCTCCCCGCTGAGCAGAGAGCCCGACGCGGGGCTCGATCCCAGGACCCCGGGATCATGACCCGAACCGAAGGCAGAGGCTTTAACCCACTGAGCCATCCAGGCGCCCCTTTTTTAAAGATTTTTATTTATCCATTTGACAGACAGAAATCACAAGTAGGCAGAGAGGCAGGAAGGGAAGCAGGCTTCCCGCTGAGCAGAGAGCCCGCTGAGCAGAGAGCCCGATGCGGGGCTTGATCCCAGGACCCTGAGATCATGACCTGAGCCGAAGGCAGAGGTTTTAACCCACTGAGCCACCCAGGCGACCCGAACGTAAACTTTTGTCAGCCACTGCACTACAAGCCAGTGAAGCAGTAATAAATGTTTTAGCCTTGGAACGTTCACAGTGTACCAGGAGCCGTAAAAAATGCCTCAGAACATCATGCAGTAAGAACTGACATTAGAAATAGGAGTAGGATACACAGATTGCTCAGAGGGGAGAATGGTTCATTTAAATAGTCTTATCTCTTGTGACTATTATCACAGGACTTCCAAGTCTTCTTTGGGAAAGACTTCCCAAAGGGGGTGACGGCTGAACTGGGGTCTGAAAGACAAGGCAAAGAGCTTTGCAGAGGGAGAACGGGGCAGGGGGCTTTCCAGTCCAAGAGAATAGCCTGTGAAAAGAACCTGTGAGAATTTCCGTTTATTTGAGACCCAGGAGCCAAAACTCTGAAGGGGAAAAACTTCATCCGGGGCAGCTGTAGTCCCAAGAGGGTGAACACTGTGTTGCTTTAGTTCCAACTCTGTCCTCCTGCTGCTTGGCCCCAGAGGCAGAGTGCATGGCAGAACTGCATAGGTCAAGCCTCAGTTTTCTGATCAGAAGACTGAAAACTAGAAGCTTCAGGAAACAAAAGTAACGGGGAAATTGCTGAGAGAGCTGCGTAAGGAAGTGACCCCACAATGTTGTTTATGAACTCGGGGGCTGCTTTCTGAGCGGCTCCTGCACAGACCTGGTCCTGTTCAACACAGCGAAGACAGGCTGAACTGACAGACGGTGGTCCGCAACTGGCCACTAGGTGGCACACACTGGGACAGAACTTGAATAGCCCCATCCATGCTCTGGGAGGGGAACTGACTGGAATCACAGACCACAGAAGGGGAGCTGGAAGCTGTGGTTTGAATCTAACCAGGTGGATTGTCTGCCTCAACAAAAATATCTACGCTCTCCAGAGGATTTAATTTGTCAGTGATTTTTTTCTTTTTCTTTTTTTTTTGTATATTCACAATGTTTGTCAGCCACCCCCATGATTTAATTATAGGACAATTACATCACCCTAACAAGAGACCCCATATATGTTAGCAGTCACTCCCAATCCCCCCTCTCATCCCTTAGCAACCATTAGCCAACTTTCTGTTGTTTATGTGTTTATGAATTTGCATACTCTGGACATTTCATATAAATTGAATTATATAAGGACGCCTGGGTGGCTGAGTCAGTTAAGCATCTGCCTTTGGCTCGGGTCATGATCTCAGGGTCCTGGGATGGAGCCCTGCATCAGGCTCCCCACCCACCTCCCTCTGCCTGCCGCTCCCCTGCTTGTATTTTCTGTCTCTGATAAGTAAATAAATAAAATCTTTTTAAAAATTTAATTATATAATATGTTGTCTTTGTGACTAGTTTCTTTCAATTAGCATAATGTTGTCAAGGTTTATCCACATTGAAGCATGTATCGGTTCTTCACTCCTTTTTTACCAGATAATATTGTTATATGTTATATGTGTATACCACATTTTGTTTCTAAGTTTACAGTTGATGGACATTTGGATTGTTTCCACCTTTGGCTGTTATGAATTGTGCTGCTATAAACATTTGCATGCAAGTTTTTGGGTGGACAAATATTTTTGCCCAATTGATGAAATGGGGTATCTTTCCATTTATTTGGATCTCCCTTAACTCCTTTAAAAAATGTGTACTTTTGGGGCCCCTGGGTGGGTCAGTGGGTTAAAGCCTCTGCCTTTGGCTCAGGTCATGATCCTAGGGTCCTGGGATCGAGCCCCATATCGGGCTCCTTGCTCGGCGGGGAGCCTGCTTCTCTCTCTGCCTCTGCCTACTCAGTGGGGAGCCTGCTTCCTTCTGTCACTCTCTCTCTCTCTGCCTGCCTCTCTGCCTACTTGGGATCTCTCTCTCTCTGTCAAATAAATAAATAAAATCTTAAAAAGAAATGTGTACTTTTCAGTCTACAAATTTACATTTCTTTAAACTTATTCATTTTATTCTTTTTGATGTTATTCTAAATGGAACTGTTTTCTTAATTTCAATTGTTCATTGCTATTTTACATAAGACAACTGATTTTTTTAACTTTTTTTTTTTAAGATTTTATTTATTTATTTGTCAGAAGAGAGAGAGAGAGAGCGCACAAGCAGGCAGAGTGGCAGGCAGAGGCAGAGAGAGAAGCAGGCTCCCTGCCGAGCAAGGAGCCCAATGCGGGACTTGATCCCAGGATGTTGGGATCATGACCTGAGCCACAAGGCAGCGGCTTAACCGACTGAGCCACCTAGGTGTCCCAGACAACTGATTTTTAATTGACCTTGTATCATGCAAACTTGTTGAACTTGTTTATTAGTTCTAGTAGATTTTTTTTTTCTTTTTAGAACACTTAAGAGTTTTCCATATACAAGACTATGTCATTTGTGAAAGAGGTATTTTGGGGGCACCTGGGTGGCTCAGTGGGTTAAAGCCTCTGCCTTCAGCTAAGGTCATGATCCCAGGGTCCTGGGATGGAGCCCCGCATCCGGCTCCCTGCTCTGCAGGGAGTCTGCTTCTCCCTCTGCCTGCTGCTCCCCATGCTTGTGTGCGCTCACTTGGGCTCTCTCTCTCATTCTATCTCAAATAAATAAATAAAAATCTTAAAAAAAAAAAAAAAGAAAGAGGTATTTTTATGTCTTCCATTTCTACATGAATACCTTTTGTTTTTCTCCCCTAATTGCCCTGGCTAGAACCTCTAGTACAATGTTAAACAGAAATAGTGAAAAAGAACATCTTTGTTCTGTTCCTGATCTTAGAAGGAAACCTTCTGTCTTTTGCCATTAAATACAATGTCAACTGTGGGTTTTGTAGATACCCTTTAACAGGTGAGGAATTCCCTTCTGTTCCTACCATGTTGATTATATCTATCATGAAAGGGATTGAGGTTTATTAAATGCTTTTTCCTGAACTTGTTGAGATGATCATGTGGTTTTGTCATTTAATTCTATCAATATTTTGTAATACATTGGCTGACTTTTGTATGTGAACTAACTTCACATTCCTGGGATAAGTCCTACTTGGTGTAATCCATTTTAGAAGCTGCTGGATTGTTGGCTTACATTTTGCTGAGGATTTTTGCATGCATATTCATAAAGGATATTGGTCTGTAGTTTTGTTGTTTTTTCCTGAGTATGGAATCAGGGTAATACTTTGGTCAGGGATTACATTAGAGAGTGCTCCATTCTCTTCTAATTTTTTGAAGAGTTTAAGAAGGATTGGCATCCATTTTTCTTTAAAAGTTTAGAATTCACCAGTGAAGCCACTTGGTCCTGGGCTTTTCATTGTTAGATGCTTTTTTAAAATTTTTATTTTTATTACTTTTTAAAGATTTTTGTTTGAGAGAGAGAGAGAGAGAGAGAGAGGGAGAGCATACATGAGCACAGGGGAGGGGCAGAGGAAGAAGGAGAAGCAGACTCCCCAGTGTGTAGGAAGCCTGGGGGGAGGCTTCATCACAGGACCTGAAGATCATCACCTGAGCCAAAGGCAAGCACTTAATGGTTGAGCCACCCAGGTGCCCCTTATTTTTATTCTTTTTAAAAATTATTTATTTATTTATTTATTTGAGAGACAGAAAGCAGAGGAAGGGGCAGAGGGGGAGAGAGAGAGAGAACCCACACTGAGCACAGAGCCCCAAACAGGGCTCGATCCCACGACCCCGAGATCAAAACCCAAGCTGAAACCGAGTCAGTAGCTCAAATGACTGAGCCGCTGAGGTGCTCCTGCATGTTTTTTAATTCCAATTCAATCTCTTATACAGGTCTATTCACATTTTCTATTTCTTCCTGAGTCATTTTGGTAGTTTTTTTCTATGAATTAGTCCACTTCATCTAAATTATCTAATTCACAAACATATGATGCATGTAAGTGTTCACAGTACTCCTTACAATCTTTTTTCTTTAAGTCAGTATTAATATCCTTCCTTTTATTCTCGATTTTAGTAATTTGAGCCTATTTTTCTTGGTCAATCTAACCAAAGGTTTGTCACTTTTCAAAATCTTTTCAAAAACCAAATTTTGATTTTGTTGATTTTCTCTATTTTTAAAAATAATTTTAAAAATTTAATTGTAAAAAATATATAACATGAAATTTACCATCCTAACCATTTTTAAGTGTACATTTCAGTAGTGTTAAGTATAATTGCATTGTTGTTAAACAGATCTCCAGAACTTGTTCCTTTTTGCAAAACTGAAACTCTACACACATTAAACAGCTGTTTCCTCCTTTTCCCTCCCCTGGTGACCACCACTCAATTTGCTGTTTCTCTGAATCTGACTAGTTTAGATACGTCATACAAGTATTTGCCTTTTGGTGACCGGCTTACTTCCCGTAGTACATTGTCCTCAAGCTTCATCCATGGGATAGCATGTGACAGGATTTCCTCTTTTTAAGGTTGAATAAAATTCCACTGTATATATAACCAATACAACCACATTTTGTTTATCCATTAATCTGTCAATGGACATGGATGGCTTCTACCTCTTGGTTATTGTGAATAAAGCTTTTAGGAAGATATGTGTGTAAGTATCAATTCAAGATCCTACTTTCACTTCTTTTGTATATACACACACAAATGGGATGGCTGGATCATATAATAATTCTATTTTTAATTTTTCGAGAAACTGTCATACTGTTTTCCATAGTGGTTGTACTTTTGTACACTCCTACCAACAGTCCATAGGACTCCAATTGCTCGCCAACACTTCTCATTTCCTGATTTTTTTAAAAGATTTTATTTATTTATTTGACAGAGAGAGACACAGTGAGAGAGGGAACACAGGTGGGGGAGTGGGAGAGGGAGAAGCAGGCTTCCTGCTGAGCAGGGAGTCTGATGTGGGGCTTGATCCCAGGACCCCGGGATCATGACCTGAGCTGAAGGCACACACTTAACGACTGAGCCGCACAGGCTCCCCATCATTTCCCGATTTTTTTTTTGATAGTAGCCATCCTAATGGAGTATAAAATGATCTCACTGTGATTTTGGTTTTCATTTCTCTAATGACTGGTGACATTTGGCATCTTTTCATATGATTATTGGCCATTTGTATATCCTCTTTGGGGAAACGTCCAATTTTTCTACCCATTAAATTTTTTTTTTTAGTTTTCTCTATTATCTTTCTGGTCTCTATTTCACCGATTTCAGCTCTAATCTTTGTTATTTCCTCCCTTCTGCTTGCTTTATGTTTAGTTTGTTCTTTTTCTATGCCTTCTTTTTCTTAAAGATTTTATGTATTTGACAGAGAGAGAAAGCACAAGCAGGGGGAGTGGCACGCAGAGGGAAAGGCAGAAGCAGGGTCCCGTTGAGCAGAAACCCTTACAATGTGGGGCTCAATCCCAGAGCCCTGGGATCATGACCTGAGCTGAAGGCAGACGCTTAACTAACTGAGCCACCCGGGTACACCTTCCCCCCCTTTTTTTAAGTAGGCTCCATAGCCAGCATGGAGCCCAATGTAGAGCCTGAACTTATGAACCTGAGATCAAGACCCAAGATGATATCAAGAGTGGGACACCTAACCAACTGAGGCACCCAGGTGCCCCTTCTTTTTCTATGTCTTATGATACAGGTTTAGGTTATTCATTTGAGATCATTCTTTTTTTTTTTTTTTTTTAAAGCAGGCAAAGAGGCAGACAGAGAGAGGGGGGGAAGCAGGCTCCCTGCTGAGCAGAGAGCCCGATGTGAGGCTCGATCCCAGGTCCCTGGGATCACGACCTGAGCCGAAGGCAGGGGCTTAACCCACTGAGCCACCCAGGCACCCCGAGATCATTCTTTTTAAATATAGGAATTTCAGCTATAAATTTCCCTCTAAGTACTACTTTAACTGTATCCCATAAGTTTTGATATATTGTATATTTATTTTCATTCATTTCAAGATATTTCTAATTTCCTTGTGATCTCTTTTTTGACTCACTGATTATTTAGAAGTATGTTTTTAAGGGCACCTGGTTGGCTCTGTTGGTTGAGCATCTGACTCTTGATCTCAGCTCAGGTGTGATCTCAGGGTGGTGCGTTCAAGCCCTGTGTTGCCATGCTGGGGATGGAGCCTACCCAAAAAAAAAAAAAAAAAAAAAAATTATGTTGTTTAATATGCACATATTTGTGAGTTTCTAAGATTTCTTTGTGTAATTGATTTCTGCCTTCAATCCATTGTCGTGGGAAAAACGTATTTTTTATTATTTCAATTCTTTTAAATTTATTGAGTTTTGTTTTATGCCCTGGCACATGGTGTACACTGGAGAATGTTCCATGTGCTCGTAAGAGTAACATGCAGTCTGCTGTTGTTGGGTGGAGTTTTCTGTAGATGTCTTTTAGATCTAATTTGTTTATAGCATTGTTAAAATCTTCTATTTCCTTAGTGATCTCTGTCTAGTGTATCTACCTTTATCGTTCTTTAAAATATTTTTGATGATTGAAAGGAAAAATTGTAAGATTGTTCAGTGCAGTTTACAATGCATGTAAATGTACTTTGAGACACCTATAACATAAAGAGGGGAAGGTAAAGATATCTATATGGTCATTAGATTTCTACATTCTATTTGAAATTATACTGTATTCATCTAAGTAGTCTATAAGTATATTGTAATCCCTAGAGACACACTTAAAAAACCTATGCAAAGGGATATACTCAGACAATAAATAAATTAAAACAAAATGAGAATATTATTATTCAAAATATTCAAAACACTAAAAAAGCAGAAAAGAGTAAAAAGAGAATTGAAAAATGGAACAAATAAAAACCATTTATTTGGTTTAATGGTAGACATAAATCCAATCAATAATTACATTAAGTACAAATGGATTAAACATAATAACTAAAAGATATATATTGTCAGAGTGGATAAAACAATACCTAACTAAATGCTGTTTAAGAAACCTACTTTAGGGGCACCTGGGTGGCTCAGTGGGTTAAAGCCTCTGCTTTCAGCTCAGGTCATGATCCCGGGGTCCTGGGATTGAGCCCCGCATCGGGTTCTCTGCTCAGCAGGGAGCCTGCTTCCTCCTCTCTCTCTGCCTGCCTCTCTGCCTACTTGTGATCTCTGTCAAATAAATAAATAAAATCTTTTAAAAAATCACCCTACTTTAAATATAATGATACAGGTAGATTAAAAGTAAAAAGATGGAAAAAGAAATACCATAGGAACATTAATCAGAAGAGCTAGAGTAGACATATAGTATCAGACAAAGTAGATTTCAGAGCAAAGAAAATCATCAGGGATAAAGAAGAACATTACATAATGATAAAAATGTCAATTCACTAACAAGATACAATAATCCAAAATGCATCTGCATCTAATACCAGAGCCTCAAAATTCTGGAAACCAAAACTGAAAGAACTAAAGGAAAGAACAGACAAATCCAAAATTATAGTTTGGGACTTAAATACCCCTCTCTCAATAATCATTATAACTCAGTAGATGGAAAATCAATAAAGACACAGAGAATGGAACAAGACCATAACCAACTGGATCTAATTGACATCTGGAGAACACTCAACAGCAGAACACACATTCTTTTCAAGTGAACATGGAAGATTCACCAAAATAGACTATATTTTGGATCAGAAAGCAAACCTTAAAAAAAAAAAAAGCAAACCTTAATAATTTTAAAAGAATTGAAATCATGCAAAGTATGTCCCCTGACCTTAATGGAAGCAAACTAGGAATAAAAAAAAAAAAATGAAATAGGAGAATCTCTAAACACTTGGAAATTAAACAACAGACTTCTAAATAATTGATGGATCAAAGAGAAAATCTCAAACGAAATTAGAAAATATCAGTATCCCTTACAGAGGGAACGTACCTCAATATCATAAAAGCCATATATGAAAAACACACAGTGAATATCCTCCTCAACGGGGAAAAACTGAGCTTTTCTCCTAAGGTCAGGAGCACAGCAGGGATGTCACCTGCTGTGACATGTCAGGGATGTCACCACTGTTGTTTTACCATAGTACTGAAAGCCCTAGCCTCAGAAATAAGACAACAAAAAGAAAGAAAATGCATCCTAATCAGCAAAAAAGAAGTCAGACTCTCACTTTTTGCAGATAACATTATACTCTATGCAGAAAACCCAAAAGACTTCACCCCCAAATTGCTAGAACTCAAACAGGAATTCTGCAAAGTTGCAGGATATAAAATCATACACAGAAGTCAGTTGCATTTCTATGCACTAACAATGAGGAAGAAGAAAGAGAAATCAAGGAATCGATCCCATTTACAACTGCACCAAAACCCATAAGAGATCTAGGAATAAATCTAACCAAAAAGGTAAAAGATCTATACTCTGAAAAGTACAGAACACTTATGAAAGAAATTGAGGATGAAATAAAGACATGGGAAAACATTCTATCATAAACTGGAAGAATAAATATTGTTAAATGTCTATGCTACCCAAAGCAATCTACACATTTAGTGCAATACCTATCAAAATACCATCAACATTTTTCACACAGCTGGAACAAACAATCCTAAAATTTGTATGGAACCAGAAAAGATCCCAAATAGCCAAAGCAATCCTGAAAAAGAAAACCAAAGCTGAGGGCATCACAATTCAAGCTATATTACAAAGCTGTAATCACCAAGACAATATGGTACAGGCACAAAAACAGAAACATCGATCAATGACACAGAATAGAGAACCCAGAAATGGACCCTCACCTCTATGGTCAACTAATCTTCAACAAAGCAGGAAAGTATATCCACTGGAAAAAAGACAGTCTGTTCAACAAATGGTGTTGGGAAAATTGGACAGCCACATGCAGAAGAATGAAAGTGGACCATTTTCTTATACCATACACAAAAATAGACTCCAAATGGATGGAAGACCTAAATGTGAGACAAGAATCCATCAAAATCCTAGAGAAGAACACAGGCAGCAACCTCTGTGACCTTGGCCAAAGGAAATTCTTGCTAGACACATTTCCAAAGGCAAGGGAAACAAAGGCAAAAATGAACTACTGTGATTTCATCAAGATAAAAATCTTCTCCACAGCAAAGAAAATAGTTGACAAAACCAAGACAATTTACAGAATGGGAGAAGATATCTGCAAATGTCTTATCAGATAAAGGGCTCCTATCCAAAATCTAGAAAGGACTTATCAAACTCAACACCCAGAAAACAAATAATCCAGTCAAGAAATGGGCAGAAGACATGAACAGACATTTCTCCAAAGAAGACATCCAAATGGCCAACAGACACATGAAAAAGCCCTCAACATCACTTGGCATTGTGGAAATACAAATCAAAACCACACTGAGATACCACCTCATACCAGTCAGAATGGCTAAAATTAACAAGTCAGGAAACAACAGACATTGGTGAGGATGCAGGGAAAGGGGAACCCTCTTACATTGTTGGTGGGAATGCAAGCAGGTGCAGCTGCTCCAGAATACAGTACAGAGGTTCCTCACGAAGTTAAAAGTAGAATTACCCTACAACCCAGGAATTGCACTACTAGGAATTTACCCCAAAGATACAAATGTAGCAGGCATGTATACCTCAGTGTTCATAGCAGCAATGTCCACAACAGCCAGACTGTGGAAAAAGCCCAGATGTCCATCGATAGATGAATGAAGAAAGAAGATATATATATATATATTTATATGATATATATATCATATAAATATATATAATATATATTATATATAAAATATATATAATATAATATAAATAATATATATAATATAAATAAAGAAGATATGATATATATAATGGAATATATTATATATATTATATATAATATATATATTACTCAGCCATTAAAAATAATGAAATCTTGCCATTTGCAACAATGTGGATGGAGCTAGAGGGTATTATGCTGAGTAAAATAAGTCAGTCAGAGAAAGACAAATACCATGTGATTTCACTCATATGTGGAATATAAGAAACAAAACAGATAAACATAGAGGAAGGAAAGGAAAAATAAAATAAAATGAAAACAGGGAGACAAACCAAAAGAGACTTTTAACTCTAGGAAACAAACTGAGGGTTGCTGTGGGGAGATGGGTGAGGGGATGGTGTAATTAGGTGACACATCAGGGAGGGCACGGGGTATTATATACAACTGATGAATCACTAAATTCTATGTCTGAAACTAATAATACAGTATATGTTAATTAGATTAAATTTAAATTTAAAAGGATAATAAAAGAAAATATGAATATCTCTCAACTTAGATGCAAAATCCTCAACAAAAATTGGCAAATAGAATCAAGTAGTATATAAAAGGTTAGTATGCATTCAGCCACAGAAAGCCATAAAATTCTAGAAAATGCTATACCATGAATGAACACTGAAAACATTATGCTAAACCAAGTGAGCTAGACACAAAAGAACGACTACTGTATAGTTCCAGGTATATGAGGTAATAGGTAAATTCACAGACACATAAAGTAGAATAAAGGTTACCAGGGCCTGGGGGGAATGGGAAGTTAATTGTTTAATGGGTATAGTTTCTATTTGGGACAATAAAAAAACTTTGGGAAATGGATAGTGGTGACAGTTGCACAACATCATGAATGTACTTAATGTCACTGAATTGTACATTTAAAAATGGTTAAAATGGTAAATGTTATGTTATGTGTATTTTATGACAATAAACAAACAACACACATCACAACCATGCAGGATTTATCCTGGTAATTTTAGGATGGTCTAATATTTAAAAATTAATCAATGTAATCATAATAGCAGCCTAAAGAATGTCCATTCATGATAAAAACTGTTAGCAAACTAGGAATAGAAAGAAATTTCCCTAACCTGATAAAGGTATCTACCTAAACCTATAGCTGACATTACACTTACTGGTGAAAGTCTTTTCCCTTAAGATCTAAAACAAGGAAAGAATGTTCTCTCTCACAGGTCCTCTTCAGTATTGTACTAATAGTGCTAAGACATAAAATAAGGCAAGATAAAGAAATAAAAGGCAGGGGCGCCTGGGTGGCTCAGTGGGTTAAAGCCTCTGCCTTCTGCTCGGGTCGTGATCCCAGAGTCCTGGGATCAAGCCCCACATTGGGAATCTCTGCTCAGCAGGGAGCCTGCTTTCCCCCCACCTCCCACCCCCCGCCTGCCTCTCTGCCTACTTGTGATCTCTGTCTGTCAAATAAATAAATAAATAATCTTAAAAAAAAAAAAAAGAAATAAAAGGCATACAGATTGCATAATATGATTGTCAGTGTGTAAAATCTCAAGTAACTGGGATGCCTGGGTGGCTCAGTCAGTTGGGCCGTTGCCTTTGGCTCAGGTCATGATCCCAAGCTCCTGGGATCGAGTCCCCCATTGGGCTCCTTGCTCAGTGGGAAGCCTGCTTCTCTCTCTGCCTTTGCCTGCCACTTTGCCTGCTTGTGCTCTCTCTCTGACAAATAAATGAATAAAATCTTTAAAAAAATGTTTAAAAAATATCTCAAGTAACCTATAAAATACCTCCTACAACTAAAAGGTGCCACTAGCAATGTCACAGGATATAAGGTCAACATACAAAAATCAACTGTATTTCTCTGTATTAACAATGAGCAATTGAAAGCCAAAATCTAAAAAATAGTATCATTTACAGTCACTCTGTGAAAAATGAATTGCTACAGTCCAAGAAAACATGTACAGGATGTATATGCTTAAAACCACAAAATATTGGGGACACCTGGGTGGCTCAGTGGGTTAAAGCCTCTGCCTTCGGCTCAGGTCATGATCTCAGGGTCCTGGGATCGAGCCCCGCATCGGGCTCTCTGCTCAGCAGGGAGCCTGCTTCCCCCTGTCTCTGCCTGCCTCTCTGCCTACTTGTGATCTCTCTCTCTGTCAAATAAATAAATAAAATCTTAAGAAAAAAACACAAAATATTGGTTGGAATTGTAGAAGAAATTCTGACACAGAGTTGTACTACTTGAGGAATTACACTACTCGATTTTAAGACTTATATAGAGCTAGGCGTGCCTGGATGGCTCAGTTGGTTGAACAGTGGACTCAGTCTTAGCTCAGGTCATGATCTCAGCGTCCTGGGATTGATCCCCATGCCAGCCTCCATGCTCGGCAGGGAGTTGGCTCAAGGATTCTCTCTCTCCCTCTCCCTTTGCCCCCTGCCCTGCTCTCATGTGCACTCTCTCTCAAATAAATAAACAAATCTTTAAAAGAATAGACATATATAGCTAGAGTAATCAAGACTGTGAAGTATGTGCAAAAAAGATACATAAATCAGGTGCACCTGGGTGGCTTAGTTGGTTAAAACACAAACTCTTGATTTTGATCTCAGGGTCATGTGTTTGAGCCCCTCGTGGAAGCTGCTTAAGATTCTCTCTCTTTCTGCCCCTGCCAACTCCTGCCCTCTCTTTCACTCTCTCTCTAAAAGGAAGGAAGGGAGGAAGCAAGGAAAGGAGGGACGGAGGGAAGGAGGGAAGGAGGGAGGAAGAAAGGAAGACAAATCAGTGAAACAAAAGAGATATAGACTCAAGCTAATACGGTCATTTAATTTCTACAAATGGGGCAATAGTAAATTAATGCAGGAAGGACAGTTCTGGAATAATTGTATATCCATATGCAACTCCCCTCCCCAAATTCTTGACAAAAATTAACTCAAAGTGGGTCATATATATCAATAAAAGCATAAGATGTGGAAGAAAACCTTTGTGACTGGCGATTATGTTAAGAGTTCTTAGATATGACATCAAAACCATGATTCATGAAAGAAAAAAAATTGGAAGCTGAACTTTACCAAAATAAAAAACGTTTGCTTTGTGGAAGACACTGTTCAGAAAATGAAATAAACTATAGACTGAGAGAAAGATGTTCGTTCATCACATAGCTGATACAGAACTTTCAATCAGAATACAAAATCCTCTCAAGCCTCAACACTAAGATAACTAACAACCTCATTCAACAACTAAAACAGTTTACTGGACAAGATATATGGATGGTAAATACGTCTGTGAAACAACGTCCCTACTAAGGGATAAAATAAAACCATGATGTGATCTGCTACATACTTTCTAGAATGGCTTAAGCAAAAAAATACTGATGATATCAAGTGATAACAATGATGCAGAGCACCTAGCTCTCATATATTTCTAATGGGAAAGGAAAAATGATATAACTGCTCTAGAAAACAGGTCGGCAGTTTTTTATGTTAAACCCTAACACCCACCATAGCATCCACCAATCCCAATCCCGAGACTTTACAGCAGATATAAGTGAAGTTTTCCTTAAAGGGCTAGAGAGTTGGGACACCTTCGTGGCTTAGTTGGTTGGGCGTCTGCCTTTGGCTTGGGTCATGATCCCAGGGTTCTGGGATCGAGTTCTGCGTCGAGACTTGCTCAGAGGGGAACCTGCTTCTCCCTCTCCCTCTGCCACTCCCCCTGCGTGTGTGTGTGCTCTCTCTCTCGATAAATAAATAAATAAATCTTTTTAAAAAGGGGCTAGAGGGGCGCCTGGGTGGCTCAGTGGGTTAAGCCTCTGCCTTCAGCTCAGGTTATGATCTCAGGGTCCCGGGATCAAGTCCTGCATCGGGCTCTCTGCTCAGCGGGGAGCCTGCTTCCCTCCCCTCTCTCTGCCTGCCTCACTGCCTACTTGTGATCTCTCTCTCTCTCTGTCAAATAAACATATAAAATTTAAAAAAAGAGGCTAGAGAGTAAATATTTTAGGCTTAAAGACATAGTTCTCTGCCACAACTACTCTGCAATGTCACTGTAGTGCAAAAGCAGCTATAAGAGAAGTATGTAAATGAAGGGGCAAAGCTGTGCTGCAATAACATTTTATTTGCAGAAATAGGCCACCAGCCCACAGGCCATAGTTTGCCACCTCTTGCCCTAGAGAAATGAAAACTGTGTTCATTGAAAACACATTTACAAATGTTTATAGCAACTCTATTCATAATTACCAGAAATTGGTAACAACCCAAATGTCCTACATATGGTAAATGGCTAAACCTGCAGTACATTCATAGAGAACCATTACTCAGCAAAGAGGGAGAATAACCTACATGCAAGGACTTGGATGAATTTCAAAAGCATAATCTAAGTGACATAAGCTAGTATCAAAAGGTTACATACTATATGATTTCATTCATATGATATTCTTGAAGTGACAAAACTAGAGTGTAAAGAAATAATCAGTGATAAAGGTTGAATGTGGGGTGACTCAAAATTGGTAATGGGATTGAATCTTGGGGGATGATGGAATGGTTCCGTATCCTGATTGTGGAAGTGATTCTATGAATCTATACATCTCAAAAGTCATAAAGCTATATACTTCCCAAAAGGGCAGTTTTTTGTGATGAGCATTTACCATTAATACCAACATCAATTCTCCCTATTAAAAAGAGAGTAATCATCATTTTGTGCCTTCATTTCCTTACCACCTAATTCCTTCTTAGCCATTTGCATGCTGTTTTTTGTCTGTACCATTTCTTTCAAAAATCAACTTTAAGAAAGCAAGTTTAAAGAGTTTTTCATCATTCCTGGTTTTTTTTTTTTTTAAGATTCATTCACTTATTTTAGAACGAGAACGAGAGTGTGAAAGCAGGAGCAGGAGGGGCAGAGGGAGAGGGAGAGAGAATCTCAAGCAGATTCTGCACTGAGCTCAGTGCCTAACATGGAGCTCAATCTCATGATCCAGAGATCATGACCTGAGCCAAAAACAGGAGTTAGATGCCTGACTGTGCCACCCAGGCACTGTGAGCTCTGTATTTTTAATAAGGTCCTCAGCCTGGGGCGCCTGGGTGGCTCAGTGGGTTGGAGCCTCTGCCTTTGGCTCGGGTCATGATCCCAGGGTCCTGGGATGGAGCCCCGCGTTGGGCTCTCTGCTCAGCGGGGAGCCTGCTTCTCTCCCGGCCTCTCTGCCTGCTTGTGATCTCCGTCAAATAAATAAATAAAATCTTTAAAAAAAAAAATAAGGTCCTCAGCCTGACATGGGGCTCAGACTCACCACCTTGAGATCAGAACCTGAGCTAAACCAAGAATGCGGTACTTAACCGACTGTGCCACTCAGGCTCCCCTGTTCCTGATCTTTTGGTAGCATTTTATGCTGTTGATTATTCTCTTCTTAAAGCTCCACTTTTTAGCTTCTGGGATGTTGTATTTTTTGGATGTTCCTTCAGCCACATTGAGTTCTACAGTTACATAACCTGTTCCTTTTTATGTTTAATGTCTGAACAACAAGCAACAGAATTATATAGAACTGTGCTGTCCGACACACTAGACACATATGGCACTTGAGCACTAGAAATGTAGCTACTGCTACTGAGCAATGAAGTTTTAAAGTTGATTTAATTTTAATTAATTTAAATTTAAAAACTTGATATCCGGTGCTCACTTCTGCAGCACATATGCTAAAATTGGAATGATACACAGAAGATCAGCATGGCTCCTGAGCATGGATGACATGCAAATTTGTGAAGCATTCCATATTTGCAAATCAACAAAAAGATAAACAAACAACAAACTTGATATTCAGTTCAATTCCTGAATACTTCTAAGTATGTCTGGAACAACTTGGGTATATTCATCTATTTTTTTAACCCTAAATCTAATCTAAATGTAAATACAGATCAAGTATTTTTCATGAAACGTTGGCATCTGAATTAAGATGTAAATGTAAAATATACACCAAATTTTAAATGCTTAGTACAAAAAGTAAGATAGCTTATTAACAATTTGTTTATATTAATTGCATGTTGAAATTGTAATATTTTAAGTATATTGGTTGAATAAAAGATTATTAAAATTGGTTTCTCCTGTTCCTTTTTACTTTTTAAAGTGTGGTTTCTAGAATATTTTAAGTTACATGTTTGGTCACATTAGACAGCACTGATTTGGGGGACTCAGTTCCCATAGATACATACACATGTACATATATACACACATACACACATATATGTATATGCATACAAATACATATACATATGTGTGTGTGTGTATTCCTTAATTTATTATTTGTACAAGCTTTGTCTCACATAATTTCAGGCAGGGTTGTGCTGTCATGTCATAGCTCCAAACCCTCTGTCAGTTGATGGGTAAAAGATCCATTTCTGCACATGAAAGACAGTTAAGGCTGTATGGACGTCAAGAGCAGCAAGTGCAAGAGCCTCTATTTTCAGAGAGGCGATCAAAGCAAAAGTGTTTTTTTTTTTTAAAGATTTTATTTATTTATTTGACAGACGGAGATCACAAGTAGGCAGAGAAGTAGGCAGAGAAGCAGGCACGAGAGAGAGGAGGAAGCAGGCTCCCCGCTGAGCAGAGAGCCCAATGCGGGGCTTGATCCCAGAACCCTGGGATCATGACCCGAGCCGAAGGCAGAGGCCTTAACCCACTGAGCCACCCAGGCGCCCCAAAGCAAAAGTTTTAAAATGAAAATAACTTATGTCCAAGAACCAAAAAATGGCAGTGTGTGGTCATGTTGGTTCTTTTTGTTTCTGAGGTTCCTCATGAACATTTTAAATCTCATCATGTCTATTGAGTTCAAAGGCCATGAGAATATTCAAAATGCTGTCTACAAAGCAGTAGTTTAGGATTACTGTAGAATCATACAAATTGGGAAAACAGAAAATGATGGGATGAACTGACAGTATGCATGATTCTGAAGAAAAAAGAAATCATGTGATATATGAAAGATGTATCTGCAGTTGATGATGATTAGCAATAGAGGCTAGGGGTATTTGAAATGAGAGAAACTTGTTTGACCAGCATCAATGTTAAATGCCTGTTAGTTCAATTAGTTCAGAAGTTAAGGACTCTGATTAATCAGGTAAAACTGATGCTAATGAAAAATGTCATAAGCCAAATATTTCTATGGAGTCATCTCTCACTTGAATTTGCAGTGCATCAACATGAGTAATGGAGCCATTAGAGTGGAATTCATCTCCCTGCTAAGGAGTTCCTTTGTAGAGAACATTATAGTTAGATGTATGATTTGGAGGAGGGGTAATTACTTGTGAGAAATTTGGATGTAACTGGTTTGTGCTGGGAAAAGATGTGGACTAGAATGGACATCATCATGGAGAATGTCTATTTGAAAGCACAGGTCAGACTCATCTTCCTATTTGGTGAAAACTAAGTTTTTTAAAAAGATTTAATTAATTAATTTTAGAGAGAGGGTGGAGAAGAGGGAGAGAAAATATCCAGCAGACTTCCTGCTGAGCCCAAAGTGGGGGCTCAGCCCCACAACCCAGAGATACACCCTGAGCCAAATCAAGAGTCAGAGGCTTAACGTACTGAGCCACCCAGGTGTCCCCCAAATTTATGTTTTGAAGCATAATAAACATACTTAAGAAAAGTCATCTGAGTTCTTCAAGAAGATTCTCCTTTTGGCCCAATGCTTTTCAGTTTATTTGACTTAAACAGATTAATGGTAGTGATTTTACCAGGTAAGTGTGCTTGGGAAAGTTGCTTGCTGTTCACTCCCTTGGTTTCCTATCTGTAAAACCAAGGATGATAATATTTAATAGTACCCTCCTGAAGCTGTTGAGAATTAAATGAGCTAATACATGTCAAATGTTAAGAGAAGGACATGGAACAGATCAAGTTCTTATTTGTTAGCTATGGCTGTGTTAGTAATAACACATCCAAGGCAAACTCATGGCTTCAACTGTCACCTAAGGTTTATGATTTCCAATCCATCACTGATCTTCATCCTACTATTCCATCTCTATATTAGGTATCTCCACTCGGATATATAAATGGCACCTAAAGGGAAATAAATCAACTATCTAAAATAGGATCTTCTATCCCAAACCACATTCTCTTTGTTCTTTTTTTTTTTTTTAAGCTTATCTATTTATTAGAGAGAGAGAGAGAGAGTGAGAGAGAACGTGTGCGCCCGCACAAGTAGGCGGAGCACCAGGCAGAGGGAGAAGAAGTGTCCCAGCTAAGCAGATAGCCCGATGTGGGACTTGATCCCAGGATCCTGGGATCATGACCTGAGCTGAAGACAGACACCTAACAAGGACTGAGCCACCCAGGCACCCTAAGTGTTATTTCTAATATATGTCATACTACTAATCTCAGAATCATTTGTTTTTTTTATTCACATCCAATATGACTGAGATAAAACAAAAGAGAACACTCTTTTTCCTCCCATTATAAAACAATACTTGCTGATTGTAAAAAATTTGGGAAGATATGGAAAAATAAAAAAGGAGAGGCTGGGAAGATGGCCTGTAGAGGCCAGGTTAATTCTAGGTGATTGGATACAGTTATATTTTGCCTACATTAAAAAAAAAAAGATAAAAATAAGAGTAGTTTGTCCGGTTAAGCACCCAACTCTTGGTTTTGGCTGAGGTCATGATCTCCTGTCCTGGGACTGGGCCCCACATGGGGCTCCACACTGGGCTTGGAGTCTGCTTACCATCCTCTTTCCCTCCCCCTCTGCACACTGCCTGCACCATTCAGCCTCGTGCACATGGATACTCTCTAAATAAAATCTTTAAAAAAAAGATAAAAATTATCCATAACCACAAATTCTAAACTTCCAGCTAAAAATTTCAACATATTTCATTTGATATTTTCCTGGATAATTAAGACCCTATTGTATGTATACAGGGATATGATCTTTTTATACCTAATGTCTTCACCACTGAAAACATTTTATAAAGCATTTTTAACTAAGATTTCAAAATTCAAATTTGCAAAGTAAACTTTTTTTAATGACTTGTTTTTGTTTTATGGCTACAATATATACTCATATATTCCTGAAGATAATAATTTAATTCTTACAAGTTTTCTTCTGCTCTTTGTTTTGCTTCCTCTGGTACTTGTTCTCAGCTAATTATTACATTGGATATTCTAAAAAACCTGCTGGTACCTTGTTTTCTGTAGTGAAAACATGAATGAAGGGGCTGTGAAGGTGAATGTAGAGTTTTTTGCCTTCATCCATGGTAGAACAATTGAGGGAGGCCCACTTTTGCCAACATAAATTGTTACTAAGTGTTAGGGCTCACTTCATTTGTACTGCTTTGGGGTACAAAGCATTTTGGGGTACTGCTTTCCTGGCCCAAAATGATTTTGTAGGAGGGAAAATCATTGTTGTACATTAATAGAATTTTGCTCTTGTTTTAAATTGCTCTCAAGAACAGAATGACTATGAAACAAAAGTGTTTTTCTTATAAAAAAGAACAGGTGTGGGAGATGTATCTTACCACCAAAATACAAAGAATTTTAAACCTCCTTTTCAAATTAAACTGTGTAATTTCATAAATCAGATAATTTAATCAAAACAAAATACTGTTTTTAAATGGTAAATGTATTCTTTATTGTTTAAATATAACTTGAATTCAAAAGAAGCATTTCCCAGACCTGTATGCAAGTTTAGGAGTATCACCAATTTGACTTTTTTTTTTTAAAATTTTTTATTTCTTTTCAGCGTAACAGTATTCATTGTTGACTTTGTTTTTAAGTCGTCAGAATATCTGACTTCTTTAATAAGTTGACTTATTCCTGTTCTGAGAAAGCCATTCAATAAAAAGCAGTCTCGGAGTGGGGGTTGGGCGGAAATAAATATTTTTGAAGATCTGGAAAATACAGATGACTCATGTTTAGATGATTACTATAAACATTTTGGTAAATACCGTTCTGCTATTGAAATATATATATTTGTATATATATATAAATATAAAAATGGGGGTCTCTTCAAATTATACAATTATAACCGTCCAAAACCAGTTATTTGTGGCCTTTTAATTATGGACTTTCAATTTTCTCATATAACATGTTCTTTTAAAATACATGAATTTTAACATGTATGCTTCTTATTCACACGTGTCCGACATAACATATTTAACCAACAGCCTCCAGAAAGGTGTTTCCAATTTTCACGCTCACCAAAATGGCCTGAGAGTGCTTTTCCCTTCCACAGCATCACGTTAATTAAAAGAAACGGCCGAAAGTTTTGAGAACCCACGCGGTAAAACATCGTCCCGCTGATACAATTACTAGTCCCTTGGTCCTAGCGCGGTGTTGAACTTCCCCTTCCCACGCCTCACAGCAGACGCTCCCACAGCGTAAATACCACCAGGCCTCTGCAGGACCACGCGTAGCCAAGGGCCGGGCCGCCCAGAGGGCCGTGCGCGGCGGGAGGGACGCCAACGTCGGCGTGGCGCACAGTGCTGACGCAACACGCACGCGGGGAGGGCCGCTCGTCGGCCGGCGACGGCGCTGCGTCACGGGCTTTCAGGCGCTTCGCTCTTGGAGACGGCGACGGCTGTGGGCCTCGGCTCTGGCCTCCCGCGCCCTGGGAGTCAGGTCGGTGGCGCGATGAGGCGCAGCAAGGCCGACGTGGAGCGGTACATCGCCTCGGTGCAGGGTTCCGTCCCATCGCCCCGAGAGGTGAGTGGATCTTGGAGAGCCGGTGGCCTCCGCCCTGGCCCTGCCGCGGCCCCGCGCGGCGCCGGCGTCATGGCTCCCGGCGGCCGCCGCTCCCTGGCGCGTTGAAGCGCCCGCCGGCTCCCGCGGTCCGGTGGGCGGCGTGGCGCTCGTGAGCTTGAGGTGGAGGGTGGGGGTGGGAAGGCCGCGGCGGGTGCCGTTGGCGCCAGCTCTTCCTCTTCCTCCTGGCCTGCTCCTGACGGTCCTTATTGGCGGGCCCGTCGCGTCCCGGGGTTCTCGGCTGCGTCCCCGCGGCCTCGTCACCGGGGCTCCGGAGCCTGCCATTTGCGGCGGGTTTCTTCTTTCCCGGACAGTTACCGCTGCGGCGGAAGCGTGCCGCTTTAGAGGTCCAGGCTTTAGAGGTCGGTGGAACCGAGCGCGGGGGCACTGACGCTCCTCCGGGGGGGCTTTTACTGCGGTGACGGGCAACCATCGTACGTATCCAGCGGACTGGTGCAGGGGTGGCCACGCTTGCAACTCCCTGACAGACCGCGCAAATGACACTGGGAGTTTTCTCTATTTTGAAGCATCTGTCATTGTGCGTTTATAAGGATTCTGTCCCTACTCTTCACACTCCACTCTCCCATTGCCTGTATTCTTTAAGAGGCTTCTTTCATCTGCTTTATTTTTTTTAAACGCAGTCTTGGGTATTCTGAATTTCTTACAGGCGGTTGTTACTATGGCTTAAAATTTTTAGCCTTTTTGACAACATGCTCAGCGTATTTTTTTCTCTTTTAAGATATTTGGTGCCAGATATTTTGGGTTCATCAGAATCTTAGTGATTGGATGTGGAGGGTGAGGAAAAAGGCTAAGTGTGGGTGGTGCGCACAGGATCTTGAGTCAATTTTCTTGGGAGTTGAATCACAGTACTGTCATTTGTAAGCTTTGTGATTTGAGGCAAGTTAAAAACTTAAGTAAGTTGGAGTAGTGGTATTGATAGGAGTATATAGGATGACTCATGGTAAACATTTAGGGCAATGCCTGGCACACAGTAAGTACTAAACGTTGATGTTAAAAGGACAGTCATTCAAGCTCTCTTCTAGGTAAGGGCCTCTGAGAATAAAGATGTGTTATTTCTTAATGTGTTATTTCTTTCTTAATAAAGAAATTAAAAGAAACCCAGGGATGAACATGATAATAATAGCTGCATAACTGTATCTTTAGTCATATACTAGGCATATGTCTTTGTAGGATTTTCGTAATTGGTCTGGTTTAGTTTTTTTTTAGGAATAAGGGAGTAGGTTATAGCTTGTTCCACCAGAAGAGAGGAATAGGTACCTACATACAGATTATAGTTTTTTGTTTTTTGTTTTTTTTTTTTTTTAAGATTTTATTTATTTATTTGTCAGAGAGAGAGAGAGAGCGAGCGAGAGCGAGCACAGGCAGAGGGAGAGGGAGAAGCAGGCTTCCCGCCAAGCAAGGAGCCCGATGTGGGACTCCATCCCAGGACGCTGGGATCATGACCTGAGCCGAAGGCAGCTGCTTAACCAACTGAGCCACCCAGGCGTCCCATACAGATTGTAGTTTTAACTGCTGGCATAGTCATAAACAACAAATGTGGTGCTGGAGTCTAAAACAGAACTTCATTAAAGGTTTCTGTACTGCTGAAATTGACATACTTTCTAAAAAGCCAAGTTTAGAGCTTTCTTGAGATTTTTAGTGGGGACCCTGGCTCCGAAAAGATTAAGATCTTAATTCTGTAGACAGAATTTAGAATGTTCTTTGAACTACCTAACTTTTCCATCAAATAAAGGGGGATGGAGTCAGAATTTTAAAGACTTGTTATTATGGCCACCTCTGTTTTACATTTAAAGAGTATTATTTTAATCAGATGTTTTTCTTCAAACAGGAAAAATCATTTACTTTAGAACTTGGGGATTTCAGTGGGATTTTTATTAGCAAATGAGTAACTTTGTAACAGGTGGTGGTGTTCTATAAACTTAGGTTTAAGTGAAAGGACAGAACAGGGTGCTTTGGATAGTTTCAAAGGGAGAGGGTGGTGGAGGCAGAGATGTGGCTTTGAAGAGTAGAAAGATTAGTATTTACTTGGCTTCCAGTTTGGTAGAGATTGGCCATGTGTGAACTGGTGATGCTTTCTGGGATGTCCTAAGTTCTGGAATGCAATGATGGGTACATAGTCTTACCTTTCCAGGCTTCTGTTATGCTTTCATTTGTTTGTCTTTTTTGTTTTGTCATTTTCTGTTCCTTCATGCCTGCTTTTGTCCTTGTTGATAGTATCACTTGTGTTTCTTTTCTTTCTCTAGTTAGATTCTATTTAGTTTTCCTAGATTTCTGTTGAGTTGGCCTCCCAATCCACGCCCCTAATTCCTACTGCTCAGATGCACTCTGACAGCTCCTAGTTGTTTGTTTACCGTATACTTTAGACTTCTGAATAATACATACTTTTATTGCTCTGTCTCCTTTTCCACATTTTAGATATTTTTGCCTCTGTCCTGCAGATCTCTGTCCACAGATTTTTCTCCCCCTCATCTTCTAGTTTTGTTGTTGTAATTTTTGGCTAGATGTATAGTTTGTGTTTATGTAATTATGATAAGGTATGTATTTTGCATTTGAGCCACCTTTATTGTGTAGTTTATTTTTCCTGGAGCGAATAGTTGCTTTATTTTTTTGGTTTGTTGAGTTATCTAGGAGGTATTACTAATTCTTTACCCAAACTCAGTTTAGCTCTCAAGTGTGATCAAAGAGGTCACATAATCCATTGATTTCAGCCTGAAAATTTTTTTAAGAGTCTTTCTTGTGGAGCACTCTTGTCTTACTGCTGCAGTCTGGATTGGCTTCTCCTTCTCTTGGCTGCACAATTCTACCTCTGGGGCTTGGCTTTATCATCATCTTGAGAATAACCTTCAGTTTTTTTTCTTTTTTAGACCCTTGGTTTTTTGTAATCCATGTCCTTTTGACTTTCTCTGTTTTGGTGTATCACAGTCTCCAGTTTACTTTGAGAAGGGATAGATGGGATTTTTTTTTTTTTTTTAACATGATATGCCTGAAGACGTCTTCACCTAATTTATAGTTTGGTTATCAGAGTCTACGTTTGAAATAATTTTTATCTCCAATTCTGAAAGTTGTTTGTTTGTTTTTTTTTTTTTTTTTAAGATTTCTATTTATTTATTTGACAGAGTGAAAGAGGGAATACAAACGGGAGTGGGAGAGGAAGAAGCAGGCTTCCCGCTGAGCAGGGAGCCTGATGTGAGGCTCCATTCTAGGGCCCTGGGATCATGACTTGATCTAAAGGCAGATGCTTAATGACTGAGCCCCCCTGGTGCCCCCAATTTTGAAAATATTGCTTTATTTTCTGATCATTTGTATTGTTAGAAATCTGATGTGATTCTTGTTATTGATAGTTTATAGGTTTTCTGGAGGTTTCTTTTAAGTTGGAAAACTCATTTCCTTCAGTTCTGGGACATTGTTTTATGTCTTTCAGCATCTGTACACCCCCCACCCATCCCAAGCTCCCTCTTCCCCTCACCCCAGTCTTATGTTTTTGTTAACTGAACGTTGGGTCTGGTTTGCTCTCCGTATCTTTCTTACTTGTGTCTTTATTCTATTTTTAACCTTCTCTTCCAAGGGAAGGAGATTGGGGAACTCATTGTTCAGTATCTAGAAACTTTGCTTATCTGCCTTTATAACTCCTGCCCTTACCCTTGTTAGGACCCCTCAAGTTTGGAGCCTGTTGATTTATACTGAGGAAAAATCATTTGCTTAAGCTTTTTGCAGTGTGTGTTGGGGACCTGGTGTAAAGGTGGAGAGTGATTTGGCTGTGCAAAAGCTGGGTTAATGTGACGTCCCTCCAGGTCTGAATGTTCCTCTTTTCAGCCCCACATCAGTTTTGAGAGTTAAAAGTGTAAATGAATTTAAATATTTGCTTACAGTGGCATAAAGTGTCATGGGAAGAAGCAGTGACTGAATCATGGATGTCCTGAATCATGGACTGACTGAATTATGGATAACATTGGCTCTTTTTCTTTCTACCTATGTATCCTTAAACAAGGCACTTAACCCCCTTTGGCTTCAGTTCCTTTATAAAATGAACAGAATAGAGACAGAAGAATATCAAACTTCCCCACAATTTTATGGTTCTGTATATTATTATTTAATAATTGCTGTTCATTTATCCTAAGATAGTCTTTAGTGGGCTATTTCGAAGCAAAATAGACAGTGGAGTTGGTTTTTCTATTATGTGTTGATATTGTAACTAGTGGGAATCTATTCATCTTTTAAAAGGGGGAAGAAAGCTCTGTTCATTGTAATGCCATCTTGATTATTGTATATTGTCATAAACTGCTTCATATGTCTTAAATTTATGGATTTGGGGAGGCTCTTATGATTACACTTCTAGCCTCCTTGTTTTTCTCATATGTTTTTCTTCATATGTCTTAAATTTATGGATTTGGGGAGGCTCTTATGATTACACTTCTAGCCTCCTTGCTTTTCTCAGGTGTTTATTAATACTGAAGTTTAAGATTGCTTGTAGTTCTTTTATATTTATTTAAAAAATTTATTTATTTATTTAGACTCTGAAGCAGACACCACACTGAGTGTAGAGCCCAGTGTGGGGCTCAGTCCCATGACTGCAAGATCATGACCTGAGCTGAAATCAAGAGTCAGATGCTTAACCAACTGAGCCACCCAGGCGCCCCTATAGTTCTTTACTTTTAAAATATATCCTGTTAAGGATGTATACTCAATACTGTTACACTGAGGTCTCTTGGAATAGTTTTCTGAGAATACATCACTATTTTGCCATAAAATGAGAGGATATTTTATATAGCTCTATTGAGATACAGTTTACCATTTGAAGTGTACATTGTGATGAGTTTTGGTATGTTATGTTATTGATGTTTTAAGTTGTAAAATATATGTAGTAAATCTGCCATTTTAATGCCTTTTTAAAAGTTTTTTATTTTAATTCCATTGTTAACACTGTTCTATTAGTTGCAGATACACAATATAGTGATTGTATTATAGTGATTATACAGTGGTCATCATAAGTGTATGTCTTTAATCCCTCTCACTTATTTTACCCATCCCCTTTCCCATTTCCCCTCTGGTAACCATCAGTTTGTTCTCTTGTTAAGAGTCTGTTTTGTGGTTTCTCTCTCTCTTTTTTCCTTTGCTCGTTTGTTTTGTTTCTTAACCTCCACATGAGTGAAATCGTATGGTATATTTGTCTCTCTCACTTATTTCACTTCGCGTTATACTCTCTAGCTCCATCCATGTTGTTGCAAATGGCAAGATTTTGTTCTTTTTTATGGCTAATACTCCATTTTGTATATATGTACCACATCTTTATCCATTTGACTCTTGATAGACACTTGGGCTGCTTCCATAATTTACCTTTTGTAAATAATACAGCAATAAATATGTGTGTGTGTATATCCTCTTGAATTAGTGTTTTTTTTAAACTTTTTTAAAAAAAGGTTTTACATTTTCATTTGAGAGAGTGAGCTTGTGCACACAAGTGAGGGGGAGGGGCAGAGAGAGAGGGAGAAGCAGACTCCCTGCTGAGCAGGGAGCCCAACAGTTCCAAGTGGCGCTTGATTCCAGGACCCCAAGATTACAACCTGAGCTGAAGGCAGACACTTAACCGACTGAGCCACCCAGGTGCCTCTGAATTAGTGTTTTTGTATTTTTTGAGTAAAAAACCAGTTGTTAATGATTACTGGATCATATGGTAGCTGTCTTTTAAGTTTTTGAAGAACTTCCATGCTGTTTACCATAACAGGTTCATCACTTTGCATTCCTACCAACAGTGCTAGAGGTTTCCTTTTTCTGCACATCCTTGTCAACAAGGATGGAAATTTTAGCCATTCTGATAGATGTGAGATGATCTGTCAGTCTAGTTTTGAATTGCATTTCCCTGGTAATGAGTGATAATGAACATCTTTTTATGTGTTTGTTGGCCATCTGTATGTCGTCTTTAGAGAAACGTCTGTACATGTCTTCTGTTCTTTTAAAAATTGTATTATTTTTTGGGTGTTGTATAAAGTCTTCAAGTATTTTGGTTTTGTTGTTTTGTTTTAAAGATTTTATTCATTTTACAAAGAGAGACCCAGCGAGAGAGGGAACACAAGTAGGGGGAGTGGGAGAGGGAGAAGCAGGCTTCCCGCCAGGCAGGGAGCCAGATGCCCAGCTCAGTCCCAGGACCCTGGGATCATGACCTGAGCTGAAGGCAGATGCTTAACTACTGAGCCACCCAGGCGTCCCAACTTCATGTATTTTGGATATGTCATTTGCAAATACCTTCTACTCAGTAGGTTGCCTTTTAGTTTTTTTATTCTTTCCTTCAGTGCAGAAGCTTTTTATTTTCATGTAGTACCGATAGTTTATTTTTGCTTTTATTTCCGTAGTTTCAGGAGACCTGTCTAGGAAAAGGTTGCTGTGGCTGATGTCAGAGAAATTACTTTTTGAGCTCTCTTCTACGAGTTTTATGGTTTCAGGTTTCACATTTAGATCCTTAATCCATTTTGAATTTATTTTTATGTATGGTGTGAGAAAGTGGTCCAGTTTTCTCCTTTTGCATGTAGCTGTTCAGTTTTCCCAACACCATTTGTTGAAGAGACCGTCTTTTTCCTATTGAATGTTTCCTCCTTTGTTGGAGAGTAACCATATAATCGTGTGTTTATTTTTGGGCTTTCTGTTCTGTTCTATTGATCTGTGTGTTTTTGTGCCAGTACTAAACTTTTGATTTTTTGTTTACAGCTTTGTAATACAACTTGAAGTCCAGAATTGTGGTACCTCCAGTTTTTGTTTGTTTGTTTGTTTTTTCCTTTTCCATTCTTGGCTATTCAGGGTCTTCCATGGTTGCATACAAATTTTAGGATTGTTTGTTCTAGCTTTGTAAAATATGCTGTTGGTATTTTGATTGCGTTAAATGTGTAGATGGCTTTTGGTGGTGTCAACCTCTTAACAGTATTTGTTCTTCCGATTCATGAGGATGGAATAGCTTTTTATTTTTTCTGTCGTTTGCAATTTCATCATTATTTTATAGTTTCCATCTCTTGTGAAGTTTGTTCTTAGATATTATATTATTTTTGGTGGAATTGTAAATAGGGTTGTTAATTTCTCTTTCTGTTGCTTCATACATAATGATTTATAGAAATGCAATAGATTTCTGCACATTGATTTTGTATTCTTGACTTTATTGAATTGATTTATCAGTTCTAGTAGTTTTTTTGGTGGAGTCTATGTATAGTATCATATCATCTGCAAATGGTGAAAGTTTTACTTTTTCCTTACCAATTTGGGGTGCTTTTCATTTCTTTTTGTTGTATTTCTATGACTAGGACTTCTAGTACTGTGTTGAATAACAACAGTAGTTAGAATGGACATCCTTGTCTTGTTTCTGACCTTAGCCCTTGGGAAGCTCTTAATTTCCCCCATTGAGTATGATGTTCACTGTGGGTTTTTTATGTAAGACTTTTATTATTTTGAAGTATGTTCCCTCTAAACTTACTTTGTTGAGGGTTTATATCATGAATGGATGTTGTACTTTGTCAGATGCTTCTTTTGCATCTTTTGAAATGAGCATATGGTTTTTATCCTTTCTCATTGATGGGATGTACCACGTTGATTGATTTGCAAATGTTGAACTACACTTGCATCCTGGGAATAAATCCCACTTGGTTGTGGTGAATGATTTTTTTAATGTGTTGTTGGATTCAGTTTGCTTGTATTTTGTTGAAGATTTTTGCAAATGTGTTTGTTAGATCTGTAGTTCTCTTTTTCAGTTGTGTCTTTATCTGGTTTTACTATCAGGGTAATGCTGGCCTTGTAGAATGAATTTGAATTTGGAACTTTTTCTTCCTCTTCTGCTTTTTGGAATAGTATGAGAAGAATAGGTATTAACTTTTCTTTAAATGTTTGGTAGACTTTTACTTCGAAGCTATCTGGTCATGGACTTTTGTTGGGAGTTTTTTTTTTTTTTTTTTTTTTTTAAGATTGTATATATTTATTTGACAGAGATCACAAGTAGGCAGAGAGGTAGGCAGAGAGAGAGGAAGGGAAGCAGGCTCCTTGCTCAGCAGAGAGCCCCGTGCGGGGCTCGAATCATGACCCAAGCCGAAGGCAGAGGCTTTAACCCACTGAGCCACCCAGGTGCCCCTAGTTGGGAGTTTTTTGATTACTGATTCAGTTTCATTGCCGGTAATCAATCTGTTCATATTTTCTATTTCTTCTTGCTTCAGTTTTGGTATGTTATTTGTTTCTAGGAATTTATCTGTTTCTTCTAGATTGTCTATTTTGTTGGCATGCAGTTTTTCTTTTCTTTGCTTTTTTCTTAAAGATTTTAATTTATTTGACAGAGATCACAAGTAGGCAGAGAGGCAGGCAGGGGGCGGGGGAAGCAGGCTCCCTACTGAGCAGAGAGTCCTATTCGGGGCTTGATCCCGGGATCATGACCTGAGCCGAAGGCAGAGGCTTTAAACCCACTGAGCCACCCAGGCACCCCGGCATGCAGTTTTTCACAATATTCTGTTACAGGTGGTGGTGGTTGTTTCCCTTTCATTTGTGATTTTGTTTGAGCCCCCTCTCCCCTCAGTATTTGTTTGATTGTTTGATGAGTTTGGCTAGAGGTTTATCAGTTTTGTTGATCATTTCAAAGAATCAACTCCTGGTTTCATTGATTTGTTATTTTAGTTTCTATAACATTTATTTTTGCTCTAATCTATATTATATTCTTTTGCTGGTCTTGGGTTTTGTTTATTTTTTTTCTGGGTCTTTTAGTTGCATTGGGGTTTTTCTTTCTTCAGGTGCACCTGTATTGCTATTAACTTTTTTTTTAAAGTTTCCATTTATTTATTGGAGAGAGAGCTAGCAAGAGAGAGCATGAGCAGGGAGGATAGGGAGAATTAGGCTCCCCAGTGAGCAGGGAGCCCCACGCAGGTCTCGATCCCATGACCCTAGAATCATGACCTGAGTTAAAGGCAGATGCCCAACTGACTGAGCCACCCAGGCACCTCTGAACTTCCCTGTTAGAACATCTTTTGTTGTATCCCAAAGATTTTTGGTCCGTTGTGTTTGTTTCTATGTACTTTCTGATTTCTTTTTTGACTCCTTGGCCCATTCATTGTTTAGTAGTATCATGTTAATAAACTGCATGTATTTGTGGTCTTTTCAGATTTTTTCTTGGGGTTGATGGCTTGTTTAATCATGTTGTCAGAAAAGATGCATGGTATAACTTTGATCTTTTTTAATTTGATGTGATTTGTGGCTTAATTTGTGATTTGTTCTGGACAGTGTTACGTGTGCACTTGTAAAGAATGTGTATTCTGCTGTTCTAGGATGGAACGTTCTGAATGTATCTGTTGAATCCATGTGTTCCACTGTGTCATTGAAAGCGACTGTTGCCTTGTTGATTTTTTGTTTGGATGATATGTCCATTGATGTATGTGAAGTGTTGAAGTACCTACTATTATTTTATTATTGTTGGTTAGTTCCTTTATGTTATTAACTGTTTCGTGAATTTGAGTGCTCCTATATTGAATGCATAAATATTTATAATTGTTATGTCTTGTGGTTGGATTTTCCCCTTTACAATGATATAATGTCCTTTATTATCTCTTGTTACAGTCTTTGCTTTCAAGTTTCTCTTGTCTGATACAACTATTGCTACTCCAGCTTTCTTTTGACAGCCGTTTGAATGATAAATATTTCTCCTTCCCGTTACTTTGAATCTGTAGTATCTTTAGATCTGAAATGAGTCTCTTGTAGGCAGTATATAGAAGGGTCTTGGTTTTTTTTTTTTTTTTTTAAATGCAGTCTGTCACCCTGTCTTTTGGTTGGAGCATTTAGACTTAGTCCATTTACATTCAAAGTAATTATTGATAGATATACATTGCTATTTTATTACTTGTTTTGTGTGGTTTTGCTCTGATCCTTGCGCTTTTTTATGATTTGCTGGGTTTAGTGATATACTTGGGGTCCTTTTTATTTTTTGCATATTTACTACCAGCTTTTGATTTGTGGTTACCATTAGGTTTGTATGTAACATCTTTAGAATGCATTTAGTATTCTGTATGAGTTAATGTTTATGTTTGAACCCATTCTTCTCCTCCCACCTCCATGTTTTAGGTATATAGTGTCACTCATTAACATCCTTTTATTTTGTGAGTCCATTGACTGATTTTGACAGATAAAATTATTTTTAAGTATAAAAGTCACATTTGTGATTCCTCCTTTTCATACTTATAGTCTTTCCTTTCCACTTAGAGTCCCCTTTAATTAACTTCTTGAAGGGCTGATTTACTGGTCATGAACTCCCTTAGTTTCTGTTTGTCTGAAAAACTCTTTATCTCTTTTATTCTGAATGATAGTCTTGCTGGATAAAGTAGTCTTGGCTGCACATTTTTCTCTTTCAGCCTTTTGAATCTGTCATCCCACTCTCTTCTGACCTGCAAAGTTTCTGCTGAAAAAAAATCCACTGATCGCTTCATGGAGTTTCCCTTGTATGTAACTCTCTTCTTTTCTCTTGCTGCTTTAAAATTTTTTTTCTTTGTTGGTACGTTTTGTCATTTTAATTACTATGTGTGTTGGTGTAGATAATCTTTGGTTGATTTTTTTTTTTTTTTTGGTAGGGGGAAATCCCTGTGCCTCCTGGATCTAGATATCTGTTTCTTTCCCCAGATAGGGAAGTTTTTAGCTTATTATTTCTTTAAACACATTTTCAGCCTTCTTTTCTCTCTCTTTTTCTTCTGGGGTCCCTATAATGTGGATATTATTACATTTGGTGGAGTAGCTGAGTTTCCTAAGTTTATTCTCAATTTGCATAATTTTTTCTCTTTTACTTGCTCAGCATCATTGCTTTTTCTAGCCTGCTATTTATTTCATCAAGGGTATTTTTAATTTCATTTATTATATTCTTCACCTCTGGATTTTTTTGTTTTTGTTTTTGTTTTTTTTTTGGGTATCTCTTTGTTAAGGGTCTCACTGATGTCTTCCACTCTTTTCTCAAGTCCAGGGAGTATCTGTATGAATATTACTTTAAATTCTCTATCATGTATATTATTTATATCTGTTTTGCTTAGGTGTTTTGCTGTGTTTATTATCCTGTTCTTTCGAGTCATATTCCTCTGTCTCCTTATTTTGCCCTACTTTCTATTTCTTTGTGTTAGGAAAGTCAGCTATGTCTCCCACTCTTGAAGGTAATGCCTTAGGAAAAGGAGGATGTAATGCCTTTGCAGTGCAGTGTCCCCTGTTTCCCAGGACCTGGTGCTTCAGGGAGTGTCTCCTCTGCATGTTGGATGTGCTCTGCTATTCTGTTCTGGCCAATTTTTTCTTTAGTCCAGTCATCTTTAGAGATTCTTTTTGCCTGTTGTGGGCAGTGTTTGTTCCCTGTTGGGGTGGCTGTGTTTTAGCAAGGTACATGCTGGGCTCTTTGTGAAATGAGATCTGCTGCCACTGCTTCTAAACTGATAAAAATGCGTGGGTCACAGATGTGGTGTGGGCAGGGTTTGCACTGATCTTCTGGGGCAGGAACCCACAGACAGGGCTGAGACTGAGGGAAGTGTGACTGGGAAGGATAGATCCACAGAAGCCTGGGTGGCATGGGGAAGGAAGGTTGGTTGGTATAAGCAAGTTAAGTAGTGAATGTAATACCACTGTGTTTCCCAGAGATGGTCATGTGTTTATGCTGGGGTCGTTGGAGGGAAATGGCCCCTGTTAACTCCTTTGTTCCTGGAGGGGAATCCTTGTTATCCTTGCCTCTTTGTGACATGCTCTGAGATGAGTAAATAACTGTATATGAGTAAATAAGTGTATTCCTCATTGTATACTGCAGATATTTTTCAAGTTGCTGCTTCTGTGCTGTATCTCTGTAGGCTGTTAGTTGTGCTTTGTGTATGCGTTCTGGGCTCTCAGAGCCAGATCTCTCTGATTTTTAAATTCCTCGGCCTCTCTTGCTTTCAAAGCCAAGTATTATGGGACTTCATCTTACCCCTGTGGACTCCTTGGTGTGATAATCGGTTTCTTGCCCTCCTCTGTGCTGTCTCCCTCCTAACCTTGGGTGGCCACAGTCTGTTTTGCTCCTAGACCATTCCTGCCTTCTTTCCTGTGGCCTCTTCTCAACCTTAAGGTTCACAGCAATATTGTGGAGAAGGTACAGATACTCCTCCCATAACTCCCTGCCTGCACACAATGCTTGGCCTCACCCGTTATCAATATTCCCCCCCAGAGTGGTATACTTGTTACAGTTGAACGTATTTTGACATATCATTGGCACCCAAAGTCCGTAGTTTACCTTAGGGTTCGTTTATGGTGTTGTATAATCTATGGGTTTTGACAAATATATAATGATGTATATCTACCATTCTTGTGTCACACAGAGTAGTTTTATTGTTCTAAAAATCCTCTGTGCTCAGCCTATTCATCCTTACCCCTAGTCCCTGGCAACCACTAATCTTTTTTATTTTTTATTTTTTTTTATTTTAAGATTTTATTTATTTATTTGACGGAGAGAGGGAGATCACAACTAGGCAGAGAGGCAGGCAGAGAGAAAGGGGGAAGCAGGCTCCCCACTGAGCAGAGAGCCCAGTGTGGGACTCAATCCCAGGACGCCGAGATCATGACCTGAGCTGAAGGCAGAGGAATAACCCACTGAGTCACCCAGGCACCCCAACCATTACTCTTTTGTGTCCTCATAGTTTTGCCTTTTTCAGAATATCTTATAGTTGGAACCGTACAGTATGTAACCTTTTCAGATTGGCTTTTTCCATTCAGTAATGCATACTTAAGTCTTCTCCATGTCTCTTCATGGCTTGATAGTTCATTTTTTTTAAAGTGCTGAATAATATCTTATTAACTGCATGTACCACGATTTATTCATTTATCTACTGAAGAAGATTTTGGTTGCTTCAAAGATTTGACTATAAAACTTTTGTATGCGGGAATTTGGGTGACTTAAGTTCTCAGTTCTTTTGAGTAAATACCAAGGAACACTATTGCTAGATCATTTAAGTGTATGTTTAGGTTTTTAGATTTTGGGTGTGTGTGTGTACATGTGTATGTCTATGTTTAGTTTTGTAAGAAACTGCCAAACTGTCTTCCACGGTGTATATACCATTTTGCATTTCTACCAGCAATGAATGAGAGTTCCTGTAACACCTTGCCATCATTTGGTGTTGTAAGTGTTCTAGATATTGGCTATTCTGATACATATGTAATGGTATCTTATTTTAATTTGCAGTTAAATCAATGTGGATTTTTTAATATATTTATTTTCTGTCTGTATTATTATTATTATTATTATTTTTGGTGATGTGTTCAGATCACTGAATTTTTTTTTCAAAGATTTTATTTATTTGACAGACAGAGATCACAAGTAGGCAGAGAGGCAGGCAAAGAGAGGGAAGCAGGCTCCCCAGCCGAAGGCAGAGGCTTTAATCCACTGAGCCACCCAGGCGCCCCCATTGATTCATTTTTAAATCTCGTTTTCTGGGAACCTGGGTGGCTCAGTGGGTTAAAGCCTCTGCTTTCGGCTCAGGTCATGATCCCAGGGTCCTGGGATCGAGTCCCACATCGGGCTCTCTGCTCAGCAGGGAGCCTGCTTCCTCCTCTCTCTCTGCCTGCCTCTCTGCCTACTTGTGATCTCTGTCTGTCAAGTAAATAAATAAAATCTTTAAAAAGAAATAAAAAAGTCTCGTTTTCTTCTTATTATAATTAGTATATTTTGGGTAATAGTTATTTCTCAAATGTTTCTCTTGCAAATATTTTTTCCATTCTGTGGCTTGTCTTCGTTCTCTTGACAGTGTCTTTTGCAGAACAGAAGTTTTTTTTTTTTAAGGTTTTTTTTTTTTTTTTTTTTTTTTTTTAAATTTGACAGAGACACAGCGAGAGAGGGAACACAGGCAGGGGGAGAGGGAGAAATAGGCTTCCTGCTGAGCAGGGATCTTGGTACAGGGCTCCATCCCAGGACCCTGGGATCATGACCTGAGCCAAAGGCAGATGGTTAACGAGTAAGCCACCTGGGCACCCCCAGAACAGAAATTCTTAATTTTAATGAAATATGGCATATCAGTTCTTTAATGGGTTGTCTTGTTGGTGTTGTATATTAAGAAGTCATCACCAAGCCTGAGGTCATTTAGATTTTCTCCCATTATCTCCTAGAAATTTTATAGTTTTATGTTTCCATTTAGGTTTGTGATCCATTTTGTGTTAAATTTTGCAAAGGGTATGAGGTCTGTGTTGTTATTATTTTTATTATGGTTTTGTGTGGATGTCAATTATTCCAGTACTCTTTGTTGAAAGACTATTTTGCCTCCACTATATTGCCCTTGCTCCTTTGTCAGAAATCGGTTAACTATATTTATATGGGTCCATTTTGTTTATATTTTTGCTAGTATACTTTTGTTTTTGATTTTGCTAATATACTTTGTTTTTGTTTTGTTTTGTTTTGTTTTTTTGAGAAGTCTGTGCCTTTATTGGCTGAACAGGCTGCTTAACAGGGATGAAGTAGAGGAGTGGGTGGTCTCAATACCAGGCCTGCTGTGCTTCACAGCCTTGAAGGTAATGGAGAACTCACCCAGATAGTGGCCAGTCATCTTGGGCTTGGTTTCCTCTTATTTGAAGGTCTTGCCATTGTAGACACCCACCATGTTGCCCACCACTCTCAGACAGGATGATCGTGCATCTTAACCACCTTTTCCATCAGGGGAGCCTCTTTGGCCTTGCACACATGCTTCAGCACTGAGTGTTGTTTCCTCCACAAACCCCAGCTGAGCCTCTACTGCTGCCAGGCACTGTATAGCTGCACTAATGGCTTTTAGGACACATCCAGCAGCTGGTTGAGGTCCATGCCAGGGTAGGTGAACTTGTGGAAGGTGCGCTTTTTCTGCTCCACTTCTGCTACATTATCAGCTCTTTGGAAGGGACCACCTAATACCACATTGTCTTGATTAGTCTAGGTTTATAGTAAGTATTGAAATCAGGTAGTGTCATTCCTAATTTTTTTCTTCAATATTTTGCAACTCTGGGTTTTTTGCCTCTATCAGTAAACTTGAGAATCACTTTGTTGATATCCACAAAATAAGTTCTTGGGATTTTGATTGGGATTGCACTGAATCTGTAGGTGAAGTTGGGAAAAACTGACATCTTGTTAAGATCAGATCTTCTTCTGTCCATGAACATGGAATGTCTTCAGTTATTTAGTTCTTTGATATCTTTCTTTTTTAAAAGATTTTATTTACTTATTTGAGAGAGAGCGAGAATGAGAGAGAGTGAACTTGAGAAGAGGGAGGGTCAGAGGGAGAAGCAGACTCCCTGCTGAGCAGGGAGCCTGATGGGGGACTTGATCCTGTGACTGCAGGATCATGACCTGAGCTGAAGGCAGTCACTTAACCAACTGAGCCACGCAGGTGCCCCTAGTTCTTTGATTTCATTAATCAGAATTTTGTAGTTACTCTCTTACAGATCTTACATATGTTTTTTTTCTTACACATATCTTGTTAGGTTTATAACTATACTTGATGCGTGAAAAACAGGGTTTAAACAGCACGTGTCCACTTCTATGCAATTTTTAAAAAATAAATACAGTAGGGTATTAATGTATTTTCATCTTCCTTATGACTTTTTTCCTTATGATTTGGTTTTTTTTCTCTAGTTTTAAGAATGCAGCATATAGTATCATGTACAGACTGTGTGTTAATTGTCTTATGTTATTAGTAAGGCTTTTAATTAATAGCGGGCTTTTAGTAGTTAGGTTTTTGGGGGAGTCAAAAGTTATATATGGATTTTCAACTGTGCAGAGGGATGGCACCCCCACCTCCCACAATGTTCAGGGATCACCTTCATTTCCTTTTTGGGGGTGCTAATGTAAGTGATACTGTGTTTTATATTTCAAATTCATCTTGTTCATGCTGGTATATAGGAAAGTGATTGACTTTTTTGTATTACCCTATTATTCTTCAAACTTACTTCTTATTTCCAGGATTTTTTCACCAGTTGTTTTAGATTTCTATGTGGACAGTCATGTCATCTGCAAATATAGTTTTATTTTTTCCTTTCCAACCTGTGTTTCATTTCTTTTCTTTTTTCTTTTTTCTCTGTTACTGTATTAGCTAGGACTTCCACTATGATGGTGTAAAGGGACATCCTTGATGAGAGGGGACATCCTTGCCTTGTTCCTGATCTCAGTGAGAAAACTTTTGAGTTCCTTACCATTAAGTATGTTTGCTTTTGTACATATTCTTTATTAAGTTGAGGAATTTGCCTCTATTCCTGGTTTACTGAGCATTGTTTTTGTTGCTTGTTTGTTTGTTTTATTGTGAGTGGGTGTGGAGTTTTTGTCAAATGTTTTTCTACATATATTAATGTGATCATGAGTTTTTTATTCTTTGTTTTTGGTTTTTTTTTTTAGCTTGTTGATGTGATGGATTATATTAATTCATTTTTAAAAGTTGAACCAGCCTTGCATACCTGGGATAAATCCCCACTTGGTTTTGGCGTATAATTCTTTTTTATACATTGTTGGATTTGGTTTGCTAATATTCTTTTGAGGACCTTTTGTAGCTGTGTTTGTGAGTGATGCTTGTCTGTAGTTTCCTTGTAATGTTTTTGTCTGGTTTTGGTATTAAGGTAATGCTGGTCTCATAGGAGGAATTAAGAGTTATTTTATTTGCTTGTATCTTCTGGAAGAGTGTAGAGAATTGGTATAATTTCTTTTTCATTAAGTTTGGTAGACTTCACCAGTGAACCTGGTGCTTTTTAGTCTTGGGAGATTATTATTTATTCAATTTCTTTAATAGGTATAGGCCTATTTAGGTAATCTATTTCTTGTCTGCTTTTTTTTTTTTTTTTTAAGATTTTATTTGTTTATTTGGCAGAGAAAGTGTGTGTACTAGAGAGCACAAGCAGGGGACATGCAGGCAGAGGGAGAAGCAGGATCCCTCCTCAACAAGGAGCCCCATGCCTGGCTCAATCCCATTTTTGCCCACCCTCCCAACTCTGGCAACCACCAGTCTTTTTTCTATCTATGATCTTGAGTCTTTGTTTTTTGCAATTCCACACATATAAGGGAAATCATGCTGTATTTGTCATTCCCTGACTTATTTCATTTAATGTAATGCCCTTGAAATTGACTCATGTTATTGCAAATGGCAGGATTTCATATTTTTATGGTTAAAATATATTCTGTTGTATATATGTGCCACATTTTCTTTATTCATCTGTTAGTGGACACGTAGTTTGTTTTCATGTCTTGGCAGAAGTAAGTAATGCAGCGAACTTGGGGATGCATATATCTTTTTGAGTTAGTGTTTTCTTTTTTTCAGCCATTTACCTTTAATCTGTATGAGTTTTCGTATTTAATTGGAGTTTCTCGTAGACAACGTATAGTTAATCTTAGACATTGTCATTGTGCATTAAAATTATCTATTGGTAGACTTCTACCATTGACGTTCTAGTTAATATTGATATGGTTGTGTTAAGAGCTATCATATTTATTGCTATTTTCTGTTGTCCTAGTTCTTCCTAATTTCTGGCTTCCTTTCTTTTTCTGCCTTCCCTGGTTTTCACTTAGAATTTTCTGTGACTCCAATTTTGCTCCTTTTTTAGCATGTTAAGGTTTTTTTTTTTTTACTTGTTTAGTGGTTGCCATAGAGTTTGCAGTATACATTTACAACTAATCCAGGTCTACTTTCAAATAATACTACAGTACTTCATGGGTAATGTGAGTACCTCATAATAAAGTAATCTTAAATTTTCCTTTTCTTTGTGTCATTGCCATCACATATTTTACTTTTATATAAAATACATGAGCATGTATGTAAACATACAAATTTTGTATACATTTCTCATACAAAATGGAAATACGTGTTGGTATTGTTTTGAACAACTGGTATATGTTAGATCAGTTAAGAGAAAGAAAAATAGTTTTTATTTTACCTTCATATATGTATATTTTACATAGATGTGAATTTCTCATCTGTATCATTTTTTTTTTTCTCTAAATTATCAACATCTTATGTAAGGCTGATGTATTGGTAACAAATTCCTTCAATTTTGTTTGTGTGAGAAAATATTTCTCCCATTTCTTATGGAGTACTGAACTCTAGGTTGGCTGTTTTTTCTCTCAACTTCAAATATTTCACTCCACTCTTTTGCTTGCATGGTTTTTGAGAAGTTAAATGTGATTTTTTACTTTTGCTCCTGTCATAGGAGAGGTTTTCTTTTTTCTCCAGGTTCTATATCGTTTGTCTTTTATTTTCAGTAGTTTGAATAGGATATGTGTAGGTTTATTATTATTATTATTATTATTATTATTGTCATTTATTCTGCTCGATGCTAGATCTGAGCTTTCTGGATTTGTGGGTTTTTGTGTAACATTAAGTTGGGGGAATTTCATAGTAATTATTGTTTCAGGTATTTCTCCTGTTCCTTCATCTTTTCTCTTTCTTGTAGTCTTATTTCATGGATGTTATTCCTTTTGTGGTTGTTCCACAGTTCTTGGATATTTTGTTTTGTTTGTCTTTATCTTTTTTTCTATTGGCTTTTCAGCTTTGTAGATTTTTTTGAGATAGCCTCAAGTTTGGAGATTCTTACCTCAGCCATGTTCAGGTTATTAGTAAGCCCATCAAAGGCTTTCTTCATTTCTATGATAATGTTTTTGATCTCTAGCATTTCTTTCTGTGCTTACAATTTTTATCTCTCTGCTTACATTCATTTGTTCATTTTTTGGTTATATACCCAGAAGTTGGATTGCTGGATTGTATGGTAGTTTAAATTTTACTTTTGTGAGGAACTACCATATTGTTTCCATAATGGTTGCACCATTTTACATTTCCACTAACAATACACAAGGGTTCCAACTTTTCCATACCACTACCAACACTTGTTATTTTCATTTTTTTTTTTTTCCTTTTTGCATAGTAGCCATTCTAGTGGATATAAAGTGGTATCCCATGGTGATTTTTTTAAAAAGATTTTATTTATTTATTTGACAGACAGAGATCACAAGTAGGCGGAAACGCAGGCAGAGAGAGGGGGAAGCAGGCTCCCCGCTGAGCAGAGAGCCCGATGCGGGGCTCGATCCCAGGACCCTGAGATCATGACCTGAGCTGAAGGCAGAGGCTTAACCCACTGAGCCACCCAGGCGCCCATGGTGATTTTTTTTTTTTTTTAAAGATTCTATTTATCCATTTGACAGACAGAGATCACAAGTAGGCAGAGAGGCAGGCAGAGAGAGAGGCGGGGAAGCAGGCTCCCCACTGAGCAGAGAGCCCGATGCAGGGCTCGATCCCAGGACCCTGGGATCATGACCCCAGCCGAAGGCAGAGGCTTAACCCACTGAGCCACCCAGGCGCCCCTCCCATGGTGATTTTGATTTCCATTTCCTTTATTGGTGATATTGAGCAGCTCTTTGTGTGCTTTTAGGAATTCATATATCATTTTTGGAGTAATGTCTATTATAAAGTCTTTTACCTGTTTTCTAGTTGGGTTATTTGATTTTTTTATTATTGAATTGTAGGAGTGTTTTTTTAAAAATATATCCTAGATATTAATCCTTTATCAGCTGTATGGTTTCACTTATTACTCCCATTCTATAGGTTGACTTTTTTACCCTATTGATTGTGTCCTTTGATATATAAAAGTTTTTAAGTTTGATTTACTTCTTTTTGTTTGTTTTTACTTTGGTTTCCCATGTGTTTGGTGTCAATCCCAAGAAATATATTGCTTAATCAAATGTCATATAGCTTTTCCCCTGTGTTTTCTTCTAGGAGTTTTATAGTTTTGGATCTTAGTTTTAGGTCTTTAATTCACTTGGGGTTCATTTTTGCAGACGGTGTAAAGTAAGGGTCCAGCTTTACTCTTTTGCCTATGAATATCTAGTCTTCTCAGCACCATTTGTTGAAAACAGTCTTTTCTCCATTGAGTGTTGTTAGCACCCTTGTTGGAGATTATGTGACTGTATAGGTGAGCATTTATTTGTGGGCCTTGCACCTGTCCTTGATCACTTACTCTTTTCAGTCTCTGTTTTAGAATTTCACTGTGCACCTCCGATTCTTCACACGTTTACTCAACAAACTACTTCACTTCTTCATTGGTAAACTGAGACTGTTGGCAGTGAACCACCAGGCCCTATTCATTCTTCTGTCAACTGTAAATTTCCTTTTCAAGGTATTTCCCTGACATCTTTTCTTGTTACCCCTTTCAGTTTCCTAAGCCCTTATTTCCCCCCTTTTCTTTCAGATTCTCCTCAACTGCCTGTTTTTCCTTAGCCCGAAAACACTTTCATGCTCTTGTTTGCCCTAAATAACTATCCACATCTGTGTCCCATTATTGCCCTATGGCTTCCTTCACTTTGTCAGTCAGAGCTTGTGAAAATTATTTAGCAGTATTGGTTCCTTAAGAGAGGAAGTAGTGTAAGATACAAACAAAAGATTCGTGTGTGTGTGTGTGTGTGTGTGTGTATGTGTGTATGTCTTGCCAACTTTATACTTTTCTGTAATTAAAAATTTTTTAATCTTCACGTATGCTTTTATGACTTAAAACATATCTGCTAATTTAACACCTTCTTTGGTGAGGACTAAGAAGTATAGTAGGAGAAAGGGGTTTTAAGTTAAGATGCCATAACATAGATTTATGTGACATTGCAAAGCCATGGAGAAAATATGGATTATACAGTAGATGTTGCTTGAACAATTGATATTTTGTTTAATGATTTTTTTGGTTTAATCATTTATTTTTAAAAAATAGGGCTCTTCATTATTTACCAAAACAAGTTTGACTTAAAAGTAACTTTAGAGAAACTGAAAGAAAATATAGATGAGTTTTCAACTCAAATGAGAAAGACCTTTTTTACCATATAATCTGGAAAAAAAAAAAAAGAACCAGTAAAGGTAGTTTTTACTGCATAAAAATTGAAGCTTTATTTCACAACACATAAACACAGATAAATGACAATTTGGGAGAGCTGCAGAAAGCCCTGAGGGGCATCTGGGTGGTGCACTTGGTTGGACCTCTGACTCTTGGCTTCAAAAAAAACAACCAAAAAACCTTCAGATGTCAGTATGGTTAAGAACCGTTAAAAATTAGCAAGAGAATAGTTTCTGTGCCCTTTGAAAGTTGGGAATGGCCATAGCATATTAGTAGAGAATTTATACTCTAAATATTTCAGTGTGAACATTAAAAATTGGTCTTATCAATCAGAGAAATGCCAGGTTGACTTAGTGGTACCTCTTCTGTTTACCAAGTTGGCAGTGATTGAAGAAATGGGAAAAATTAATTAATTAATTAATTTGGAGGAGTATATACTCTGAGGCATTCAAATACTGAGTGGAGAAGTAGATTGCTATAAACTGTATGGCTATAAACTATACTGGCATATAAATGATAAACTATGCTATAAACTGTACTGGCAATATAGTTAATGGTTCACATATTTATATTTTTTGAACTAGTTGTAGTCTTTGAACTAGTTACTTAGTTTTTAGGAATTCATTAGGAAATAATCAATGGTACACAAATTTATGTGTATTTCAATAAATAGTGAATATGTAACATCTGCCAGTTAATGTTCCTGGTTCCATGGTGGTGGGCAAACCACAGGGTCTTACCTCAGTGGAGCCTTACAGTTTTTTTTTTTTTTTAAGATATTTATTTATTTATTTATTTATTTGATGGACAGAGATCACAAGCAGTCAGAGAGGCAGACAGAGAGAGAAGGAGGGGGAAGTAGGCTCTCTACTCAGCAGAGAGCCTGATGTGGGGCTCAATCCCAGGACCCTGGGATCATGACCCGAGCCGAGGGCAGAGGCTTTAACCCACTGAGTCACCCAGGCGCCCAAGCCTTAGAGTTTTGAGGGATAGATACCTATACAAACAAAAATACTTATGAACTGTATAAATTCAGTGAAGGAAATTAACACGATTTTGTGAGAAATAATGAAGCAGGCATACTTTAGTATGATAGCAGGAGAATGCTATTCAGAACTATCTGAAATACCACTTTGCTGCTGCATTGTCCTGCCTAGATGTTAGCTTTGTCTTAATTGTTCATCAAGCAAACACTCATGCAGGCAGTCAATGTTTGAACTGTGGTTTCTTTTGTACTGAGCAAGATTCACCCCACTTCATGTGGGGTGAAGATCTAAGTAAACCTAGCCATTAGTGAGTGAACAAATCCAGTGATAGGTGAATTCTGCTTCACAAAGATAGGATGAAGTGACATCAAGGACCAAAAAGTGAGGTTTCTGAGGACTTGACTGTCCAAAGTCAGTATGGTAACTTTTCTGACATCTGCTCAAAACTTAAAATCAGAAGGATTGGGAGACCCCACTTTTCTGGGTCTGTATTCCTACTAAAAATGTAGATTTTTCCCCCCTTTTGCTTCCCTAGAATTTTTCTCTACTCACTTGACTTAGAATATCTGTGTTACGTTTTTAATAAATACACTGGACCCAACCCTGCTTCCCCAAGATATAGGGGGAGGTAAGAGGGAGGTGTGGGGCATGGGGAGCCTTCCATTTATTCGACACTTAACTGTTTCACTGTGTCAGACTAGAGTCTTGCTTAGTAGGGATTTCTGTTTTGTTTTGGTCAGGTAATTCTCTCAAGCTCATTTCCCCTTAGTTGTGGTTTCACTAGGATAGTGAGAATCTTGTTCTTTCATTCACACGTCTCTAGATGATGAGGCGTTTGTTTAAGGAACCATAGTTTCTCTTTCATTTACGTACATTGATTGAATTTCTCACTCTGATACTAAAAGTGATGGATAGAAATCATATCATATCAATACCGGCTGTTGGCCTGTTTAAAACAGATTCCCCAGGGCTGCCCCAGTTGTAGAGATGCATTCTGGTTTTAGTCACTGGCTAACCTATAGTATGCAAGGGCCAGATGAAGTAAAGTCCATGTCTTGCTAGCCTTTGGTGAGAAATTTGGGTATTTTCAAAGCATAATGGAAGCCATAGAAGGATTTTAAATTAAAAAAAAAAAAAGCATAACATGGTTTGTCTTATGTTTGAAATGATACCCCTTTGGTGAATGAATTAGATGGGAGAAAAAATACATAGCGGGAAACAGGAAGGAGTTAGCCTTTTCAGAAGTTCTAGAGGGAGATCATAGCAGGCTTGGACTTTGGTAATAGCAACAGAGATGTAAAAAAATGGGTTGATTGAGGTAATGTAGAAGGTAGAACTGACAGATTTTGGTGATGATATTTTGCACATAAGTTTAGAGTTTAGGGAAAAGTGAGAGCCAAAGATACATATTTGAGAGTCAATATACTGTCAGTAGTCATAGGTGAGATTCAGTATTTGTCACAGAGGAGATCTGAAAGAGAAGAGGATTTAGGACTGGTTCGTGGGGAAGTCAGTGTGAGGAAGAGCCTGAGAAGGAATGGCCACTAAGGTGGAAGTTAAACTAGAGAGCATGGTGTCTTTGAAGTCATTGAGAAGAATATTTTAAGAAGATGAGTGTGATTAAGAGTGTTTTCTGTAGGTTTGATTAAAAAGGAAAAATTGAAACATAGTTAACAGTGGGCAAACAGTCCATCTTCTCTCTAGTCTTCCCTAGATAATCACTTCTTTACCTTATTAGGTATCTGATCAAATATCCCCTTAGTAAGACGTTTCCCGACAACTCTCTTATTTTATAGAACATATGATGCCATACCATCACCCATTACCAGCTAAGAAAGAAGAAACACTGCCAACTGAACAGGCAGCAGTATTAGGATTCCTGTGATTTGTGAGATAAATAGTGATTCTAGCTTTGTCGAAATATGGTATACTGAAAATAATTGATGAAATACTATAAAATAGCACTCTCTTCTGCTCCTATATAGGTAATAGTTTGCTTGTCACCTCTCCTAAAATGCAGGCCTCTTGAAGACAGATTTTTTTGTGTGTCCTACTGGTGCCCCTGTGCCTGGTAAATGATAGCAGGCACAACAAACAAATCCTAAATCTTCATTTTTAAAGAAATCAAATGAATAAATGAAAACATACTGCTTTGTAGACTTCTTTTTTCAATTAATATATTGGTTTTTTTCTGTGTCCTTGTATAATTTTCAAAAATTATGTTTGATGGCTCTGTACTCTTATCGTGTGTGTATGATAGAATCTGGTGCGTCCCAGGATCTTAAACTTTGGAACTTACGGAAGTAAAAGAGCCAGGGTGTGGACTTGGTTTATTACTGGAAGTATTCAACTTTTATTTCTACCTTTTTAATTCCTTGAGTGTAAAACACTGATCTGTAGAGAGAACAACAAACAGTACCTGGACCAGAGAGTCCTCCATGCCTTAATGGGTTGGAAGTACTTTCTTATTTTTTCCCATAAAGACTTGAATATGGCAAGAGAAGGTTTTAGTATACCTTGCCTCTCCTAAGAAAGCAGGTTTCCGTCTGTTTAGTTATCTGTAAAGTGAGAGAGTTGCACCACATGTTTTTTCAGCTTTCTTGCTGTTATAAATTCTTAATTTCTGCTGTTGTCTTGTCCTGCTGTTCTTAAATTTATTTTTAGTTTTATGATGAGAATTATAAAACATGGAATCATGATTTTTACGATATATGTCCATTTCTGCAGGCAGTTTTTTTTTCATACCTTTTAGGTGAAAAAGAATCAAGTATGTTAATACTAACCTTATTAGGGCAGATTTTTAGTTCTATGAATACTTTACAAAATTTAAAATATGAAAAATTAAAAGAACTCTTAATTTTTTTTTAGAAGTCAATGAAAGGATTCTATTTTGCAAAGCTGTACTATGAAGTTAAAGAATATGATCTTGCTAAAAAGTAAGTACCAAACTGTAAACATGCTTTAGTTTTCTAAAGTCATTCCCCGCCGCCATCAGGGTATTCTTACTTGAAATGGGTGAAAATAATATGTTTTTTTAGCAGTTCTTCTATGTATGTCCTGGAAATAAGGTATTATATCACTCCAGACTGATACAAAGGACTAGCCTCAATTCCGTGAAGATTGAGCCTAGAATGAGTATTTTCTGCATGCATGCCGCTTGTTTATACTTAGGGCAAGAAACCATTAGACTTAAAACACTTCTAAGGAATAAAAGAGAACCATGCTGTTTTAAATTTCTTCCTGGTTAGAAATCTGGTACTTTAATCAGCTGGAAAAATGCCAATGAATACAAAATTAAACTGTGATTTCTGGACAGGAGAATAGCTTGTGTAAAAGATCTTTGACTCAATAGGTAACAGTCTGAGGCTTTGTCTCACCTCCTAAGGCCAAGAAGTTCAGTGATCTGATTTCCTGATTTAGAATGCCTTAAAGCGGGAAATTAGGAGGGAGGCGAGCAGACAGGTTAAAGACATATATGGGAAGATGAAAATGTTGATAGGTGAGGAAAATAATAACACCTTTATTTAACTAGCAGCAATGGGACTGTCAACCTTGTTCCTTTTTAATATGACCCTTTTTCCTCCAGTTTTGGTTTTTGGTGTATATATAGATACATTTATTGTTTATGTATATATTTATATATAATATTTATTGAGCCTAGAAGATGCTTATTTTTTAGCTGTTAACTTGATTTAAGAAATGGATATTACCTACGTTTGTTAGTTTATTTAGTAATTTTTCCTCTGCTCTGTTTTAGCTGGGAACAGTACTATTATTAGATATTACTTTCTTGTTTAAAAGGTGAATAGTACAATAAGAAAAGGTAAATATTTACTATAATCTTTTTCTAATTTCTGTGTAAAACTTTTTAGTGCTTTATCAAAATATCGGGGAAAAGCAATTTATGTGTTCATTTCTTATGTATGGGTAGCATTAGAGAAAACATTTGGTAAATGTAGTAGTTAATGGTAAAATAAGTATATTGTCAATTTTGTATCTATGTGTTTATTCTTTTTATGGATACTTCTGAGTTTTTTGCATATTCTAGTTTAAGTAAATAGTGGTAGTCAATAACGAGAATAACAGTGTGGATTAGTTTAGTGTTTGCTTTGGTTTAAGATGTACTCTTCAGGTTGGAATTAGATACAGTTCTGAATGTTATAATATGAAGATTATTTTTGTATTATTATTTTTAAACAGATATATAACTGCGTATATTAATGTGCAAGAAAGAGATCCCAAAGCTCACAGATTTCTTGGTCTTCTTCATGAAGTGGAGGAAAATATAGACAAAGCTGTTGAATGTTACAAGGTAAAGCATTTAAGATTAAAATATAGCCTTTGCACAGTCACACACGTGATACCCAGAGTAATTTATATAATAAATAATTCAAATATATTTTATGGATGTTATGAAAATAAGCATTGGTATGATAATACTATTAACACTGATAAGAATAGATCTTAAATTATTTGGCTCAAAGTACACTGTAATTTAATCATTAAGTTAGCACTTCTAAAAGAGGATTAACACCCAGAAATGCTGTTCTTATGAGTGTGGTTTTCTTTCTTTTTTGGGAGCACTTACCTGATAAAAACATAATTTTTCTTTAATTCATCTGCAAAAAATTCCAGTACACTTTAAGTTTGACTTAAACAACTTTGAAATACCATGTTGTCATTGGGAACAATTTTTAAGGTAGACAGCGATAAATTTTTAACTTTTATATGTGAGCGTAGGTACTTTAGGAATCCTAACTTATTATTTCTTTTCTGGTGTCAGCGTTCAGTGGAATTAAACCCAACACAAAAAGATCTTGTTTTGAAGATTGCAGAATTGCTTTGTAAAAATGATGTTACTGATGGAAGAGCAAAATACTGGGTTGAAAGAGCAGCTAAACTTTTCCCAGGAAGTCCTGCAATTTATAAACTAAAGGTAAAAACAGAACAAAACATAGTAAAAACTGTTGGAGAAAACTTAAGACACAGCCATTTCTAATATTTGGAATTTAAATGACTTTGTAGTAGCAAACCTTAAACCAGTATGTGTGGGAGTTGGTGGGAAATGGGTGAAGGTGGTAAAAAGGTACAGACTTCTGTGTATAAATTCTGGGGATATGTATAGTATAGTGACTATTGTTAACCATACCATATTGTATATCTGAAAGCTATGAAGAGAGCAGGTAGATCTTCAAAGTTCTCATCACAAGAAAAATAACTTTTTTTTAAAGATTTTATTTATTTGAGGGGTGCCTGGGTGGCTTGGTGGGTTAAGGCCTCTGCTTTCAGCTCAGGTCATGATCCCCGGGTCCTTTGATCGACCTCGCATCGGGCTCTCTGCTCAGTGGGGAGCCTGCCCCCCCCCCCCCCCGCCGCCTGCCTCTCTGCCTATTTGTGATCTCTGTCAAATAAATAAATAAAATATTTTTTTAAAAAATAAAGATTTTATTTATTTCAGACAGAGAGCGCTGACTCACAAGCTGGGGGGAGGGGCAGAGGCAGAGGGACAAGCAGACTCCTTGCTGAGCAGGGAACCTGACTCAGTGCTTGATCCCAGGACTCTCGGATCATGACCTGAGTTGAAGGCAGCCTCCCAGATACATCAAGAAAAGAATAATTTATAACCACGTGAAGTGATGGATGTAACCTTATTGTGGAAATCATGTCACTATATATATGCCTTAAATTGTTGTACACCTTAAATAATACAATGTTATATGTTAATTATATCTATAAGAAATTGCAGAACAAAATTTTTTTCTTCAAAACCTTTCGGAGTATATGCGGCTTTATTAGGCACTATTATGTTTTATAAATGGCATCATTACCCTTATGAAATGATTAATATAGGGATTTTACATTTTTATAGCTAGATGGTAGGGTTAGGATTTAAATTGAGCTCTGTCTGATACAAAATTTTTGCTTCATTGGGTGAAAGGGATGACAGTTTAGGGTTATTACGCAGGTTTTTTAAGAACTGTCATCTAAAAGTAGGAAGAGTCTGGGGTGCCTTGCTGGCTCAGTTGGTAGAGGATGTTACTCTTGATTTTGAGGTTGTGAGTTTGAGTCCCACATTGGGTGTAGAGATTACTTAAAAATAAAATCTTTAAGGAAAAAAATGGAAAGGATTGTGTTAGGGAACAGTTGAAGTTTTCAAGCAAAAGATAACAGTTTCTCCCATATGTTAAAGAGAATTACTAAAAATAATAGGAAGTTTTTACTAATGTATTGACCAATGACCAATTCTAATGGTTATTTTTTACTGAGTAAAACATAGTTTACCTAAGTAACTCTTTTGGAGAAAGTCTTTCCAAATTTGCCAACAGAATTTTAAGTGTGTAGTTGACCATTGAATGATGTGGGAGCTAGGTGCCACGACTCCCTGTGCAGTTGAAAATAGCCATATAATTTTTTAAAAAAGATTTTATTTGACAGAGAGAGATCGCAAGTAGGCAGAGAGGCAGGCAGAGAGAGGGGTAAGCAAGCAGGCTGCCGCTGAGCAGAGAGCCTTATGCCTGGCTCAGTCCCAGGACCCAGAGATCATGACCTAAGCCGAAGGCAGAGGCTTAACCCACTGAGCCACCCACGTGCCCCTCCATATAATTTTTTTTTTTAAGATTTTATTTTTTTAAGTAATCTCTACACTGAATGTGGGGCTCAAACTCAAAATCCCAAGATCAAGAGTCACATACTCTGGAACTGAGTGCCAGGAGCTCCTCCGTAGACGTTTTGACTCCCCCAAAACTTCAGTAGTCTACTGTTGACTGGAAGCCTTACTGATAACATGAATAGTCATTTAACACTTATTTTGTATCCTGTTGTATTATATACTGTATTCCTACATTTAAAATGTTAGAGAAAAGAACATGTTAAAATTAGGAGAAAAAAAATAAAAAAATTTATGAGGAGACCATATATTTAGAGTACTGTATTTGTTGAAAAAAATCAACATGTGAACAGAACTGTACATTTCAAACCTATGTTGTTCAAGGGTCAGCTGTATATTATTTTTAATGGCTCCCCCACCCCTATTACACATATTTTGTATATGTATATGTATATAGGCATATATACATACATGTTAGAATTGATTTCATTTTACTTTATTTTAGATTTTATTTGAGATAGAGTGAGTGAGCATGAATGGGGGGTGAGGGGCAGAGGGAGAGGGACAAGCAGATTCCTGCTAAGTGCAGATCCTGACTTAGAGTTCAATCTCAGGACCCTGAGACCACGACCTGTGCTGAAGTCAGACATTTAACCAACTGAGCCATCCAAGCACCCCAGTAGAATTTATTTTGAAATAATTATATTTTTCACAAGAAGTTGGAAAGGTTGTACAGACAGGTTCTGTGTATCTGTCACCTAGCTTTCCCCAGTGGCTACTTGTTATGTAACTATAGTACAATATCAAAATTAGGAATTTGATATTGATAAAATGTGTGTGTAATTTTTCATTTTATCACGTATAGATTGGTGTAACCACCACTGCAATTAAAGTACAAAACTGTTTCATCATCGCATACTTCTGTCTCATGCTACCTCTTTTATAGTCCTACCCACCCCCTTCTTCCCATCATTCCAAAGATTTTATTTATTTATTGGACAGACAGAGATCACAAGTAGGCAGAGAGGCAGGCAGAGAGAGAGAGGGGGAAGCAGGCTTTCCGCTTCCCCGATGTGGAGAGCCCGACGCGGGGCTCGATCCCAGGACCCTGAGATCGTGACCTGAGCCGAAGGCAGAGGCTTAACCCACTGAGCCACCCAGGAGCCCCCTCTTCCCATCATTGTTAACCTCTAGCAACTACTAATTTGTTCTCCATATTTATAATTTTATAATTTCAAAATGTTATGTAAGTGGAATCATGCAGTGATTTTTGAGGTTAGCTTTTTTTTCATTCAGCATAATGCTCCTGAGATCAGTCCAAGTTGGGTGTGTCAGTAGTTTGTTCCTATTATTGCTGAGTAGTATTTTGTGTATGGATGTATTCCACAGTTTAACTATTTACTTTTGATGGACATTTTGGTTGTTCCCAGTTTTTTTCCATTATAAATCTCATATGAACGAATGTTCACAGATTTTAAAATCTGAAATATTTTTAAAAACCCTAGAGATAAATACCAGTTACATCAAGTTTTCTTGTTTCTATAATTAAGCAGCTGGGTTTTAGATATTAATCTAAAATGTCAAGTTTAAGTGTGTAGGTTTCTTTACCTTTGTGTTAGCCTCAAACATAATTTCCTTATTGGCCTTGACAGTCCACTTTATTTGATGACAATGATGTTAAGGAACATATATATTGATAGGAGTTTATTTTTCTTGTATTGTAAAATAGCTGCTTCTGAAGGATGTTGATTTTCTTTAGTAACTTTATTATTTATTTATTTTTAAAGATTTCACTTATTTATTTGACAGAGAGAGCATGAGCGGAGGGGGAGTCTCAGAGAGTGGGGAGTAGCAAACTCCCTAATCAGCAGGGAGCCGGATGCCAGGATGGATCCTGGGACTCAAGGATCATGACCTGAGCTGAAGGCAGAGCTTAACTGACTGAGCCACGCGGGTGCCCCTCTTTAGTAACTTTAAAGACACTGGTGTTGGGGCACCTGGTTGGCTCGGTAGGTTAAGCCTCTGCCTTTGGCTCAGGTCATGATCTCAGGGTCCTGGGATTGAGCCCCACATTGGGCTCTGTTCAGCAGGGAGCCTGCTTCCCCCCACCTCTGCCTGCCTCTCTGCCTACTTGTGATCTCTCTCTCTCGTTCAAATAAATAAAATCTTTAAAAAAAAGGTTAAAAAAAAAAAAAGACACTAGTGTCTAGGGGTGCCTAGCTGGATCATTTGGAGCCTGGAATTCTTGATTCTTGGGGTTGTGAGTTTGAGCCCCATGTTAGGTGTAGAGATTACTTACATAAAAACTTAAAAAAAATACACTGTTGTCTAAAGCCAAACCTTCTTTATATTAGATCTTCCCCCATTTTTTGAAATTGAAATGCATGAGACTTATAACTGTTTAGCAGAGTAATTCTGTTTCTCCTAAAATTTAAGCCTTACTTAAGGTAAATATTTTTTTAGTATTTGTTTTAATGAATGAAATTATTGGTGAAAGGGCTTTTTCTCTTGCATATAAGAGTTTCTGAAAAGCACCCATGAAGGTGTTGATCTTTTACTTACAAATTTTTTAAAAAAGATTTATTTATTTTAGAGAAAGCATGAGTGCGTGAGGGGGGGTGAGGAAGAGGAGGAGGGAGAGACTCTCCAGCAGACCCTCTGCTGAGCACAGAGCCTGTCATGGACTTTGATCTCACAACTCTTGAGATCTTGATCTGATCTGAAACCAAGAGTCAGATGCTCAACCAACTGAGTCCCCCAGGCACCCCACAGATTTTTAAACTTACACATAAGTGAAGTCTAGGGTTTTTTTTGGAGCTCTAGAAAGGCCAAGTGTAAGTTTATGGAACTGATATGTAAGAAGGAGAGAGATTGGTGAAGGGAGAGGGCAGTGAAACAGCACAATGGGGAGCTTGGTCTTTGCTATGTGGAGGAACAGTGAAAAGGTGAGTACAGTTGGTAAGGTAAAGTGGAATGATGGCTTCAGTTTTCTCAGTGAAGGGTGAATTGTAGTCATATGTTGAAAGGGTTGGTTGAGGGAAAGTGTGGGAAATGTGAAGAAAGTTGAGGAGTATGAAGTAACCTTTTCAGGAATGGAGAATTTAAATCTATTAGAGGTCACATATGATTTTGTTCTAGGCATTACCAGTTTGGAGACTTGAGATTATGAAAGTTAGACTGGTTGTGATCTCCCTAGATTCCCAAATGCCCCACCCCCTATTGCTCAACAGTTAGTGTATAGATAGGCACAGAGAAAGCAGTTGGTAGGGTTTTTCTAAGGAAAGGTAGAGTGAATTAATTGAGGTGATCTGTAAGCAAGCAGTAATTACGGATATTAAGAATTGGGACATTGTAGCTTGACAGTGAAGGAAAATATGTGTCTTATGGAAAATTAAAATCTGGTGATACCAGTGAATTGACAGAAGCTTTCCTTCCATGTGGTAGAGACAAAGATATGTGGCTATGAGGGCACATGTGCCCACAGTGAGGTGAAAGAATAAGAGGTATAGTGATCTAAATGGTATGACCAAAATACAGATTTTGAAGACCCAAGTCAGTGCTAAATGGATGGCTGACACTGGAATATAGAGCAAAGCCATGAAGATATGGTAATTAATGAACTGAGTAGCCAGGCTATTTTTGTATCTATTCCAGTTGTATTAGCTAGTGAGGACTGTTAGGAATGGAGTATTTCCAGTTGCTCATGAGGAGGAGTGAATGGAAGAGCTGGATAGCGTGTCCTTTGGAAGACAGGATTATAAGCAGGTGTGTGTGTGGGGAGATGATTTGGAGGTGAGCAGTTTACTAAACCCACTTCCTCTACTTGTATATAGGCTAGCAGAGAAAAGGCCACCATGGCAGGGAAGTAATGGGGGTTATCTTGAGATAATACTCCATTTAGTTAAGGCTAGATGGTGAAGACTCTGAGAAGATAGCAAAACAGTAGAAGCTTTAAAGTGGGAGCAGAGGAGGTGGGGGATTGAGTCAGATTTAGGGATGTGCAGAAGAGTTTGGAGATAAGGACTGTGGTTATGAGGGTTGACTGGGGAGGCTAGGCTTGTGGTGGTGGGTGGGGTGTACAACGATGTGGGGCAATAGTCCTTGCAGTCTATAAGGTGTATATGGGCAGCTGTTGCTACTATGTCATCCCACATGTTTCTCTCCACATAAATTTCTTGAGGTTTAGTTTCTGGGCTAGGAGCTGCTCTCTCCCTTGAGATTTGGGTTATATAGGATGGTACTTCTGGTGGTAATTTACTAAAGTTAGACATGGTGGAATTGTGCTCATAGGAACCATGATGTGCTTAAACTTACACTGGTCTTTCTCTAAATTAAATGATGCTCTTTTAATAGGAGCAGCTTTTAGATTGCAAAGGTGAAGATGGATGGAATAAACTTTTTGACTTGATTCAGTCAGAACTTTATGCAAGACCTGATGATGTCTATGTGAACATCCGACTAGTAGAACTGTATCGCTCAAATAAAAGATTGAAGGATGCTGTGGGCCACTGCCATGAGGCAGAGAAAAACATAGCTCTGCGTTCAAGTTTAGAATGGAATTCATGTGTTGTACAGACCCTTAAGGTAGGTAAAAACATTTGGGTCTCTACACTTCTCTGTATTCAGTTAGTATATATTACTTTGTATTTAAGCACTGCTCTCTAAAACTTAAATTTATTTCATTTATGTATAGCAGCTGTGAAATGAACCTTTTACTAGGATGTTTTAAACTTTAGAATGGGTAGATTAGAGAGATAAATAGAATTAAGGTATGCATGTTTGGTGTTTTCATAGGCTGATGAAAAATTAGTTTTACAAGTATAGGGATAGTCAAAGGAGTTTATAGGCATAAAACTAACTTGGTAGTGCTTGGTAAAGTTTTATAATTGAGTGTTTTTTCTACAAAATAGGAATATCTGGAATCTTTACAGTGTTTGGAGTCTGATAAAAGTAACTGGCAAACTACTAATAAAGATTTACTTCTGGCCTATGCTAACCTTATGCATCTTACGCTCTCCACTAGAGATGTGCAAGAAAGTAGAGAATTATTGGAAAGGTATGTTGACTTAAGGAAAGTACTTCAGTGTCAATCATAGATTTTCTTTTTGTAGTGATTCAGTTCATCAGTGTAAATATCTTTACTGCATTGCTATTTCTGTAACATACCCAGGGGTAATACTTAATACAATAAACCACTTGGAATCTTATTTCTTCTGTGGGGATATTATAATTGGTTTTGTATGACTTTGATTTTTAGAAAACTGTGTTTTCTTTCAGACTTGATTAAATTATTATACTTACGTATCCAATTTTGGCATGCTTAATAAAGAGTCAGTCCTGAAAATGTTCTAACTGCTGTTTCATATTTTATTTCAAAAATGATATAATCTTGTGTGAAAATCAAAATAGACTTCCATCTGTCAGATGTTGTAGAAGCAGTTAGCATCACTAGTATTTCAGAGAACTCTTGCTGTTTTAGCTTAGAAACAAGATAACTAAAATATAACGTATGATTTTTCTGTTTTCCTAAATTTTGATTTTGAGGACCATATCTCCACTTTATTAAAATAAATTTCATTGAACAAAAACATCACTTGGATTTGTATAACAGTGTTAGTTTAGAGCAGGGGTTGACTAGCTCTTGTAGGCCAGATAGGCTCATTGCCCGATTTTGTAAATACACTTTCATTGGAACACAGCTGTGCCTCTTGTTATGTATTATCTTTAGCAGCTCATATACTACAATGGTGGAGTTGAGCAGCTGTCACAGATTGTATGCCTGTATAGCCAGATTAGTATGTGGCCCTATAGAAACAGTTTGTCAGTCCCTGGTTTGGACTGTCCATTTGTTTGAAAAGTAATTCTTGTTCCCCATCTGATGTTAGGGGATGGGATAGTTTTCTTGAAGAATTTTCTTAAGTGTCCTACGATGGTAAGGTAAGGGTAGTATCTAGAAAGATTTTAACTTTCAGATTATTTTAGAAAATATTTAGGATGTTTTCTTTTGTATAACTTACATACGCAAACATTTTTGGTTACCTGAGCAAGTGAGGGTGGAAAAGGCAATTTCTTAGGAGTACTGTAAAAATAATTTAAACTTCATGGATACCCTGAAGGAGTCTTGAGAAACTCTGGGAGTTCCTGGAACCCACCTCCTATAAACCTACTTAGAAATCATGCAGCCCATTTCTATTAAATGTTGCTTTTCGTACAAAATGAAGATTCTGAGTTCCATTTGGATTTAGAAGCATTAATTAGTACATTTACAAATAATAGGAATACAATTTAGGCCTGTAGTTATCTATATCTTTTTTTTTTTTTTAAGATTTTATTTATTTATTTGACAGAGATCACAAGTAGGCAGAGAGGCAGGCAGAGAGAGAGGAGAAAGCAGGCTCTCCACGGAGCAGAGAGCCCGATGCGGGGCTCGATCCCAGGACCCTGGGATCATGACCTGAGCCAAAGGCAGAGGCTTTAACCCACTGAGCCACCCAGGCGCCCCTAGTTATCTATATCTTAAGAAGAGCAGTTATGTTATTGATAACCTTAATACCTTATCAGTTATTTACTTATAATTTGAAAACGACTTGTCTAATTGGAGAAATTCCAACTTTGAATTAAATAATGAAACCATGTGATCAAGAAGAAACTGGAAAATGTTTTAGTTTTCCAGTTTTATTGTGGTCAGTTATGAAGAATTCACCATAGTCCGTAATCTTGTCATTTGATTTGTATCTTTTTTGTGATTGTGAAGAGCCCGAAATAACTGGAATAAGACCTTCTAGAGGTTAAGCTTGAAGTATAAGAAGTATGTGGAATAAAAATAAACACTAGATGATTCATAATTTATGAAGTAGAGAATAAGGATTATTAGTTTGAATGTGGAAGATGAAGTTTGGAGTAAATTCCTTTGTTTTAATTAACTCATGAAACCAGGATTATTTGCAATGCAATAGGTTTAATACCTGTTTAATAATTCAATATTGCAGTTTTGATAGTGCTCTTCAGTCTGTGAAGTCTTCTGTGGGTGGAAATGATGAACTCTCAACTACCTTCTTAGAAGTAAAAGGACATTTCTACATGCATGCTGGTTCTCTGCTTCTGAAGATGGGTCAGCATAGTGAAGTGCAATGGCGAGCTCTCTCTGAGCTGGCTACGTTGTGCTATCTCATAGCATTTCAGGTAAGCTTTTTCTGGTTTTGGGTGCAGTTGGCATTTCACTGAGATTGTTGTATTTCGCATGGAGGTGTGTCCTGGTGTATATTAAAAATATGAATAAATATGTAGAATTGAAGTCAAAATGAAATAGTTAATTTGATAGCTGAAAAATAAGATTTATACAGTATTGGTGAGGTGAAATAGATAATGTTGATGCATTGTTGGAGGCAGTCTGTATTGCTATGACTTAGTAACTGGAAGACCACTTTGAAGACTTTAATCTTTTTTACTCTGCTATTTCTGGAAATCTGTAATAAGGAGATGGTCTCAAATATGGGTAAAATTTGATTCAAAAACATGGACATGCATAACTTGGATAGAAACCTGGTAAATAAATTTTGTGAGATGGTTACGTAAGCTGTGATACAAGAATCTGTTTACCAAAAGCATTTATTTTTTTATTTTTTTTTTAAGATTTAAAAAAATTTATTTGACAGAGATCACAAGTAGGCAGAGAGGCAGGCAGAGAGAGGAGGAAGCCTGCTCCCTGCTGAGCAGAGAGCCTGATGCAGGGCTTGATCCTAAGACCCTGGGATCCTGACCTGAGCCGAAGGCAGAGGCTTAACCCACTGAGCCACCCAGGTGCCCCTGTCATAAGCATTTTAACATGTTAATTGAAAGATGTATGTATGTTGATATGTATATAACATTAATGACATATATAATAGTATGTTTATCTTTGAAAACATGATTTTGTTCTTTATACATAGAACATGACCTGAAGGAAATATGCCAAAATGTGAACCATTATTTTGAGATGATGAGATGCTTGCTATTATCCCTTCCCAGTCCATTTTTGTAGTCTTTGTTTTCTTTAAACAGCTTGCTTTAATTCTGAAATGAGAAGAAATAAAAGTCTGCCAATAGCCTGGCTTATAAAAATTATTGGTAGTTTTAGAGAACTGTCTTTTGATTGAGGGAAAGAAAAAAGGATTCACTGTAGAATTACTTTTAAGGAAGGCTCCTCCTTCTAGTTCATATGATACTGATTTTTTAAAAAACCCTTGACATTCAGGGGCACCTGGGTGGCTCAGTGGGTTAAAGCCTCTGCCTTCGGCTCGGGTCATGATCTCGGTCCTGGGATTGAGCCCCCGCATCCGGCTCTCTGCTCAGCAGGGAGGCTGCTTCCCTTTCTCTCTCTCTCTGCCTGCCTCTCTGCCTACTTGTGATCTCTGTCAAATAAATAAAATCTTAAAAACAAACAAACAAAAAAAACCCCTTGACATTCAGCTCACAATGTTAAGTGTTCTTATTTGCTCAGCAGAAGCATTTAGGTTCATGAAGAATATATGTATTAGTGAAAATTAGGGAAGTTAATGAAGTTTGCTAATTTATGTAGGTACTAAAAGGTTACTATTAATATTTTAAAGAATCTTCAAGTAGGTGACAGTTATTTTTAATGGAAACTGGAATCTTAAATTTTTTTAGTATATATGATTTTTAAAGTTAATACAGTCAACTATTTTAAACTTTGACCCCTTTTAATAGTAAAAACTTAATTTCCTTTCTAAACCATTCACTCATACCTTTTCTACAAGATGACTGTTACCAGTTTTTTTACTATTTAGAAGTTTTTCTGCATATGCAAGCATAAAATACACCCTTTCTTTACTTTTAAAAACTCTTTTGCCTCAGTGGAGATATGCTTTATCTGCCATTTAATATCATTTCAGCACATAAACATCTACCTCTCTCTCTCACTTAACCACACATTTCCATTGAATGGTTAAATAATGGAAAAACCTGGATGATTGAGTTTTATATTATCATGTTTTTGTAATTATCAAATGGTTATAAGCTTACAGGGGAAGCATGGACTGGCACAGAGGTCCTAAAAAAAACCATGTTAGGCCAGCTTCTTTAATGGTAGGATTTTCAGACTCTTGATCAAGGGAATGCTGTGGTATTAGTCTATTTGCATTTCAGCTAGGCATTAAAACAAAGTCTGTCTTGAAACCATTTAATTCTGATGAGGAAGAATGGAGTCCTTTTGCACTCTTGGCTCTCCCACTTTATCCCAGGGGTATCCCGCATTAACCATACTCTTTGAAAATGTGCTGTCTACAGTGTGGCATTTGAAGGTGCTTTTATACTAAAAAGTAATTTCTCAGAAGTTAGTTTTGTTTTTGTAGGCATCTTTTACATATTATCTAAATTCCTCAATTCCCAGTTTTTTCCACTTGGAATAACGCAGCTCCAGCTCAGTTTAACCATTGGCTAACTGTTCGTCATCAAAAAAGCACAATGTAATAGAAAGGGACATCTTACTATTAGATATATGGGTATCACTAAATTAAGACCTTTGATTCTAAAATTATCAGGTTCCAAGACCAAAGATTAAATTAATAAAAGGAGAAGTTGGACAAAATCTGGTGGAAATGATGGCCTGTGATCGTCTAAGCCAATCAGGTAATAGTAATGTTTAATTTTATATTTAAAAGAAAAAGGAAAACTTCTCTATTAGAGCATTTATGATAATCTGTTTAGGAGATAATTTGTCATAATCACTTATTTCTCTTTACCATATTGGGTGAGGGCAAGAGATAAAGATAGAATTAGAAGAAATTTCTCCTTCAGAAGGTAACAAATGTTTGATAGTTTTTGCTCCTGGATGGAGAGAAACTCTTTAACCCCTCCTTTATCTAGCTGCTAGAGCCTCCTTCTGAATATTTTAAAGCACTTCCTGAACTAAGACAAATTAACTGATTTACCAGCCATTTAGCATTGATAATTTATAAGACACTGCTATGGGGGATATAAAGGTGAAGAAGTCATGGATCCCTTAAGAAACTGACGACAAGTAAAGAAGATGGAAGATATATCCTTAATTACTGTTAGGCTTTTGGAACTTGTAAATTTATTCCTGGTTTTGATTATTTGAGATGGATCCTAAAGGTCTATTACATATTACCTGGTTTTGCTAAAGCAGACACTTCTTCCAGGATGTTTGTGTAGCTAGCGAATCAAGCAGTGAACTGAAGAAACATAATGCTTTATGTAAGAAACAGTTTTAATATAAAATTAAATGAACTTTGTATCGATCAAGTAGTAGTAGTAAAGTTACTCTAAGCTTTGTCTGTGGTTAGGCTACTGGTCAAAGCATATATTGCTCCTCTATCTCACAGCTTGGTTTTTTGTAGGAGGTGGACTTCCAATCCTTGAAGAAATGACTGCATTTTTTTTTTTTTAATATCTCTCATCTGTCTTTGCAAGACTGACATGGATGTTTTTGCAGTGTCAGTTAGTAAAATGAACTGTGTTTTAATGTCTTTGATCTGGATGTTCCCGAACTTGTCTGCAAATTTTCGGAGAGCTAAGTCTGATCTGACTGACAAGCGAATTATTCCAAAGAGTGGTGTTTTTGTTGTTGTTGTTGTTTTTATCTTAAACAGCTTAATTGAGATGAAATTCACATTGTATATAATTCATATAAATGTACAACTCTGGTTTTTAGTGTGTACACATAATTGTGCAACCATCAGTGCAGTCTATTTTAGAATATTTTCATCACCTCTTAATGAAACCTCATAACCATTAGCAGTCACTCCCCATTTTCCCCCAAACCCTCTAGTCCTAGGCCACCACTAATATTCTATCTCTTTAGATTTCTTTATTCTGGACATTTTATATAAATTGAATTACACGACACGTGCATAGTGGTTTTCGAGGTTCCGCCATGTTCTAGCATATACTAAAACTTCATCCAAGGGAATGTTTTAAAAATAGATTCCTCACCCCACACCTGTGGAACCAATCTCTAGGAAGTGCAGCCTGGAAATAATTACTTTTTAAAAGCTTTTTCAAGGATGATTCTTAGCAGCTAGGTTTGAAAATCAGTGTATCAGATCAGAGAATTTGAGCTTGGCTGTGCTCTCCTATGGCCACTTAAATGATACACTTTACATCTAAAGTGTAAATACTTTAAGTACTTTTGGCATTTTCAGACATACTCTGGTCTCCTTCTCGCTCTAGCAGGTAGATAAAGATAACTGTTAAAACTGTAATCTGTGTTCATTTTTTGCATAAGCACCCATTTTGTTCAGTTTTAGTTGCTGGGTTGGAGGGTTAGCTCTGAGATAATCATGTTTTTTCTCCGTAGGGTATATGAATGAAACTGTTGAGAGATGTGAGTAAAAATAATCTGTTTTTTAAACAATGGAAATAATTTGTTTTTCAGGACACATGCTGCTAAACTTAAGTCGCGACAAGCAAGATTTTTTAAAAGAGGTTGTAGAATCCTTTGCCAATAAAAGTGGGCAGTCTGCGTTGTATGATGCTCTGTTTTCTAGTCAGTCACCTAAAGATAGATCTTTTCTTGGTAATGATGATATTGGAAACATTGATGTACAAGCGCCAGAGCCTGATGATTTGGCTAGATATGATGTTGGTAAGTTGCATCTTCTAAAGTAAATATTTCGTATCTCAATCCTTTTATTTTAGGAGAATAAAAGCAAAAGGAGAAATAATCTCATAATCTTACTACCCAGAAATAATGACTTAATATTTCCCTGTATTCCTTGAGGTATTTTTGGGTTGGGGGGAAGATGGTGTGAGGGATTGGTAGTGGTAGTGATGGAATGTTATTCTTCTAAATAGTTGTTTATACTGTACATGTGATTGTCTTCTATCATGAATTCTTTCCCTGTTTATCTGTTTCTGTAAATAACTACTTTATTGGCAATATAATTTGTTATATGAATTAGCCATAATATGCTTGCCACTTTTTGCTGTTTGAGTTCTAAGATGTTTTCAGTTTTTTTACTGTGAAAAATACAGTATCTCTATTTCAGATTTTTCCATAGAGTTTTCTAAAACCAGAATTACTGGAGTAAAGTCGATGAGCACCTTTAAGTCTCTTGCAAATTGCCATGTTGCCAGGAAGGTTGTACCTCTTTACGCTTCTAAAAGCCCATAACTTTTTCAGTATTAAGTTTCTTGTGGAAAAAAAGATCTCTTTACTACCCCAAGGGATTAATGTTGTGGAATCCCATTGTTTTAATGACTTTACTGAACATCCGTTGTTTCAGGATTTCATACTCTGTGGCTTCTGTCACTCCTGTGTTCTGTTGAGTTCTAGTGAGTACTTCTTTTTCTTAGATGGACTTGAAAGGAGCTTGTTTTTAAAATTCCTAAATATGAAGTGTGACTGCCTTTAGTAGGAACATGAGACTTTGCTTAGCATAGAATTTGACTCAGCTCTGATACAGAAAAGCAGTTATAAAATTAAGATGCATTTATTGTGACTAATTGGCAAAACTGATGGCACAAGCAAGATTCCCAAAACTTCAGGCCAGTTTTTGCTCTTTATTTCAGGTGCCATTCGAGCACATAATGGTAGTCTTCAGCACCTTACCTGGCTTGGCTTACAGTGGAATTCGTTGTCTGCCTTACCTGCAGTTCGGAAATGGCTAAAGCAGCTGTTTCATCATTTGCCCCAGGAGACCTCAAGACTTGAAACAAATGCACCTGAATCAATATGTATTTTAGATCTTGAAGTAAGCAAAGACTTTAACAAATTAAATTTTTGAATTTTGTTTAATTTTTTTCTAACCTAAATTGATTTTCTTTAAACAAAACAGGTATTTCTACTTGGAGTAATATATACCAGCCACTTACAATTAAAGGAGAAATGTAGTTCTCACTATAGCTTCTATCAGCCACTATGCTTGCCACTTCCTGTTTGTAAACAGCTTTGTACAGAAAGACAAAAATCATGGTGGGATGCAGTTTGTAATCTAATTCACAGAAAAACAATGTAAGTAGTAAAATAAAAACATTAATTTACAGCCTAAGTTTTTAACTTAAAAACCTATTTAAAAACTTAATGCCTAGGTATCTAATTCTCATGTGAAGATTGAGTTTAATTTTTATGTGATTAACACACATGTAAGTTTTGAACTGTGTGTTTATAAATCAGTTTTATTAAACTTTTTTTTAGACCTGGAACCACAGCAAAATTGCGACTTCTAGTTCAGCATGACATAAACACACTGAGGGGCCAGGAGAAACATGGCCTTCAGCCTGCCCTGCTCGTGCATTGGGCAAAATGCCTTCAGAAAACGGTGAGTTCACTGAAGTGTAAGAATTTTTAAGAACATTAGCTGATTTTTAAAAATCGGGACTTTTCACTGAGTCTTAAATTCAGTTCAAAGAAATAGTGTCAGCTTATTCACATTATGCCAGGTGAAATGTATTTTTTTAAATCTTGCCACAAAATAGTTAATAGTTAATATATAAACACTTAGAGTAGTGCCTAGCACAGTAAATATTACATAAGTATTAGCTGTTATTATTACTTCATAATTAAGTTATGATAATTATTATCCAGCCTCAAAATTTTTTTTTACCTGTTGGTAACAGAAGGCCTTGTAGGTTAAGGGTGTTACAGATCTTTATAAATATTTGAGGTCTGTTCTTTGGCAAGAACAGGTCTGTTCTTTTGGCAAGGGGTGGATGTTTATTAACTCTGCGACCAAACTGTGACACTCTGACAAGTTTGGGCTATGTAAAATGGCAACTTTTAAAAAACAGATGGGGTTGCCTCATTAGGTAGTATCATTGAAAGTGTTTAACGGTTGGGTCTAGAATGATCACTGGTATTATGGTGGGTGTTTATTCCAACATATGGAAAGTGAGTTCTGTGACTTTTGAGATTCTGTTTTGCCTTGATTTGAAATTTTAATCAGTTGTTCAGACCATTTATAAAGGAATTTTTAGATTCTGTTATTTATGTTCCTTAGGTTGTGTGCTTCTAACTTTCTATTTTAGGGCAGCGGTCTTAATTCTTTTTATGATCAACGGGAATACATAGGCAGAAGTGTTCATTATTGGAAAAAAGTTTTGCCAATGTTGAAGACAATCAAAAAGAAGAGCAGTATTCCTGAACCTGCGGACCCTCTGTTTAAACATTTTCATAGTGCAGACATTCAGGTAATGGAGGATGCCTTTGTGAATGAACTGGAGATATGGATTTCCAGTTTATAAACAAAGAAATAGAGGTATAAACTGCTTAAATCAATTGCTGGCTTTTTGATCCTTCTCTTGTTCTCAAAATCCATTAGCTGTCACAAAACATGGCAGAAAAGAAGGCTGAGCTGTTAATTAGGTCCTGTAAAATCTTTGGGAAATCACTTGGGTTTGATATTCTGGGGAGAGGCAGCTGGACTAAAAATGACTAAATGTGTTTAGGCATCTGAAGTTGGTGAATACGAGGAAGAAGCACACATAACATTTGCTATATTGGATGTAGTTAATGGAAATATAGAAGATGCTATGACTGCTTTTGAATCTATAAAAAACGTTGTTTCTTACTGGAATCTTGCACTGGTAAGTAGATGTTGGTATGTGAATTAATAGTTTTTTGTTTGTTTTAAAAACCTAATTGTTTCATAAAAGCATTCTTTGTGTAGATTTTTCACAGAAAAGCAGAAGACATTGAAAATGATGCCCTGTCTCCTGAAGAACAAGAAGAGTGCAAAAATTACCTGAGAAAGGCCAGGGACTACCTAATAAAGATTTTAGATGACAGTGATTCCAATCTTTCAGTGGCCAAGAAGGTAAGCTGCAGGCTCTTTGTACTTTCTTACTATTGCTGAATGGATGGTAAGTAGTTTTACTTTGGTTTTATAGTTCAATAATTTCAAAAGTAGTAATATTTATTATTAGTGTGCAGAAATGGTGTGTAAATATTAGCATTGCTTTGTGTCTTAGGTTTAATATTTCTTAAACTTGGGTATCTAACTTTTTCTTCTATAAAAATACTTGTTAGGGAATTTAAAAAGGTTCCTAATTTTTGTTATCTTGGCAGTGTAATGAAAGCAAATATTGCAGCCTAAGGATTAGTTGTTAATTAATTTGGCAGTTAAACATTTTACTGAAATTGAAAGTAGTTGCTGACACCTTCAGAGCATTTCTTCTCATCTTTTCCATTTGCTATGGATTATCTTTTTTCTGTCAGCAGTTTGAGACTGTCGTGTTGGTATTAACTTCATTTGTGTTCAACCTTCCAAGTATTTTGTTGATTAATTCATGTTGCTGCTCTTACATTAAGATTGATACTGTCTGGCACTTTCTAGCATCTGTGTTTCTCTCCCCACTCAAAATTAATAAAAATCAGTAGCTTATTTTGTTCATGTAGAAAAACTTCCCAAGTTAACATTCCTCTACCATTACTATGGTTAACAGAAGAGATAGACTTTAGAGTCAGAAGACTTTAGATTACACAATGGTTTCATGTGGGTTCCTATGTTAAGTATAAAGTGCTTATTACACAAAAGTGAACATAAAAGCAAATTAGTAAGATAAAGTTTTTGTATTTATTTTAGAGTTGCTAGTTTATTTTTGCAAACTAAAGCCTTTGATTTGGTGCCCTTTTTTTTTAGTTGCCTGTGCCACTGGAGTCTGTAAAAGAGATGCTTAATTCAGTCATGCAGGAACTTGATGACTATAGTGAAGGAGGTCCTTTTTATAAAAATGGTTCTTTGCGGAATGCAGACTCAGAAATAAAACATTCTACGCCATCTCCCAGCATATATTCTCTATCACCAAGTAAAAGTTACAAGGTAAGTAGAAAGAAATGAATCACTTCATTGCAGAATGTTTCTGTTGTAAATGTTTTAAATACTTTCTTGTTATTTTTTTTAGTATTCTCCCAAAACACCACCTCGATGGGCAGAAGATCAAAATTCCTTATTGAAAATGATCTGCCAACAAGTAGAGGCCATTAAGGTAAATCACTTAATATCTCTAAACTGTGCCTCTCTTAGGCCAAGATTTCTTCCTTGACCACTCCCTCACTCCCTTGTAAAACTGTCCAAAATGTCCCTTTGCTGTGTTACTAGAGTCATACTATTTTGTATAGTTTACCTTGACACTTAACCATATTATTTTTCTCATTTTTTAATTTTAGTTTTTTAAACTTTAATTCCAGTGTAGTTAACATAGCGTTAACATTAGTTTCAGGTTACAGTATAGTCACAGTATAGTGACTCAGCAGTTCTGTATGTTGCTTGGTGCTTATGAACATAAATATATTCTTTTTAATTTTTTCCAGTTTTTAAATTTAAATTCAATTAAGTTAACATATAGTATATTATTAGTTTTAGGGGTAGAATTTAGTGATTTATCAGTTGCATATAACACCCAGTGCTCATCCTATATCAAGTGCCCTCCTTAATGTCCATTACTCAGTTATCCCTTCCCTCAACCCATCTCCCCTCCAGCAACCCTCAGTTTGTTCCTTGTAGTTAAGAATCTCTTAGTTTGCCTCCCTCTCTGTTTTTATCTTATTTTATTTTTTCCTTTCTTTCCCCCATGTTCATCTGTTTTGTTTCTTAAATTCCACCTGTGAGTGAAATCATATGGTATTTGTCTTTGACTGACTTATTTCACTTAGCATAATACCCTCTGGTTCCATCCATATCATTGTACATGGCAAGATTTCATTCTTTTTGATGGCTGAGTAATATTTCATTATATATATATACCACATCTTCTTTATCCATTCATCTTGATGGACACGGGCTCTTTCCATAGTTTGACTATTGTGGACGTTGTTGCTAAAAACATTTGGGTACATGTGTCCCTTTGAATCATTATGTTTGTATCCTTTGGATAAATATCTAGTAGTGCAGTTGCTGGGTTGTAGAGTAGATCTATTTTTAACTTTTTGAGGGACCTCCATACTGTTTTCCAGAGTGGCTGGCTATACCAGTTTGCATTCCCACCAAGATAAATGTATTCTTAATCCCCATCACCTATTTCATCCGTTCCTTCACCCACTTCGCCTCTGATAACCATCTCTCTGTTCTCTATAGTTGAGTCTGTTTTTTTTCGGTTTGTTTCTTTCTCCCACCCTTCCTTTATTTTGTTTTTTTTTAAATTCCACATACAAGTGAAGTCCTGTGGTATTTATCTTTCTCTGGCTTATTTCGCTTAGCATTATATTCTCTAGATCCATCCCCATTGTTGCAAACGGTAGGATTTCATTCTTTTTGTGACTGAATAATACTCCACTGTATATTTATATACCACATCTTTTTTAATCCATTCATCTATCATTGGACACTTGTGCTGCTTCCATATCTTGGATGTTGTAAATAGTGCTGCAATAAACATAGGGGTGCATATATCTCTTCAAATTAGTGTTTCCAGATTCTTTGGGTAAATACCAGTAGTGTGATTACTGGTAGTTCTGTTTTTAATTTTTTGAGCAACCTCCAAACTGTGTTTCACAGTGGCTGCACCAGTTTGCATTCTCACCAACAGTGTGCGAAGATTCCTTTTTCTCCACATCCTTGCCAACACTTAATTGTTTCTTGTGTTTTTGATTTCAGCCATTCTGACAGGTGTGAGGTGATATATCATTGTGGTTTTGAATTGCATTTCTGTGATGTTAAGCATCTTTTCATGTGTCTTTAGACCTTAACCATATTTTTGAAATTACTTGTTTCTGCTTCCTCCACCAGGTGTGAATCCTTCAAAGGGAAAGACTCTTTAATCCAAAACATAGCAGCATTCCTGACATAGAGGTGGTTCCCAAGTGACTGAATTGAACTAGTGAAATAAACTAATAATACGTTGGTCTAGGAGTTCATTCTCTCTGGTGTTGTGTGTCGTATTTTATAGCTAGGTGTTGATATGTAGTCTGAGTTTCCTATCTTTTTGGTACCTTTATAAGAATTTGACTTAATCATGTAAGGAAATGGTTATGTCTTCATGATTTTATAAATTAGCTATATGAAAGTCATCTTAACTCTTAGGCTTAAAGGAGCTTTATTTGCTTCTTTGGAATTGGGAGTACATGTAGGTTGTTTCATGCTTGTTGGGCAAGAACTAAAGCACTCATACTTTTGAAGTTATTTTGAAGGATATTGTGATGTGTGTGCAGTTATTACAGTGTTATCAGCAATGTGTAAGACTTAACAAAAGTGCTGTTTGGAGGGGAACAAAATTTTGAATTTGTGCAAAGATTTTGTTTGTTTATTTTATGTAATTATGGCCTATTATGATATTACATACCATCTTGGCTTACCTTATAGGTTTAGGTACCTAGCGTTGTATTCTGTGGAAGTATAGTGGAACATTATGTTCCTGAAAAGCTGAGGTTTAGTACTAACTCTGCTACTAATTAATGCTCTTGAGCCAGGGGCTTCTTTTCTTTTTGCTTGGCTTCTCATCTGAAATGTGGGAATTATTGAAACCAGTTCTCAGCACATTTTCTAGTTGTTTGAATTTTAAAATTATGATTATAGCATTAATTGCCTGTTCAAAACTGTAGTGACTACGAAATTTTTCCAGGTGATTCCATCAGTTTCTTATTTTTTTTTTTTTTTGAATGTGTAGCTTCTGGGCTAAATACAGTAGATGGATGAATGGGGAAAATCCATTTAATTTGAAAATTCAAGATATCTTTGACCTCCATATTTATGGCTTTTAGGAAATATCTATTTGGAAGCACTGTTAGAAGAAGAAAGTAAGACATGCTGTGTCTGTGACCTCACTTACAGCTGGTTGGATACCTAGACCAATATACAGATATTTGATACTATTTTAAAAAATGACTGCTAATTGATACCACTGTAGTTTCTTTGGAAAAAGAAATAGTTTCTTGATAAGTGCATGTTTTATAAGGGACATTTTATAGTTTCTGTGGGTGGAGAGGGTGTTGTCATTTAGTTGTCTGTAAAACAAACAGAGATCTGGTAAGTAGCCACATAGTTACCATTAGAAAGCAGTATGTCTTCTGTACATGTAGGCAGCAGAGTGGTATTAAGAAAACATATTTGGGGTAAAATCTGGTTTGAATTCCAGCTGTGCTATTTCCTGCATCATTTATTTTTCTCAAGATGTGAGTTAATATTGCTTATTTGTGTAAGGATTAAGAATTTAAGTAAAATACCTGGACTCTATATTATATATATAATATATTCTGAGCAGATACCAGTTATTATCCCTTTCCTACTGGATCATTAGCGCATCAGCCTTGAAAGATTTGTCGTGTTTTGTTATATCATTTGTGTGTAGGTCGAAAGCTAGTATTGGGAGGTACTTTAGAACATTGAGTAGCCTAGATGGACTGGAAGGGAAAGCAGTGTGGAAAGGAGGTTTTGGAAGGGTGTTTGGAGCAATACTTCTGAGGACCAAGAATATCAGAGAAGTTTAATTTGTAGGTACTTGTGTTTTTGAACAGGGAAGTGTCTTGGCTGGAACTCAACTTTAGGGGCACCTAGGTGGCTTAGTTGATTAAATGTCTGCCTTTGGCTCAGGTCAGAATCTCCGTGTCCTGGGATCGAGGCCCCCATTGAGCTTCCTGCTCAGTGAGGAGTCTGCTTCTCCCTCTTCCTCTGCCCCTCTCCCTACTTGTGCTGTCTCTTGCTCCCCCTGCCTTCTCATATAAGTAAATAAATAAATAAAATCTTAAAAAAAAAAAAAAAACCAAAACCGTCAACTTGGAAAGATTAATTTAGGCATGTGTGGAATGGAAATGGAGATAAAGCCATCTAGGAGGTTATCAGTTTAGGTGATAGCTAACTCTAATCCAGAATGAATTAGGTAATATGGTACTAAAGAATGAAAGAATGGGAGGAAATAAGTTTTAACTAATTAAGGATCATTTACTTAAATGAGCACCTGATACACAGATCTACTAGAAATACTGAATCTCTAAAAACACATCATCAAGTATTTAAAGTATTTAAATTTAAAATATTTGTTTGCTCTATCACTATTTCTAGATGATACAATTGTTTTACAGTTGTTTTCTTTCTTCCAACAGAAAGAAATGCAGGAGTTGAAACTACATAGTAGTAACTCAGGGTCCCCTCATCGTTGGCCTGCAGAGAATTATGGACCAGATTCAGCGCCTGATGGATATCAGGGATCACAGACTTTTCATGGGGCTCCACTAACAGGTTCGCAACTGGATAATCCCAGATTTTAGTAAAGTCACTGTACTTCTTCCTCTTTTACACAGATAACTTGTGAACTCACCTTGTCTATATACATTTGTTTATATACATGTTTATACATGTCTGCTTATATGTTTCTTAAGCCATGTTTGGTATTACTGAAATTTTTATAACTCTAAGCAGAAACAAAACAAGCTTTATCTGATCCTTTAATACATCTGTCAGAGAAGCTGAGACTATTCCGGACTTTGGACAGTGTTACCTGGTATCATTTTGCATTAAGAGATGGCTAAGTAAAACCTTCTCAGGATTTATTTTGGCAATATACTTAGAGGACATTCATAGGAAATCTTGTTTATTTTGAAATACCATGGTCATACAAAGAAGGAAGGAGTTGGAGCTGGGCCATATTGGAATTTGAAGTTGTGCTGTCTAGTACATAGTGACCTCTTGAGCCAGTTTGTGTGTTTGAAATGTGGAGATAAAACTTGCCTCACATTATTGTGAGCATTTGTGTATGTGTAGGTGTATATTAGAGTGTACAGTAAACACTTAATGCACCAAGGGTGTCCTGTGGGTTGTTTGTGTGCAAAAATGCTTTGTGCATGTAATTTCCTTTAATCATGGTAACCCAGAATGGTAGATATCATTATTATTATTGTTTTTTTAAAGATTTTGTTTGTTTATTTGAGAGAAAGAGAGAGTGCATGAGCAGGGGGTAGGGAGGCAGAGGGAGAAGGAGAAGCAGACTCCCTGCTAAGCAGGGCGCCTGAAGACAGGGCCCAGTCCCAGACCCTGGGATCCTGATCTGAGCTGAAGGCAGATTGTTAACTGACTTTACCGCTAAGGTACCCCATGAATTCTGTTTTTATAGATGAGGAAGTGGGTTTAGAAAGGTTATGTAATTTATCCATTATTGTACAGCTAATTATTGGTAGAGTTGGGGTTCAGACTTCAGTGGTCTTAACTGGAAAGCCCCTTGCCAGTATGATATATTGCCCACAGGTAGCCAAAAATGATGATAAAAACAGATTTCCTTGACATGAGCTAGATTCCTGAAATGGTAGTAGTGTGCTTTTTTTCTAATTGGTTTTAATCCAGGGAAGATTTAGAACAGTATGTTCCAGTTTAGATGAGCACATTATATGATGGTTCATAGGGCCGTACTGAAGGCAGCCAGCCTCACTATCCTCTTTTGACCGTGTCTTCTAATGTAGATAAAAATAATAGGAAATCCTGTAGAGTCAAACTTACTAAATGTCATAAGTGATAGATAAATTTATGAGATGTGTCGGGAATTCATACATTGCTCACTTAAAAACCCTGAGCACTGTATAGAGTCTGGCATAGAGAAGTCAGTAAACTGGCTAGCCTTTTCTAGGGCTTTTTGAGTGCTGTGTGGAATCGATCGTTTGGCACCTTTTGAGTCACAATTTCCATTTCTTCTGTGTACAGACATAAAAGGTCTTCTGGTTGTTAAACATAACATTCACATTGTCTCATTTTATTCTTGCAATTACCCTATGAAATGTATAGAAGCAGCACATCCTCATTTTACAACTGAGAAATAGGGAGACCCCTAATAGCTAATTGACAAGGTCGCAAAGCAGCTTTGTGGCCCTGAAAAGTAGAGAGCTTAAGTCCCCTGTTTTGCATTCCTATGCTCACAGATTTTGTTTTTTCTTAATGAAAGTAAAAATATACCAAAATGTTTCTTGTCTTTTTAAAATAAGATGATTGAAAACAATGATTCTTACGTTTATAGGAAATAATCAGAAGTACTAGCAATGTAAACTAAAAACTATACCACTTAGAGTGCTATTAATTAACATTTTGGAGCATTTCCTTCTGATCCTTTCTCTTTGTATATGTAAAGAATTTTTAGTGAGATTTTTGTCATGTTGTATGTAGATGAGTAGTCTGTTTTTTAAATATTAGAATTCTGAGCATTTTCTTAAATATTTTTTGAAAATATTTTTAATGAATACAGGTTTTCCCATCATGTAGAAGGACTGCAAATTTTATTCCCTTATTATTTCCAGTTTGCTGTTATAAATAATGCTGTGGACACATTCTTAGGATTGTTAGGGTATTTAAAAAATTCTTTTGTGTTGGATAATTGCTTTCCGGAAAAGCTATGCCAGTTTACACTTTTTTACCACCACTGTCTGATAGTGCCCATCTCATTGCATTCTTGCTTACTGTTAGCAATTTATTGGTTTTGAAAAACCTTCACCAATTTTTAAAAACAAACATGGTATCAGTTTTTATTTTTTATACTGAGCATGTTCAACAGTTTATGATCTTTTTATATTTTCTGAGTTATCTGTTTATTTGGTACTTTTTTCCTAATAAGATTATTTTTAGTAGGTTTATAAAAACTTTTTTTCCCCTCCATTGTTAAGAGTCACTAGTCACTGATAAAGTCACTAGTTAAATTTTCAGACTTTATGATTCTTGGCTCATATCCATCAGCTTGTTCTGTGTTCTGTTCCTTTTTTCTCCCCAGAATGTTTAAAATAACCATCTTTACCAGGCAGTTCCGTTAGTTTTCCAAATTCAAACTTGGGCTTCTTTAGCAATTTTTACTTTTCTAGTCACTATGAAGAGAACATAAATAGACTAGTCTTTTCTAGGTCTTTTTCAGGGCTTTCTAGAATCAATTGTTTAGCGCCTCTTGGGTCACAGTTTCCATTTCTTCCATGTCACGGCATAAATGGTCTTTTAAGTTGTTTTGTTTTCTGATAAAACTTTAATAAAACAAACTAAGCAGTAATTGTTGGTAGCTTTGCCATGAACATGAGTGTCTTCCAGTTGTTGGTTTTCTGGTGAAACTCATACAAAACTGATCAAATAAATAGTTTGGACATCAACATGAGTGTCAGTCATGATGTGCCTTTTTTTTTTTTTTTTTTCTTTAAAGCCAAGGAACACGTTTTGTGTTACCTGTGAGATTCTTTGCATGAATTTATCAGGTGATTTTTGACTGGAACATTTTCAGCTTGAGTTTATAAAATGCAACCTTGTCTTTCTGCAAATTTTGAAGGCTTACTTTAAAAAATGGCCCTGAGGCCAATCAGATGCATTTTGGTTCCTTAAATCCTTCCTGTGACTAGTGTATTCCCAGTATTTCTGATGTTGAACATAGACTGTGCTTTCGTATCATATCAGTCTTTCTTAGAAAATGGACCAAACACTTTCTTCTTGGCTCCTTTTTTGATGCTTGTTGTGAGGCGCTTGTTCTTGTTGACCACTGTGGTGCTGCTCTCTTACTCCTCATGTGTCATATTTAGGGGTTTTCCTAGTTTGTCATTTGATAATCTTCTTTATGGTATATTTTGATGTATAGAAATTTAAAAAAATCTATAGTTAAATCTTTCTTTGATTTCTATTGTTTTTGTAATTTATAGTTCTTGCCTAGATAGTCTTAACTATAGTATAGACTTTTTTAACTGTTTTCTTTCTTTTCTTTTTTTTTCTTTTTTTTTTTTTTTAGTTGCAACTACTGGCCCTTCAGTATATTATAGTCAGTCACCAGCATATAATTCCCAGTATCTTCTCAGACCAGCAGCTAATGTTACTCCCACAAAGGTAACAAAGGAATAATTTATACATTTATAAATATCTCCTTTTTAATTGTTCAGGCTTCCTTCAAAGAAATTCAAGAAGTAGTTCAGCATTAAAACTTATATGTCCCATAAGATATAGCTATTTTAAATTTCTTTCCAGATACAGAAGTTATGCTTCTTACTCATCTTATTTTTATGTTACAATAAGTGTGAACATTTAGAATATTTCCCAAAAGTGGGGGGGATGGTGGTGGTGATGGGTCCTTTATCATTTTGTTTTGGTGGAAACAGGACTAGAACGGCCTTGCTGAACCACTATGTGGTAAGTACTTCAGGCCTGAAGTGACTGTGTAGGTGTCTATTAACAACCAGTATTACAACTGTAGTTGAGTTATGAAGCTTTGAAGACAGATGGCTTGGGTGAATTTAGACCCTGGCTCTTCTGCTCACTGTGACCTTGGGCAAGTTTCTTAATCTCTCTATGCATTAGTTGCCTCATATGTAAAATGAGGATAATAATCCCTTAATTCATAGGGTTTTTGAGGATATTAAAATGAGATATTATGTAAAGTGCTTAGAATAGTGCCCAGTTGGCACATTAGTAAATGCTCGATAAATGTTAGTCTCCATCATCATCATCATTATTGTTAACATCATTGAACACATTATTTAGGAGTAAAGAAGAAATTTATTCTATGCATTTATTGTAGAATTGGATTTTTAAGATTCTGTTATTAGTTAAAGCAATTTCCGTTATATGCCAAGAAAGGAGTATAACTGTAAGTATTTTTGTAAGTAATGTCTTCTTTTAATGCTGTGGTATATACTTTAATGATATCTTTACCTTATAATGCTCATGTTTGTGGTTTGTGAGAATTGGTTTGTATCTAGTTATCTGTAGTTTTGTAGACAACTTAACAAAAATCTTTAACTCTTTTTTTCTTTTAGGGCCCGGTTTATGGCATGAATAGGCTTCCACCTCAACAACATATATATGCCTATTCCCAACAGATGCACACACCACCAGTCCAAAGCTCATCTGCTTGTATGTTCTCTCAAGAGATGTATGGTCCTCCATTGCGTTTTGAGTCTCCTGCAACAGGAATTCTATCACCCAGGGGTGATGATTACTTTAATTACAATGTTCAACAGACAAGCACAAATCCACCTTTGCCAGAGCCAGGTTATTTCACAAAACCCCCAGTTGCAGCTCATGCTTCAAGACCTGCAGAATCTAAGGTTATTGAATTTGGAAAATCTAATTTTGTTCAGCCTGTGCCAGGTGAAGGAATAAGACCATCTTTGACAGCACCTGCACATACAACACAGCCAACTCCTTTTAAATTTAACTCAAATTTCAAGTCAAATGATGGTGACTTTACCTTTTCTTCACCGCAGGTTGTAACACAACCCCCTTCTACAGCTTACAGTAATAATGAAAGCCTTTTAGGTCTCTTAACTTCAGATAAACCTTTGCAAGGAGATGGCTACAGTGGACCAAAAGCTAGTCAAACCATTGGACCTCGAAATACGTTCAGTTTTGGAAGCAAAAATGTGCCTGGAATTTCATTTACTGAAAACATGGGTCCAAATCAGCAAAAGAATTCTGGTTTTCGTCGAAGTGATGACATGTTTACTTTCCATGGTCCAGGGAAATCGGTATTTGGAACACCTGCACCGGAACTGGCCAACAAGAGTCATGAAACAGATGGAGGGAGTGCCCATGGTGATGATGATGATGATGGCCCTCACTTTGAGCCTGTGGTACCTCTTCCTGATAAGATTGAAGTAAAAACTGGTGAGGAAGATGAAGAAGAGTTCTTTTGCAATCGTGCAAAATTGTTTCGTTTTGATGCGGAATCCAAAGAATGGAAGGAACGTGGAATTGGTAATGTAAAAATCCTCAGGCATAAAACGTCTGGTAAAATTCGCCTTCTCATGAGACGAGAGCAAGTATTGAAAATCTGTGCAAATCATTACATCAGTCCGGATATGAAACTGACACCAAACGCTGGCTCTGACAGATCTTTTGTATGGCATGCTCTTGATTACGCTGATGAGTTGCCCAAACCAGAACAACTGGCTATTAGATTCAAAACTCCCGAGGAGGCAGCACTTTTTAAGTGCAAGTTTGAAGAGGCCCAGAACATTTTAAAAGCCTTAGGAGCAAATGTAGCCACAACAACAAATCAGGCTATGAGAATTGTAAAAGAACCCACGAGTCATGATAACAAAGATATTTGCAAATCTGATGCTGGAAACAGGAATTTTGAATTTCAAATTGCAAAGAAAGAAGGGTCTTGGTGGCATTGTAACAGCTGCTCATTAAAGAATGCTGCAACTGCTAAGAAGTGTGTATCATGCCAGAATCTAAACCCAAACAAGAAAGAACTCCTTGGCCCACCATTAGTTGAAACTGTGTCTGCTCTTACAGCTGGCCTAGAAAATACACCAGATAGATTTGCATCAACGACTCCAAAGAAAGAAGGTCACTGGGATTGTAGTATTTGCTTAGTGAGAAACGAACCTACTGTATCTAGGTGCATCGCATGCCAGAATGCAAAGGCTGCTAACAAGAATGGATCTTCATTTGTTCAGCAAGCTTCATTTAAATTTGGCCAGGGAGATCTTCCTAAGTCTGTTAACAATGATTTCAGATCTGTTTTTTCTACGAAGGAAGGACAGTGGGATTGCAGTGTATGCCTTGTACAGAATGAAGGAAGTTCTACAAAGTGTGCTGCCTGTCAGAATCCAAGAAAACAGAATTTACCTACTTCTTCTGTTTCAGCTCCTGCTTCCTTTAAGTTTGGTACTTCAGAAATAAGTAAAACCCCAAAGAGTGGATTTGAGGACATGTTTGCTAAGAAGGAAGGAGAGTGGGATTGCAGTTGCTGCTCATTACGAAATGAAGCAAGTGCTACAGTATGTGTTGCTTGTCGGAATCCAGGTAAACTGAGTCTGTCCACCTCTGCTGTTCCAGCACCTGCCTCTTTTAAGTTTAGTACTTCAGAGACAAGCAAAGCTCCAAAGAGTGGATTTGAAGGCATGTTCACCAAGAAGGAAGGACAGTGGGATTGCAGTATTTGCTTAGTGCGAAATGAGGCAAACGCTACCACCTGTGTTGCTTGCCAAAATCCAAGTAAACAAAAGCAACCTACTTCTGCTATTCTAGCACCTGCCTCATCAGATACATGCAAGGCTCCAAAGAGTGGATTTGAAGGCTTGTTCACCAAGAAGGAAGGACAGTGGGATTGCAGCGTTTGCTTAGTGCGAAATGAGGCAAGTGCTACCACCTGTGTTGCTTGCCAGAATCCAAGTAAACAAAATCAGCCTACTTCTGCTGTTCTAGCTCCTGCCTCGTCAGATACATGCAAGGCTCCAAAGGGTGGATTTGAAGGAATGTTCACCAAGAAGGAAGGACAGTGGGATTGTAGCATTTGCTTTGTGCAAAATGAGAGTTCTTCCTTAAAATGTGTGGCTTGTAATGCCTCTAAACCAACTCATAAACCTATTGCAGAAGCTTCTTCAGCTTTCACTTTCGGCTCAAAAACTAAGTTAAATGACTCTTCTGGAAGTCAAGTTGGAACAGGATTTAAAAGTAACTTTTCTGAAAAAGGTTTTAAATTTGGTACTACAGAACAAGGATTTAAATTTGGGCATGTGGATCAAGAAAGTACACCTTCATTTACATTTCAGGGTTCTTCTAATACAGATTCTAAGTCAACAAAAGAAGGATTTAGTTTTTCTGTCCCTATGTCTGCTGATGGATTTAAATTTGGCATTCAGGAGTCTGGAATTCAAGAGAAGAAAAGTGAAAAGCCCCTTGAAAATGACACTGGTGTTCAGGCTCAGGATATCAGTAGTCAGAAGAATGGTAGTAGTGTAATTTTTGGTCAAACTGGTAGTACTTTTACCTTTGCAGATCTAGCAAAATCAACTTCAGGAGAAGGATTTCAGTTTGGCAAAAAAGACCCTAATTTCAAGGGATTTTCAGGTGCAGGAGAAAAATTATTCTCATCACAAAGTGGTAAAATGGCTGATAAAGCTGACACTTCTGCTGACCTTGAGAAAGATGATGATGCCTATCGGACTGAGGACAGTGATGACATCCATTTTGAACCAGTAGTTCAGATGCCTGAAAAAGTAGAACTTGTAACAGGAGAAGAAGATGAAAAAGTTCTTTATTCACAGCGGGTAAAATTATTTAGGTTTGATGCTGAGATAAGTCAGTGGAAAGAAAGGGGCCTGGGGAACTTAAAAATTCTCAAGAATGAAGTCAATGGCAAGTTAAGAATGCTGATGCGAAGAGAACAGGTACTAAAAGTGTGTGCTAATCATTGGATAACAACTACGATGAACCTGAAGCCTCTCTCTGGATCCGATAGAGCATGGATGTGGTTAGCGAGTGATTTTTCTGATGGTGATGCCAAACTAGAGCAGCTGGCAGCAAAATTTAAAACACCAGAGCTGGCTGAAGAATTCAAGCAGAAATTTGAGGAATGCCAGCGACTTCTATTAGATATACCACTTCAAACTCCTCATAAACTTGTAGACACTGGCAGAGCTGCCAAGTTAATCCAGAGAGCAGAAGAAATGAAGAGTGGGTTAAAAGATTTCAAAACGTTTTTGACAAATGATCAAACAAAAGTCACTGATGGAGAGAGTGAATCTTCTGATGCAGGTGCTGCCAGTGCCTCTGATACAACCAGCAAGCCAAACCCTGAAAACACAGGGCCCACACTGGAGTGGGACAACTATGATTTAAGGGAAGATGCTTTGGATGATAGTGTGAGTAGTAGCTCAGTACATGCTTCTCCACTGGCAAGTAGCCCCGTGAGGAAAAATCTCTTTCGCTTTGGTGAGTCAACAACAGGATTTAACTTCAGTTTTAAGTCTGCTTTGAGTCCATCTAAGTCTCCTGCCAAATTGAACCAGAGTGGGACCTCAGTTGGCACTGATGAAGAATCTGATGTTACTCAGGAAGAAGAAAGAGATGGCCAGTACTTTGAACCTGTTGTACCTTTACCTGATCTAGTGGAAGTGTCCAGTGGTGAGGAAAATGAACAAGTTGTTTTTAGCCACAGAGCAAAACTCTATAGATATGATAAAGATGTTGGTCAGTGGAAAGAAAGAGGCATTGGTGATATAAAGATTTTACAGAATTATGATAATAAGCAAGTTCGAATAGTGATGAGAAGGGACCAGGTATTAAAACTTTGTGCCAATCACAGAATAACTCCAGATATGACTTTGCAAAATATGAAAGGGACAGAACGAGTGTGGGTGTGGACTGCTTGTGATTTTGCAGATGGGGAAAGAAAAGTAGAACATTTAGCTGTCCGTTTTAAACTACAGGATGTTGCAGACTCATTTAAGAAAATATTTGATGAAGCAAAAATAGCCCAAGAAAAAGATTCTTTGATAACACCTCAGGTTTCTCGTTCAACCACTCCTAGAGAGTCACCATGTGGCAAAATTGCTGTTGCTGTATTAGAAGAAACCACAAGAGAGAGGACAGATTTAATTCAGGGTGACGACACAGCAGATGCAACTTCAGAAGTTGGAGAAGTGTCTAGCACATCTGAAGCAACAACAAAAGCAGTGGTTTCTCCTCCAAAGTTTGTATTTGGTTCAGAGTCCGTTAAAAGTATTTTTAGTAGTGAAAAATCAAAACCATTTGCATTTGGCCACAGTTCAGCCACTGGGTCTTTGTTTGGATTTAGTTTTAATGCACCTTTGAAAAATAGTAGTGAAATTAGTTCAGTAGTCAAGAGTGGATCTGAAAGAAAAGTGGAACCTAACTGCAAAGAGTCAAAGAATTCAGATAGCAAACAATCTTCAGATGGCAAAGTCAGAAATCTCTTTGCTTTTCCAAAGGAAGAGTCCTCAACTAACTACACCTTTAAAACACCAGAAAAGGGTAAGCACTTAGTCTTTAGTATAAGCAGAATTTTTCATCCATTGTGTGTAAATAATTTGCTTAATGCATATACTCTTTGTAGGATACTAATGTTTTAGTAAAAGTTGGGTCATAAACATAGTGCATTGTGAACAGCCAAAAAATAATTGTACAGATTTTTTTTTTCTGCCTAAATCTGTTTCCCTGTGACTGTTTAAACAGCAGCAGAGAACGTGTGTGTAAGTTATTGAGGAGATCTAACTGGAAGATATTTATATTATGTTTAGTGCAGAGAACAAGAACCTAATACAGTACCAAAGTTTAGTGACTCATGTACTCATGAGTATTAGCTTGAGTTTGATTTTTTTTTTAAAGTGTTCATTCTTCAGTGTATCATTCTCTTGTCACTCAAAAAACATGATACTGAGATGTTTATATGTCATATAAGGTCGTCTCACCACTATTTATTAAATGAGCAAAGAATGAAACTACCAGGATAAATGAGTATCTGTGATGGCCAAATCGGTATAAATTGAGGGACTCTGGCTTTTTGTATTTTAAAATCACATTCACTTTGATTCTTAAGATGTCCAAAAATGAAATACTCTTTATTTTCTAGGATTTAATTTTAGCCTTTTTAAATCTAATCCAATGGCTTTTTGGACCAGCATCCCTTCCTCACAGCCTGAGAACGAAGGTATAGAGCGAGTATTCTCAGTATGAGATGACGTCAGTTTTTTTTAGCAGCTGGTAGTCCTTAGCAAAGTAACTGGCTGTATAAAATTAAGTACTTAACACTAAGGTGTGCATGTTAAAATAATGTCTGTTTAAACAAGTATTTTTTTGGCTGGTGGTATATAACATCCTTTAATGCTGTTTTTGTTTTGTTTTGGTTTTAATGTACTTGGATGACATGTTTTCTCAGTATTGTACAGCATTATTTTTAGGTAGATCCATGTGATCTTTACCTTTTGCTGCTTTATACTTCATTATTCTATTATTTGTAACTCTGCTTAATGAAGACCTTTGTTTTTTCTAACATTTATCTTTAGCCAGGACTGTCTGCTAGCATGTATACACATGGAACAGAGTTGCCCTTTAATATTATCCTTTTGGATAGGGTTTAGAAAAATATCCTATTTGAAAGTAGATGTCATTTTTAACAGCCAGCGTTGTATACCTGGTATGTTATAAAAGTAAACGTTGGTATTAGAGTGGAGTAATAGGAAGTGGGGGAATCTGTTAAAGACCTTTGAGAGCAAGGTTAGGGAAATGAAAACTATTAGTATCTAACAACATACCTTGAGCAACACAACTATATTCAGTGATGAAATAACAATCCTTGATTTGGGGGCCCTTTACTCAATCATAATACTAGCTAAAGAACTTTGCTTTTAATTTTTATTTTTTATATATATTTTTTAATAAAGCATTCTTATTTTTTTTTAAGATTTATTTATTTATTTATTTGACAGGAGAGAGATCACAAGTAGGCAGAGAGGCAGGCAGAGGGGGAGGGGTAAGCAGGCTCCCTGCTGAGCAGAGAGCCCGATGCGGGGCTCGATCCCAGGACCCTGAGATCATGACCTGAGTCGACGGCAGAGGCCTTAACCCACTGAGCCACCCAGGCACCCCTGCTTTTAATTTTTAACCCTCATTCTTAACAGTGTATTCTTTGGGAATTTGTGAAAAGTGTGGACTTCTTCCTCTAAATGACATGTACTTGAATGCACACTCCAGGACTGTAGGTTAAGAATCCCTGGTCTTAAGAGCAGATTTACCAGTATACTACTGTATGACAAAGAGCCTTACTCTGTTTCAAGTCCAAGAATATAATGGTCCCAAAGGACCTTAGAAATGGAGGTTTCAGACACTGAGGAAACTGCGGCTTGGCTGGGCTATCTGAAATGTCCACACTTTCTCTACCAGCTAATAGCAGAATTGGAGTAAGAATCTATATATCTTACAGTATTGTAATTGATACTATGTTTTTCTAATTAAGGAGAGTAAAAGGCAAGTTTAGCATTGTAAAAGGTCTCCAGTTCTCTAGATCAGATCAAATATGACCTGTGTATGTAATTTAGAATTTTCTTTTCTTTTTTTTTAACAGATTTTATTTATTTATTTGACAGAAAGAGAGAGAGAGAGAGATCACAAGTAGGCAGAGAGGCAGGCAGAGAGAGAGGGGGAAGCAGGCCCCCTGGTGACAGCCTGACATGGGGTTCGATTCCAGGATCCTGAGATACGACCTGAGCCAAAGGCAGAGGCTTAACCCACTGAGCCACCCAGGTGCCCCTAGAATTTCCTAATAGCCACATTAAAAAATAGAATAAAAGATAGGTGAAAAAAAGAAGCAGATGAATTTAATTTTAATCTATTCAGTAACATTATATCTGAAATAACATTTCAAGTTCTAATCAGTGTAAAAATAATGATATACTTCATATTCTGGGTTTTTTGTTTTTTTATACAAAGTCTTCAAAGTCCAGTGTGTATTTTTATTTTTATTTTATTTTATTATCTTTTTTTTTTTTTTTGAGGGAGAGCCAGTGAGCGTGTGCTCACAAATGGGAGGGACAGAGAGGTGGAGTGGGGAGGAGAGAGAATCTCAAGCAGACTCTGTTCTGAGTGTGAAACCTGACACAGGGCTCAGTCTCATGATCCCAAGATCAAGACCTGAGCCGAAATCAAAGAGTTCGGCAGTTAACCAACTGAGCCACCCAGGTGCCCCTAGTGTGTATTTTTATACTTGAAGTAGGACTCAGTTTGGACTAGCCACGTTTAAAGTGCTTAATAGCCACATGTGGCTAAGATACGATTTTGGACAGCACCTGTTGGTACATGATTTGTTTTATCTGTTCCTTTTGCCAGATATTCCTCTTTATTTATAGGCCACAGTGTATTGTATAAAGAATCCCCTTTTTCTTTGTGTTTTCCTTTTTTTGTTGTAGTTTTTCAGTTATAAAATTTGTCCTAAATTCTTACAGTATTACACCAAGGATTTTAATTTTAATTTAGTTTTATATGTTATCATGCTTGGAAATGTGCAAAACTGGATATAACTCCAGTCACCCACCATCCTTGGCAGTTGTTAACTCCAATCACCCACCATCCTTGGCAATTGTTAACTTTTCTTGTAGGAACTAATCAAGGTTGGCTTTGCATTAGTTTCATATTTATACTAATCTTTGCTCATGATTTCTCTAAGTTTTTTCAGTTGTTGCAAATGCATGGATATTTTGCTAAACAATTGCTTAGTATGCCAGATATGATTATGGCAGCACTATTTAAATGCCTTTTACAATTATAGCCATTAATAGTAGTTTTTTTTAAATGATCAGTGAGTAAATGCAGTAGCTTTTTGGTTTTAAATAGATTCTGTGTTCAGTAAGGGTTTTGACAGAACATTAAATCAGACTTCTAATTCTTTACAGAACTTTGTCCATATCAGAGTTTATGTGTTTTCATCACTCTGCTATTTTAACCTAAAAATAAGTTCAGTGGTTTTATTTTCAGCTAGGATATTGGTGTTAATACAACTATTTAATATCTTGTCTTTGTAATTTTTTGGACTGACTTTATAGCAAAAGAGAAGGAAAAACCTGAAGATCCTCCCTCAGATGATGATGTTCTTATTGTATATGAATTAACACCCACCCCTGAGCAAAAAGATCTTGCAAGCAAACTTAAACTTCCTCCAACTTTCTTCTGCTATAAGAATAAACCAGATTATATTAGTGAAGAAGAAGAGGATGGTAAATCTTCTGTTATTTTAAATGCATTCTTTTCATGCTAATCTTAGTAATGGGGGGGGTATGGTTAAATTATTTAAAGCCTGCCTCTTAGAACCCAACACTGCTGTCCTTGTAGCTTAAATGTTTATCCTCGGTGTATATATTGTAAATAGTCAGTGGATGTAATGATTGAAACAATTGCATTTATTAAGTGAGGATTTTGTGGATGGCTACCATAAGTTGAGCAGGCGTTTTGAGAATTGAAAGTAATCCTCAGTTTCCCTGTTGACTTAGAGGGATGGGGGAGTAATGAGGCAGATGGGTATTTGATTATGGAAAACTCTGTGAGCCATACCAGAGTCTTTCAGCAGGGGAGTTCCATGCTCAGGAAGTTTCAGTAGGACTGGTTGAGTTTGGTGTAGAGGATTGGGTTGTGGGACATGGAGATAGGAAGATTATTGATAGAGTAGCTCACACAAGAAGAGAGCCTGAATGGAATTTCTGTAATGATAGGAGAGGCATTAGGAATATAGAATTGGCAAAATTGAGTGTTCTTTCAATGTGGGGAATAAGGGAAAGTATGAAGTTGAAAGATAATTCCTAGATTTCTGGCTAGAAAAATTTCTGAAACTTAATAGAGATTCCTTTTGTTTAATAAAATCAATTATACTTAAGATGAAGATTTTGAAACAGCTGTCAAGAAACTTAATGGAAAACTGTATCTGGATGACTCAGAAAAATGTAGACCATTAGAAGAAAAGCTAACAGGTATGTTAAATTAAAATTACTAATTATAATGCTCTTATAAATTCTATTAATTAATTCATTCATTTGAGGGAGAGAGAGAAAGGGAGGGGGAGGAGCAGAGGGGAGAGAAAATCTTAAGCAGGCTCCATGTCCAATGCGGTGCCAAATGTGGGTCTTGATCTCAGAATCCAGAGATCATGACTTGAGTGGAATCAAGAATCAGACACTTAACCAACTGAGCCACTCAGGTGCCCCACTAGTTACAAGTTTTTTAAAAAATCTTCTATTTAAAAGGAATCTTCTGATCATTTTTATAATTACCAGTTTTACTTATGTACTATTCCTCTCATGTTTTAAAATATTTGAAAACAGTATGAAGTGTAAAACATTGTTTTCTTGGTGATCCTGTTCTCCATTACTACTCATAGGTATTGCTATCTGGGTCTGTAATCTGTACATTATATTGAGAACCGTTCTTGGAGAGGAGTTGAACTTCTTGTAACTTTCTTTTGCTTGTGTTCTGTGGAATTTTCAGATAATGAAAAAGAATGTGTTATTGTTTGGGAAAAGAAACCAACAGTTGAAGAGAAGGCAAAAGCAGATACATTAAAACTTCCACCTACATTTTTTTGTGGAGTCTGTAGTGATACTGATGAGGACAATGGAAATGGGGAAGACTTTCAGTCAGAATTTCAAAAAGTTCAGGACTCTCAAGTAAGAGCATCTCCATTATTTTCCTTCTGATTCAGCTGCCTTTGTTGATGCAGTAGACTAGAATGTTTTTACCAAATGGTGGTAATGTGTTGTGGAAAGAAAATGGGTTAGGCATTTACCAGTCAGCTTTGACCAGAGAAGAGGGAATTTTTTTCTGCATAGAGGACTGTAAAGGTTCACCTCCTGTGTATGTTGGGTTTTTGTGGGGATGGGAGAGGTGGACTGAGCAGACTATCCTTTGGAGTGTTTACCACAATACTAAGAATGATACTAATTAGTTCATTTTCCATGCAAATTAGTTTATTCTCTGGTGGGCAGAGTGGATAGGAAGTAATATTTGAGACAGTTCCTTGGCCTATAACTTGCTTTGTCAATTTCATGATTTGATTACTTTCTTAGCACAACTGTAGTGATAATTTTTTTTTTTTTAAAGATTTTATTTATTTGAGAGACAGAGACCACAAGTAGGTAGAAAGGCAGGCAGAGAGAGAAAGGAGGAAGCAGGCCCACTGCTGAGCGGGGAACCCGATGCGGGGCTCGATCCCAAGACCCTGGGATCATGACCCGAGCTGAAGGCAGAGGCCTTAACCCACTGAGCCACCCAGGCGCCCCTGTAGTGATAATTTTAATAGATATCAAGCACCTTGGTTATCTTAATTTGTATTTCACAGAAAAGAGAAGATAAGGTCCCTGTCTAGTAATTGTTTACAGTCTAATATTGGCATGTATTCAGAATGTTCCTGCCTCCTCAAGTAATACTGGCTTTTTTTGTTGTTTTATTTTTGTTTTTGTTAGATGGTTAAAATAGAGTAGAGTCCTGGAATTAGTTACACATGTAGTGGTTTATTTAAGGGACATGTGGCTAGAGAGAGATGTGGTCGTCTGAGTCTAAGAAATTTATTGTTCTTCATAGTCTCTCTGACTCTGAGGAGTCTAGCTGGCCACCTAGGATGTGTAGGTTTAAATTTAATTCATCAGTACACATATAATTAATGGTCATCAGTTGATGTAAAGATACCACTTTCTCATTTATAACCAGATAGATTTATTTGTGGAAATCTGAAGTTTTTGCAGCAGTGGTCTCACTATTTCAATCTAAAGTATATTTCAAATCACTCAGCAGTTTCCATGGATTCATTGTATTTACATGTATTTCATTGTATTTACATTCACAGTATTTAGTGACTGTTACTCTAATTCCTCACTGTTAGAGGCTTTATCATGTGGCTATTTATTCAACAAGTACAGTATAATCATATTAATAAAAACTTGGATTATACAGATTTAAACAGTGATTTAAACATGGCCTCTTATGTGCAAAACTTTTAGTAAGTTACTACTTTAACATTTATTTTAAAACTGAAAAATAATTTCAGTACTGATGCACAGACTGAATTGTTCATCATTTATTCTTTTTCTACCTTGTGGTGCATGCCACTTGAGCTGGCACACAAGGACTTGGTGTATTTTGTAAGTATTTTATAAACCACGCTGTTTATAGGACTTGAAGTATCTTACTTGAGGTGACAATTGTGTTATTTTGAAACATTTGTGATTGTTAGAAAATATCCTGTAACACTATCACACTGTTCATTAAATAGTAGTATTAGTGGCTATCCAAAAATACTTTTGGTACCAAAGTTAAATATGATGAATCTCTTCTATAAAGGTTGGGAAAAAAATGCTGCAATAAAGTATACATTTTGGAGGAGAGCTAGTACCTTTTTATACACAGAGATGAAATAGAAAACTAAAAACCATTTAAACTAAAATATGCTCTAAGAGATGTGGATTTACACTTTCTCGGAATGTGTTGTTCCTGCTTTACACTCAGTTTAATTAATTTTGAATATGATATCTGTTGCTTAAAATACCTAAGTGTACTCTGTTTATAAGCATTTACTGTGTGCTTTCACTATGCTGACAATTGGGGATACAGTATTGAACAAAACAGAAGTAATTTGATTTGTCTGTATTGAGTTTTCCATTCAAGGCCTCTAAGGTGAGGATGCATTAGGAGCTGAATTAAAACCCTTCCCCCCACAGAAGCAATCTAGCCTACTTTTTTGGGGTAACATTTATTGTGGTATAATTCACATGTACATACAGTTCACTCATTTTAAAGCATATAATTCCGAGGTTTTTAGTATATTCACAGGGTTCTGCAACCATTACCACAATCAGTTTTGAATAGTTTCATCACCCCAAGAAAAACCTCTAACCTCTACCAGTTACCACCCTTCCCCATTTCCCCCTAGTTCCTCCAGCCCTAGAAACCAGTGATGGACTATCTCTGTAAGTTTGCCTATTGTGGACATTTCTTTTTTTTTTTTTTTTTTAAGATTTTATTTATTTATTTGACAGAGAGAGATCACAAGTAGGCAGAGAGAGAGGAGGAAGCAGGCTCTCTGCTGAGCAGAGAGCCCAATGTGGGGCTCGATCCCAGGACCCTGGGATCATGACCTGAGCCGAGGGCAGAGGCTTTAACCTACTGAGCCACCCAGGCGCCTCCCTATTGTGGACATTTCTTATAAATAACTTTTGTGTCTGGCTTCTTTCGCTTAATGTGTTCAAGTATATCTACATTGTAGCATATATATGCATTTATTGATTTTTATGACTGAATAATATTCCATTGTATGGATATGCCACATTTCATTTATCCATTCATCTGTTGATGGCCACTTGGGTTGGTTTTACTTTTTGGCTATTACAATAATACTGCTGTGATAGCATAAAACATTTGATATAAACAGAATGAATTTTCTTTTCCTTGTGCTTCAGGTATGTTAAGGACTTTTTTCATTTGTAGTAATTTTTTTTATTTACAGAAGTAAAATTCACTTTTGTGTATGTGTATCTGTTTTCTCTGAGTTCTTACACATGCCTGAATTCTTTTAATTCCCACCAAAGACAGGATAGAATAATTCCAACACACCCAGAATTCCTTCGTATCATCCCTTTGTAGTCAGATCCTCCCCTACCCATATCTTTTAGCAACTGCTGATCTGTTTTCTGTTTCTATATTTTTGCGTTTTCCAGACCAACATATGAATGAAATCCTATAGTATAGGATTTCATATGAATGAAATCCTACAGTATAGGCATTTGTCTATCCCTAAGTAGTAGTCCATTGTGTGGCTATAACACAGTTTATTCATTGATCCATGGAAGGTCATTTCCAATTTATTTTGCTCTTTTTCTAGTTTCTCAAAGTGGAGCCATTCTTCGTTTCTAGTATAGTTAATGTTCTAAGTTTCTAGGAACTGTTCAGCTCCATCCCAAAACTTTTACTCTGTGGTATTTTAATTTTCTTTCAGTTTAAAATACTTATTTTCCTTGAGGTATTCTTTTGGTACATGCATTAGGTAGTATGTTGCTTCCAAATATTTGGTGATATTCCACGTATTCTGGTATTGATTTCTAGTTTAATACCTTTATTGTCTGTGAACGTATTTTGAGTAATTTCAGTTCTTACAGTTTTAATGAAGGCTGTCTTGGTGATTGTTGTGCACTTGAGAGGAATGTGTAGTCTGCTCTTTTGGGGTAGTGTTTTATGTTAATTAGATCAAGCTAATTGATGCTGTGCTGTCCTAGTCTCAATATATTATCTTTGACTACTTTTTTGTTTCCTTATTCTTTTTATTAATGAGAAGACTGTTGCGAGGCATAACTGTAGATTTGTCTGTTTCTCCTATTAATTTTTGCTTAATGTACTTAGAAAGTGTTCCTTCTCCTTCTGTTTTCTAGAAGACATTGTAGGAATTGCTAGTCTTTCTTTCTTAAATGTTTGAAAGAACTCAGTACTGAAACCATTTGGTCCTGGAATGATATTAATTGATTGATGATACATTTTCTTTAGTAGATGTAGGCCTATTCAGATTATCTATTTCTTCTTCTATGAGTTTTGGTAGGTTGTGACTTTCAAGGAATTGGTCCATTTCATTTATGTTAATCAAATTTGTGGGTGTAATGGTGTCTGTGGTGTCTAAATTAAAATTTATTACCCTTTTAATACCCATCAATTAAAAGTGAGTACTGATGGCTCTTGTTTCATTTCTTTTCCTTTTTTAAAAATTATTTGTTTGAGAGAGAGAGCGCGCACGAACAGGGGGAGGGGCAGAGGGAGAAACAAACTCCCCACTGAGCAGAGATCTGCAGGAGGGGCTCAATCCCAGGACCCCAGGATCATGACTGGAACTGGAGCCAGACGCTTTGACTGAGCCACTCAGGCGCCCCTTGTTTCATTTCTTTTTTCCTTTTCTTTCTTTTTTTTTTTTAGAGAGAGTTTATTTGACAGAGATCACAAGTAGGCAGAGAGGCAGGCAGAGAGAGAGAGAAAGAGAGGAGGAAGCAGGCTCCCTGCCAAGCAGAGAGCCTGATGCGGGACTCGATCCCAGGACCCCGAGATCATGACCTGAGCCGAAGGCATTCTTAACCCACTGAGCCACCCAGGCGCCTCCTTGTTTCATTTCTAATATTAATAATTTGCATCTTGTTTTCTTGGTTAGCCTACTGTGGGTTTATCGGTTTTTATTGACATTTTCAAAAAACCAGCTTTTGATTTTGTTGTTTTCCTCTTTTAATTTCCTGCTTTATTGATTTTTGCTATACTTTTCATTTTTTTCTAATCTTTAATTTTATATTGCTCTTCTTTCTCTAGTTTCTTAAGGTAGGAGTTCATTGATTTTAGATTTTTTTCTTAAAGATTTTATTTATTTGAGAGAGGAAGGGAGAGAGCACGAGCCCAGGGGAGGGGCAGAGGGAGAGGGAGAAGCAGACTTCCCACTGAGCAAGGATCCTGATGCAGGGCTCAGTCTAGGAACCCTGTGATCATGACCTGAGCCAAAGTCACATGCTTTTAATGGACTGAACCACCCAGGCACCCCATTGATGATCTTAATGTATGCATGCATTCAGTACTGTAAATTTTCCCTTCCTTGCTTTTGTTGCATTTTATAAGTTTTGATAAGTTGTAGTTTCATATTTATTTAAAAATATTTTTAATTTATCTAGAGGCCTTTGTATATATGTATTATTTTTTGAAAATGGGTTGTTTAATCTCTTAATATTTGGAATTTCTCAAGCTATATTTCTGGCAATGATTTCTAGCTTAATTCCTTTGTTGACTGAGTATATATACTTTGTATGATTTCTGTTCTGTTGAATTTGTTGAGGTGCGTTTTATGGGCCAGAATGTGGTTTTTTTGGGTAAATCATCTATGTTGCTTTCTGTTACTATATTTTTTCATTTGTAAAATTCCCACTTGACTCTTTTTATACCTTCAGTTTTTTTGCTGAGAACTTGTTATCTTTTCATTTATTTTAAAGAATATTTGCTCTTATATCCTGGAGCATTGTTACAGTAGCTTCTTTAAAGTTTTTTTCTGCTCATTCAACACATGGATCATTTCATGATAACCCCCAACCCCTGGCTGAGGAGAGTTGGCTTTTCTTGGGACTTTTTTCCATCTCTGTCATTGCAGCTTCGGTTTTGGAGCTTCTGTAGCACTGAGGCTGGAATATGAGTTGGTGGGGAAGGAAAAACCCTGGAAGATACTTACCACTGGATTATAACTCAAGTCTTGGGGTTCTTTTTTTTTTTTTTTAATATTTTATTTATTTATTTGTCGGACAGAAATCACAAGTAGGCAGGGAGGCAGGCAGAGAGAGGAGGAAGCAAACTCCCCACGGAGGAGAGAGCCGGACGTGGGGCTTGATCCCAGGACCCTGGGATCACGACCTGAGCCGAAGGCAGAGGCTTTAACCCGCTGAGCCATCCAGGTGCCCAAAATCTTGGGGTTCTTAATCCTCCTGCTTTATCCACCTTTCAGAGGCTTTTTATACTTGCTTTATCTGTTTCAGTCCAGTTCAATAGTAGGTATTGGAAAAGATAGGATGGAGTGTGGAATGGGAGAGATAGGGTGAAGTGTGCTTATTCCATTATGTCCAGAATTCTCAAGTCCTCAATTTCTTTTAAAATAGGAATATGATCCTTTTTGTCAGTCAGTATTTAATGGCATAGTTATTTTTTACTTCCTCTTTGCAGAAATCCCAGAGTGAAGAAATAGCTAACTCTGCTGACAGTATGTATACAGGTGGGAGTAAAGTGACTGCACCATTTTTATGTAAATCTGAAGAACCTGATTTTATTACCAAATCTCTTAGTTCACCACCTGTTTCTTCTGGAACTGTGGATAAACCTGTAGATTTGTCTACTAGAAAGGAAAATGATGCAGATTCTACAAGCCAAGGTAAAATTTAATACGTTTACAAAAATCTTAGGCATACATTACATAAGGTCACCTACCTCTGCGTTTGAGAAAATAGATTCAAATGTCAATTCTAAAAACTCCCTTCCCTTAAAACATATTTGAAACGTATAAAGGGGCATGAAATATTTGTAATAATAACCAGAAAATCATACTGCCTTGTCAACAAAGATAATAAACATGTATTTTTATTGTTAGAGTTGTCGTTATTAAGGAATATGAAGCGCTGTGACTCTGACCTTTCTACCTGAGAATAAATAACAAGTATGCCTAGTGGAGATTTTTCTTTGTGATAGGAATATTTGAATATTGTTTGAATTATCATTGAAGTATATTAAAATTTATATATGAAGTAATTGTAGATATTACAATAAGGTGGTTAAATTTTTATGGTACTACCTCAGTGTCTTTTTCTCTGTGTGCTTTATTAGATTAATCAGTTATAGTAATCAAGACCTGATATGCTTTCCTCCATGTTTTTTCATTTCAGTTGATATTGGGGGTGGGAATCTTTTATAATTATATTCCTTTAAAATTGCTTGTCTGTTTTACCTAATTTGTTTCAGAAGTAGTCTTGAATAATGCACAATTACTATATTTATAGGCACTTGAGAGTCCTTATGTGTTAGAAGAGGAAGTAATTTCAGACCTAAAAATCTCATGTTTTCAGAAAATAAAAGTAGGGCTTAGTAATCTAAGAGATCATGTAGTTACACATTGTCAGGATTAAGACCCCCAAACTCCTGGTGACCAAAGATGAGAAAGATGTTCATTTTTTTTTTTTTTTTTGAGCTTATTTAGGATAGAGATTCTTTATGCATGTCTTTTTTGAAACTCTGCCTGTGAATGAAAGTTTTAGATTATAGAAAACTGTAAGTTCTATTATTTGGCTTAGTATAGATCTACATCTCATTTTAATTTTTTTTTTAAGATTCTATTTATTTGACAGAGAGAGACAGAGAGCGAGAGAGGGAACAAGCAGGGGGAGGGAGAAAGGGAGAAGCAGGCTCTCTGCTGTGGAGGGAACCCGATGCAGGGCTTGATTCCAGGACTTATGATCTGACCTGAAGGCAGATCCTTAATGACTGAGCCACCCAGGTGCCCTACATTTTTAAAAAAGATTTTTGGTGTGCTGTTGGTATAGTTTGTCATGAGAGTAGTACCTGTACACTTTACACTGAAGAAGTTCAAAATTGGTTGTATTTTGTAACTGTCCTTTAGAGAAATAATCAGAAGACAAATGCTTCACACCACACACCCAAACCCTTTGGTAGTATAGAACATCCCAACCCATTCTCTCTTGGTCCTGGGTAAAAGCTTTGATGTTCAGTATATATTAAATGAAATGTTAAATTATTCTTTTCCTTTTGCCAGTGGAAAGCAAAACAGTTTCATTTGGATTTGGAAGTAGCGCAGGGCTGTCATTTGCAGACTTGGCTTCCAGTAATTCTGGGGATTTTGCTTTTGGTTCTAAAGGTAAGATCAAGAGGAGAGATTTTAAAGATCATGTTACAGAATCAAACACAACTGAAAGAACTAGTTCTTTGCCAAGTGTTGTAACTAAGTTGGACATTTCTTCCCTCATCTCACCTTCCATTTTGTTTAAGGGTTTTAATAAGGAAGGACTTTTATATTTTACTATTATTTTCAACATTTATTAATATAAACCATGAGAATTTTCTCTTAATTCACTATAAATCCTGTTGGTAGTCTTTCCCATCCTGAAATGTAGAACCATCTTTCCAGTTCCGGAATTACCTTGATTTTGGTGCGTTGTTCTTTGAATTATACTTTTGGATTTGGTTTTTGTGAATATTTCAGATTTGTGCATCTTATTTTTTAAGGAGATGACTTTATAGCTTTCTATTTTTCTAGTTTCCTTGATCGAGTTTGAATATAAGGCTTGTGCTGATTTATCACTATAAATTTATGGTTGATGAGGTTTCCCATCTTTTTCAGTGGTTTTCTGTTTTTGTGCATTTTGTATCATTTGTAGAAAATAATATATTACTTGATTGTTTCAAGTTTATTAGCATATTACTTTCTCTTTCTTATAATGACTATCATATTTCTGATTATAGCACCACCTAAGTTGTTCTTATACAAGATGCTTGATTTGTGGAATAAATGTTATTAAAAATATATACTTACATGATTTATGTAATTCAGAATAGTGTTCTTCCCACCCACATGCTTACACTTTTTTCACAGCGCCTGCCATTTACAGACGCACATGTAAAACTTTCAGAAATTACCTTCAGGTATTGTTTGTTATGCTGGAATTAATATCCTCACCGATGTCAAGTTGCTATATATTTTTTTAATGTATAGTAGCCTGAAGTCAGAAGATAATAAGCCCTTATAGATAGTTATCCGTACACAAAAAATTATCAAATAAAAGTTGATGAGTTAGGATGCCTGTTTTTCAGTGTAACCTTTTCAAAGTACTCTATCCATACTGTGCAGTAAAGTGTGAAATAGGCTAGACTCAAACCTCATGACATTTACTTCTCACCACCACTTGTCATTTTTTGCTGAGGTGACTTACCAAGTTCTTTGTTAACTACATTTCTTACTCTATTTTGTTCTTAGATATGGCAGGAATTTGTGCTGTCTTTTCAAAGAAGTACCTTTTGGTTTGGACAGTTCTCCTTTTGTTTGTGTTTCTGATTAATCTTTAGATTTTTTCATTACTTTATTTTTAATTAGGTTTTTTGTAAGAGGTCATAAATTTCACCAGAATGTGGGTGTCCATCTTCCTTACTCTTTCCCTCCCTCCCTCCCTCCCTTCCCTCCTTCCTTTCATTCTTTCTTTCTTTTTTAAATATATAACTTGTTCCTGGCATTGCATGGACCTTTCTGATTTTAAACTTTCTGTTTTGGTTGGTTTTAGGTTCAGAGGAATCTTTTTTTCCTCTTCTTATTTGCATATTCTTTTTCTGTAATGATTCTTTTTTTTTTTTTTTTTTAAATCTGCTCCTGTTCATTTTTTGTTGTGATTTTGTTTTTTTTTAACTCATTTTCTTTGCAAGCTCTATTCACATAGGTCTGTCAATCATTCCACATCTGTTGTGTAATATTTAATACAGAAACTAAGAGAATAATAAGGGGGTTCCTGTTTAAAAATCACCTGCCTTCGTCAGTAATCACTATTTTATCTATTTCCTTCAGATTTTGTAATGTTTTTGTAAACCTGTTCTTATAGTGCAAGTCTCCTACGTCCTGTTGCCTAGAACTGTTACTGTGAAATTGTGATTATTGACATGTATAACTTATATTTTTACTATAAAATTCTTCCTCCTGGTTTTCAAAAAACCTTGGCTTCATATTAGAATTTCCTGGGAGGTTTTTCATTTTTTGGTTTTTTTTTTTAAAAAAACAAAGCAAAACATTATATTGGACTCTCTGGGCGTGGTAGCCTAGGCATTGATATCTTAAAAGTTCCTGTGTGATTCTTACAATTCACCCAGCATTAAGAACCACTGAGACATTTTGGAATTTTCTGCCATACCTCTCAAGGGTCTTTTGGGGTAATTAAAAATTTTTCTTTGCTTGGGAGTTCCTGAACCAGTTTTGTGTTCTATTTTTGTTTTTAAGAGAGAAAGAGGAGAGAGTGTGTGCATATATGCAAGAGCTTTGGTGGGGGACAAAGTGAGGGGGGAGAGAGAATCTTAAGCAGGCTTCACGCCCAGCGCGGAGCCTTTGTGCTACATGATCTCACAACTCTGAGATCCTGACCTAAGCCAAAATCAAGAGTTGGTTGCTTGACCAACTGAGCCACTTAGGCACCCCTCTTTTGCAATATCTTCCTAAGGACTTTTGTCTTCTTTCTCTTTTTTGAAGTTTTTTTTCCTCTCTTTTTTTTTCCTCTCCCCACTAAATTTGGCGTAGAGGGAGTTACTGTTACTAGATACTCATTTTGTGCTTTCTTCAAGGTGCTGAGTTACTTTTTAAATTATCTGTGATATTTTTGCCCCTTAAGAGTTTTTAGCACTGGATATAGAATTTTCTAAGATAGTGATTCATCAACAAGTGATGAAAAGCTAAGAGATGTTTCTTTTCTCTAAGACAGTGAGGAATGTATTAGCAGGCTGAGATGGGGATGAAGAAGTAACTAGTTTTCATCTTCTCCAAGGCCTAAGGGAGAGTAACAATCTTTGTTTCTCTGCATGGGAATAGGGAGTCTTCAGCACCAACAGCCTGGTATCCCTTGAGGATAGTTGGGAGTCAGTGAGCTTCTCCCTGTGCTACCTTCTACCACCTGGCCAAGAAATCTAAGCTGCAACACTAGTTACTTCAGGAAGAAGTTGAGGTAGAAAAGCTATAAATGTGTTTAGGCTGCTTTGACTACTTTGGAGGTAGCAGGTATGGCCTCTTTGAGAGGACATTTTTAGGTTTAAAAGTTATTTTTCATATGTGATAAAATGTTTTATGAAGTAAATTACCTTTGGAGCCGAGCTAATTGTTCAAAATTTCCGGGGTATGTGTTAAGAATGTGCTTCATTACTGGAAGTTCTTGCATAGTTCAGTATCATGAAATTTGCCGGAGGCTCAGATGATCTTATCTTTGTTTTTTTTTTTTTTTTAATTAAATTTTTTTTTTTAAGATTTTTTAATTTATTTGTTAGAGAGAGAGAGAGCGAGCGCGGAGCACAGGCAGACAGAGTGGCAGGCAGAGGCTGAGGGGGAAGCAGGCTCCCCGCTGAGCAAGGAGCCGGATGTGGGACTCGATCCCTGGACGCTGGGATCATGACCTGAGCCGAAGGCAGCTGTTTAACCAACTGAGCCACCCAGGCGTCCCAGATGATCTTATCTTTGTAGCTCAAAGCATATACAGTACTCTGTACTGTGAGTAGTACTGTGTGCTCACTATATGAGTTAAACTTGTCAGAGTAATATAATTTTAAGCATTTTTACTAAAAGTATATGTCATATCACTGGAAATTACAGGCCTTAAGAAGGTAACAGGGGGATTAAAAGCATATAAAATTTGATACCACTGTTTAAATATCCTAATTTATTTATCAGATAAGAATTTCCAGTGGGCAAATACTGGAGCAGCTGTGTTTGGAGCACAGTCAACCAGTAAAGTTGGCGAAGATGAAGATGGTAGTGATGAAGAAGTAGTTCACAATGAAGATATCCATTTTGAACCAATAGTGTCATTACCTGAGGTAAATATTAAAAGAATGGAACACTTACTAATAACTTCACATTTTAAATTTAAAACTTGACATAGGCTTGACTTGCAGGACTAACTTTGTTTGCATTTCTTTCAGAATATTTACCCTTTCAAGTGGAAGCTTTTTATTACTATATATATATTTATATATATACACATATAAATATAGATTCTACATGAAATTGCTGGGAAGAACTAAGTTTTTTCATATCTTTTTAGAATATCTTGTTTTCATAATATAATTCTGGAAGTAAAAAGTATCCAGCCTCATACTTGCCAAAATCCTTTCAATGAAAAGTAAACTACATTTTCTGGACAAGAACGTTATTTTAGGCAAATTATTTTGTCGGTTTTCAACTACAATCAGTAGTTAATATTTCTCTTCAAGAGCACTTTTTGGAATCTCTTCTGTCCCATAAAACAATGTATTTACTTTCCAAAAGGAGGAAGAATACTATATAAGAGAAATATTTCATGACAAATCAGGTCTTTACTGCTTCATCCAAATCAGATGTATTCCTAGCCCTTGGATATTACCATTTATCTTGATACTGTAGTTCAAATTCCGTTAATGTCATTGCAAAGACAATATTGTGTGGAATTTGGATCTTTGGAATTTGTCATGTAATATGTTAAAAGCAGCAGCTTATAATTTTATTTGCTGTCATAGGTAGAAGTAAAATCTGGAGAAGAAGATGAAGAAATTTTATTTAAAGAGAGAGCCAAACTCTATAGATGGGATCGAGAGGTCAGTCAGTGGAAAGAGCGTGGTGTAGGAGACATAAAGATTCTTTGGCATACAATGAAGAATTACTACCGGATCCTAATGAGAAGAGACCAGGTTTTTAAAGTGTGTGCAAACCATGTCATCACCAAAACAATGGAATTAAAACCCTTGAATGTTTCGAACAATGCTTTAGTTTGGACTGCCTCAGATTATGCTGGTGAGTTCTATATTCAAATGCTACTTTTTACTTTTTTGGTCCTTTCTAAAATCCGTAACAAATATGTAAGACAGCTTATAACAGTTATTTTAATATTAAATATTTAAAATTAAATATATGTTGTTTTGTTGTTTAATAGATGGAGAAGCCAAAGTGGAACAGCTTGCAGTAAGGTTTAAAACCAAAGAAATGGCTGATTGTTTTAAAAAAAAATTTGAAGAATGTCAACAGAATTTATTGAAACTCCAGAAAGGACAAGTATCACTGACAGCAGAGTTATCGAAGGAGACAAATCCTGTGGTGTTTTTTGATGTTTGCGCAGACGATGAACCTCTAGGACGTATAACCATGGAATTATTTTCAAACATTGTTCCTCAGACTGCGGAGAACTTCAGAGCACTCTGCACTGGAGAGAAAGGCTTTGGCTTCAAGAACTCCATTTTTCACAGAGTAATTCCAGATTTTATTTGCCAAGTAAGTATTTAATTGTGTATCACAGTTGAAGTCTAGAAAAGTGAACCACACTAACTTGGGAAATTTGAGTGTTTCTCTTCACCTGGAATTTTCTTAAGATTTCTTTAGCTTTTCTGCATAGTAGTTGGTGTCATATCCAACTTCCTGTCCCCACAAACAGTTTCAACCTAAAATGGTTTAAATTTCTGTTACCTTGAAACCTGCTAGAAATTGAGGGTGGGCAAAAGACCTTTTCATTTTTGTCTTTCAAAAATGGGTATTTCTTAGTTTTCAAACCACATTCTCAAGGAAGTTGAGTTTTTAGGACTTAACATTGTAGTGGTAGATCTGTGTGTATTTTATTATTTTCTTCAAAACTCTTATTAATTGAAATCTTCTTTCAGGGGGGAGATATCACCAAACATGATGGAACAGGAGGACGATCTATCTATGGAGATAAATTTGAAGATGAAAATTTTAATGTGAAACATACTGGTCCTGGCTTACTATCAATGGCCAATCGAGGCCGGGATACCAATAATTCTCAGTTTTTTATAACACTGAAAAAAGCAGAACATTTGGACTTTAAGCATGTAGTATTTGGGTTTGTTAAGGATGGCATGGATACTGTGAAAAAGATTGAATCATTTGGCTCTCCTATAGGGTCTGTTAGTCGAAGAATTAGTATCACAGAATGTGGACAGATATAAAATCATTGTTTTTTCTAGTAAATTTTACCTGTATAAACAGTTGAATTGAAGCTTAGCTGTTGTGACAATATGGTAATAATTATGTTCAGCTTTTGAAAATGGACGTTTCCAATGTATAAATGTACAATTGCAGCTTATAGCTGTTGTCACTTTTTAATGTGTTATAATTGACCTTGCATGGTGTGAAATAAAAGTTTAAACACTGGTGTAAATCAGGTGTACTTGTGTTTATGTACTCCTGACATATCTGTATTAAAATGGAATAATACTAATCTTGTTAAAAGCAATAGACCTTCTCAAACTATTGAAGGAATATGATATATGCAATTTAATTTTACCTTTTAAGATACTGGATTTCCTGCATGGATAAATTTACCATTTGAATAAAGGGACCACAACTTGGATAATTTTTATTTTAGATTTGAAATATATTTGGTAATTTTAAATATTGGTGTGCTCATTTATGCATAGAGACTCACTTATGAATGGGTAGAGCCACAGAGGGTAGAGACTTAACCAAAGTGCTCTTCTATAATCCTTGCACCTCCTGTATAGTTAAATTAACTTTTAAGTAGAGTACCTTCTTTTCTTAAATGATATGTAGTTTCCTGTGCCCTTTCAAAGGTATTAAATTAATTTTTACATTTTAAACAAGTATTTCCTTAGTTTTTTTTGTTTTTGTTTTTTAACTTCTCTGTCATCTGTTTCTACTACCTCAAACTGCAGCTTGGTTCTGATAGAACTTGAATTTTTCCTTGCAGTTGTTGTGATAAAGTATGACTATTTTAAAAAGGTCTATACCATGTTCTTTGGTTAAAGATTTGCTTTATACTAGATTGTTGCAGTACCTTTTTCTGGTGAATTTTGTAGCAAAAATAAAGTGACAATTGTTAACAGCCATGACATTTAAAAAACTTATTACTTGTGCATCTAGTTGTTTGTTCATCTTAGAGCCAAAGTAAAGAGGACAATTAAAGTTCTGTAAATCAGACTACCACATAATTTCCAAGGCTCCCAAGAAAGTGACTTCTTTACAAGTTTGATACATACACACTAAAAATTTATTTGGAAATGATTAGTATCAAAAGTTAGGCAAACTGCTAAAAAGGTGGTGGAGGGGGTTAGTGAGGGGGAGATGTTCTCATACTACTCAATATACAACTATAAAGAATCTAGAGCACAAAATTTTATGTATTCTGATTACCAACAGTGACTGCCTTCTACCCTCCTGTGTTCTTCCAAGTGAAATCATCTCTTTTTTTTAAGTGAAAGACAGTAGCATTTATTCTGTTTGGGGATTTGGAAATAGGTTATCGTATAATACCCGATCAGCCACCAGACAGGAGGGGAGGGATGTCATGTGTCTGTTGTGTGTGAGTAATGAATGATGGAAATGAATGATGGGGCATTAATGACAAAGACTTTGTGTCACATTTCAGGAAAGGACTTTGTTATTTCTTTTTGTTATTTAATTGCTAATGTAGTATAAATCCAAGACATGTATTCCCCCCCCCCCCCCCGCCACTGGCTTGACTTTATGTTGTCTCATTAGAAATCTGTTTAAAACAGAGTATAAAAAATTATTTATACATTGTAAGTAATATTTGATGGCAAAGAGTATTGGTATAAATGATTTTCAGATAACTACTTTTTAAAATGATCTTCTAAACCTTTGACATTTGAAGAACTTGAAAGATACTCCAGAGAATCTAGGATTTGTTAGTCCAGACATGCTGTTGAACATTCACAATTTAGAAAAGTAAAGGATCACACTAGTGTGATTGTATAAATGAGAAAAATTAAGTGGTTTTTCAGTTATTCCTTTCAATTAGTCTCGGTTTAATAGAGGATTTGGGTTGGTATACCATCCCAATACATATTGGGCATGTACAAATGCCTGGCCCCGTTCTGGGTATTGGGAAAAGCTGTTAAAAAAAAGAAAAGTACATGCTCTTACATTCATTACATTGATACAGGGAATTTACATTCTAATACTGCTTTTTTTTTTTTTTTAAATTTTAAGATTTTATTTATTTGACAGAGAGCCAGATATTGGGCTCCATCCCAGGACCCTGAGATCATGACCTGAGCCAAGGCAGAGGCTTAATCCGCTGAGCCACCCAGGCACCCCCTCTAACACTGCTTTTTAAGATACATATGGAACCCAGGCCAATGGCAGGGCAAGTAAGGGAGTAAATCCTTTTTGAGAATTCTGTGTCTTGCAGTACGATGTATTCTTGATTTTTGCCTTTTTACAGTTAGCAAAGGCCATCTTGATTAAAGAACACTACTTTCGTATGTCCAAACGCACCCTAAATACACGTAAGCTTTATTAGAGCCAAGAGAGGGTTGCCACCAAGTCAGGTTTGGACCGTCCTGGTGACCACGTCGTCTGGGGACGTAGCGTGTACGCATTCCCACATGCACGCAAGGCGCAGAGGTTACGGAGCAAGTGGTGGCTTCCGGAGAAGCCGTGGGGGTGCCTGAGGCTACGGCTGAGCGCCCTCCCGTGAGGGGCCACACCTGCTAAGGTGTAACTGCTGCGGACGACCGGACTCTTTGTTTGGTAGCAAGTAGCAAAAAATTGAAGTCAAAGATAAAACGCCATTTATCAGCCCAGTTAACACAGGAGTAAAGGAATTGGTCGTTAAATCATTCAGCAGGAAAAACGTTTGTAACACCAGGACATTTTTAACGCAGTACAGAGAGTGAGAGAGGGACTCCAGTTTGCGCTTCTCTTCCTCGCCTCCGACTCCCGGGCTCAACTTAAGTGGCCGCGCTCCTCTGGCCACGCCCCTCTGGCCACGCCCGCCGCCGCCCTGTCAGGCTGGGCCTCCTCGCGTTTCCGCGTTGCTCCCGACCATCCCCCCCAAGGGGGCGGGGCGGGGCGCACCGTGCGTCACGTCGCCGTTCCGTTGCGCGAGCTCCGCCTCTGCGCGCCCCGCAGCTCTGTGTTTGAAAGCTGTTCCCGGGGAGACAACGGCGACCTCGGCGCGCTATGGAGCCGCGGCTAGTGAAACCGCCCGGGCAGGATTTGGTAGTGGAGCGTCTCAAAAGCCGCTACGGACTAGGGGGCAGCCGCTTCGCCGAGGTGAGGCCTAGCCCTTCACCTCGACCCTTCCCTGTGTCCGCGGGCAGGTTCCGGCAGGTGTGAAGCATCCCGCCGGCGCCTCGCCCGAAGCCTCGGGGCCGCGGTGCCGAAGGACGGCTCCCGGGAGGGGGAGTGACTCTCCGGACCTCGAGCCGCTCTGCCGGAAACAGGGTTAGCGAAAGGAGGCGGGAGGAGCAGAAGTTTTTTGTGGCCGCAGATGCTCGCTCCCGATGTGGGAAAAACAGATTTTCTACCAGAAAAATTCCTTCACCATAAACTCTTGAAGGATTATGATGTATCAGACACGGTGGTATGGCACGTTAATTTACAAGTGACTGGTGTGGAGTTCAAAAAGCAATTTTAATTCCTTTAAAACCCTTCCTATTTGGAAATAATTCCAAACTTGAAGTTGCAGGAATAATGCAAAGAACTCTTTTGGACACTTCGCTTGGATTCATCTGTTAACATTTTGCCACATTTGCGTTACTATTATCTTCCTAGTTTTGACTTTATATACACCCCCTTTCCCGCTGAACTATTGAAGGGTGGCTTGCAGGCACTGTGATACTTTTACCCCCAAATATGAATACTTAAGTGTATTTTCTAGGAATAAGGATATTCTCTTATATATCCACGGTAATAAATTAAGGAGACTTACCATTTACACAATAATACGTAATGTATAGTGTGTATTCAAATTTCACCAATTATCTCAATAATGTCCTTTGTAAAATTTTCCCCCGGTGCAGATACAATCCACAAATAAGCATTGCATTTAGTTTTCTGTTGCCTTTATTCTGAAACAGGTTCTTAAGTCTTTGCCTTTCATAATGTTGATATTTTTGAAGAGTATAGGACAACTGAGTTTCTCTGAATACACTTCATGACTAGATAGATACCGGTTTTATGCATTTTTGGCAGGAGTGATGTATATGTTGCTCCTGTTCATTAGGAGACCTGTGATGCTTTGTCCCATTATTGGTGATAAAAATTTTGACCACTTGGTTAAGGTAGTGTCTTACCAGTTTGTCCACTTTAACCTTTGTAATTATCCCTTGTACTTAATACATAATTTGTGGGGAACTCTTTTGAGACTGTAGATTGATTCTTAATATATAAATTAAATATGTCTTTTTTCTTTTAAGTATGATTTTTCAAGTTTTGGTCAGGCTAAATGGAAGAGAAGATCTCTAACCTCCCCAGGTAAGCTGATGGAGTATTTTTTTTATATTTGGGAGTTTTAACATTTAATCTGAGAGAAAATAATAATCAAGATTTTGGGAGTTTACATGTGTAAGATGTCTTTAAAATCAAATGAATTCTTTTTGGTGTTTCAGTTACAGCATTTTTGCCTTTAAAAACTTAAAAAATAAATAGTGTATTAGGTAAAGAAAACTAATTGCTATTTTTTTAAAGCATAAACTTTTCCAAGTTACAGGGGTAATAATTGTTGCACTGGAAGAACTTATCAAATGTACTTGATAAGGATCATTATACTGTGAGATTGGGTCGATTGGAACATTATGTGGTAATCTGGAACTAACATATATAGCTAATTAACCATTAGTCTTGATTTGCTGATTCTTCTTCAGTGATGTTTTTATTAGTAAGTATAATCATTGAATTTTGAGATTATAGCAGAAACAGTATCTTTAAAAGTTTATCAGATGGTAGATTAGAGAATTTCATTTTTTTCCAAGTTTATTTCATTTCGAAATTTTGTAAACACTCTTCCAAAACATTCCTTCAATATGATTTAAAAAACCCCAATTATTACTGAGTCTGGTATCTTAAAAATATCTTAAAATTGTATTTTAGTTTTGAAATTTGCCCTAAAATTTCCAGCTTTTTTTTTTTTTAAGATTGTATTTTATTTATTTGACAGAGAGAGAGAGATCACAAATAGGCAGAGAGGCAGGCAGAGAGAGAGGGGGAAGCAGGCCCCCCGCTGAGCAGAGATTCCCAGGACCCTGGGATTATGACCTGAGCTAAAGGCAGAGACTTTAACCCACTGAGCCACCCAGGTGCCCCAAATTTCCAGCTTTTTAAAATATAACTAAAGGGGCGCATGAGTGGCTCAGTCATTAAATGTCTACTTTCAGCTCACTTCATGATCCCAGGGTCCTGGAATTGAGCCCTGCATGAGGCTCCCTGCTCTGCGAGAAGCCTGCTTCTCCCTCCCCCAAACCCCCTGCCTGTGTTCTCTCTCTCACTGTCTCTCTGTCAAATAAATAAATAAAATCTTTTAAAGAATAAAATATATAACTAAAAAGTTTAGCTCATTTAATTTCTGATGGTGAAAAATGCATTTTAGGCAAGGGTGCATAGATTTCAATGACATGGATGGAACTATAGCATATTGTGCTAAGCGAAATAAGTCAGAGAAAGACAAATACCATAGGATTTCACTTATAGGTGGAATTTAAGAAACAAAACAGATGAACATAGGGGAAAGAAAGGAAAAAATAAGATAAAAACAGAGAGGGAGGCAAACCACAAGAGACTTAACTATAGGGAACAAATTGAGTGTTGCTGGAGGAGAGGAGGGTGGGGGAAGAGGTAATTGGATAATGGGCATTAAGGTGGGCACTTATGTAATGAGCGCTGAGTGTTATACACAACTGATGAATCACTAAATTCTGCCTCTGGAACTAATTGTTAAAAAATCAGATGATTCCAAAAAATTTTTTTTAATTTCTAAATTTCTTATCAGAGAAGCTCTTTTGTCTTTTACTCAGTTTAGATAGAGGCTAATAGTCTGTTTAGTGTTTAGGGGTGCCTGGGTGGTACAGTCACTTAAGTGTCTGACTCTTGGTTTTAGTTCAGGTCAGGATCTCAGGGTTGTGAGATCAAGCCCTGTGTTGGGCTCCATGCTCAGTGCAAAGTCTGAGATTCTCTGTCTCTCTGCCCCTCCCACTCATGCTCTCTGTCTAATAAAAAAAAGTTTAATGTTTAAAATATATAAAATTATAAAATAAAATTTTTAATATTTGAAGACTGATGACATATAATGATTAGATAGAAAGAAGACTGGATTCTAAATTTTAATCTTTCCGTTTGTTGGTTCTGTTACTTGGATAACTTCAGGTAACTTCTCTGGTCCTTAGACTTCACATCATTGGAATAGGGTTAAAGGCGCCTATTCTGCTTACTTCATAGTAAGCTAGTTGTTGCTAAGATCAAATAAGGTAATAAATGAAAGAGCATTTTGAAATCAGTAATTTGATTTGATGCCTATTTTCTGAAGTTTTCATTACAGAGACATACAGATAAGAAATCTTTAGGTACCTTTAGAAGCCTAGAATGAGATTCATATCTGATTTTAGTAATCTCTGCTATTTTCTTTTTTGTTAACAGATGGTTTGGATATCTTCTCATCTGGAGATAAAGTGGATTCATCATTAAGATGTTATTCTGATGAAGGAAAGCTTTGCACAACACCGCTTTGTAGTTCATTCAAACACTTAAATGTGAATTGGTAAAGTACCTTGAATCCTTAGTAGTACTCTCTCTTTGGTATCTAAAAAAACCGAGATTAAAGGGTGGATTGTTTGTCTTTGCTTTTTTTCTGAGAGGAAGTACAAGCAGTCTGAGCCTGCTGAATGGTTGAAGAGACTGATTTATTAATTTTTACTGAACATCTCTGTGATAAAATCATAAACCTAACATTATGTTTGGTGGTATAATGGAAAGTTATTTGCACAGTATGAAAGATGAACAATTATTTTTCTGGTTATTCATCCAGGACCCAAATGAAAACCCTGCCCCCCCCCCCTTTTTTTTCAAAGGACCTAGGATAAAAATGAATGCAGAGTTGTTAGACAGTGATATTTAACTCAGTATCCATTGTGTGTCTACTAGTGTGGTAAGCTATATTTTAGGTAGTTGAGAGAGATTGAAGAAATCAGTCTAGAGTGATGCTAACTACATGCAGAGTGCTGGGCTGTGAGTGGGTGAAACCAATATAAAAATAGTGGAAGCTAAGGAGAAATGAAATTTTGAATTAGATAAAATTAAATGCCATAAATATGTGGCAGAAGGAGGTGCTGAGTGCATCAAGAAGGGGTAAATGTTTTGAAATAATGTTAAATCATAAAGATGTATACATATACAAAATGAAATGTTGAGATAATCATGGGGAGAAGAAAATGTAACTGCCAAAAATATATGTATATTATTAAGGTAATTGATATTTGGATGCTTGAATTTTTTATTAATTGCCTCATTTTCTTCATTCATGTAAAACACATAGAACAGTGCTTAGTACATAGAAAAGCACTCAAATGCTTTATTATCATTATTATTACTATTTCATTTGGTATTCTCAAAGTAGCTTTGTTGATGTGGTTTTAAGATTTGCTCATGAGGTAGACTGAATATAGAGTAAGGAAAGTAAAAATTGTTTTTGAGATAATTATGAATTTCTGGAAATGATTTTCTCGTATTTAACTGATACTTTTATCATTTTTGTTATCATAAATGGTTTGGGTGTAATTTCAAGTTATAACTTGAAGCTTTTGAACTATGAAAGTTTTTATAACATTAAACATTTTTTTTTCACAGTCTCTAGTTATGATCTAATCTGGATTATAGTGCTGTCCAGCATAGTAGCCACAGGGCACAGGAGGCTACTGAGTACTTGAAATACAAGTACGAAATATACACCGGATTTTAAAGATGAATGAAAGAATGCAAAATACCTTAATTTTTTAATACTGATTATGTATTAAAATAATCTTTTAGATATACTGTTGAAATTTTGTGGCTTTATGTTTTTAATATGGCTACTAGAGAATTTTAAATTGCCTTATGTGACTTGAATTATATTCCTCTGAGCAGCATTGCTCTAGAAATTTCAACTTTGAGATCATCTTTTTGGAGAGAACACCTGTTTTTACCTTTTACTAGCTAGGTCAGTTATTTAAATTCTTTAGGTTTCAGTTTCTTCCTGTTAAGTGTTAGCTCTTTTAGCTAAAATTAGACCTAATAGTAGCTGGTATATCTACCTCACAGAAGTATTAGGAATCATAAGAAAGAGTATGGAAGTCATAGAGCGTTCTACAAGTATATGTCATTTTAAATTAAGCCCATTGGAATATATAGAAAGGTACCTGTAGTGACTTTTTAGGATCAGTGGTTTACTTTTCACATTTTGTTTTCCATGTTTAAAAATGTTTGCTTGTTACATTTTTTCAATTGTTATGCTGTTAATATTTGAAAAGCAGTTTTGTCTTTTTAAAATGCTATAGAAAACTTCCAGAATGCTGTATTAGATTTTTTTTTTTAAAGCCTAGATCATGAACTGGATTCTTTTCAAGATTTGAAGCAACAAGAAACAAAAGAAGAGTTAATTGAGAATGATCATAGAATTAGTACCTCTAAAATAACCAAACAGTCTTTTAAAGACATAGAAAAAGGTAAAAGAGATAATCATTTTAGAATAGTTACTTAAGAAGATGCTTTGTCAGGGCATCTGGCTGGCTCAGTACGTAGAGCATGTGGCTCTTCATCTCAGGCTTATAAGTTTAAGCCCCACATTGGGTGTAGAGATTACTTAAAAATAAAATCTTCACAAAAGTAGCTTTGTCAAGTAGAGCACATAAAGCTTATCCCATAGTAATAACACTGGTCCTCAGGTGTATGTATATTTCTGTGTTCTATATTTTTGTAAGCCATGAGATATTAACTGTGCTTATTGTTAACTAAAGGAGAAGAGAAAAATAAACTTCATTATTTTCCAGAAGCATTATGTTCTCAAAATTATCAAAATAAGTTAGTAATCAGTTGAATATTTTTTATAATGTCTTCATATTTCTTCGTATTAGTATTTGTTAGAAAGTCATTAAATACTGTGGTAGAGTTGAGTAATCCTTTAATATTTTAAGACAGTACTCCAGATTACTTAAGGTATAGCTTCATCAGGCACTTCTTTAGTAACTCTCTCTCTCCATGTGGCTGCATGTCATAGTTTTGTCAGCATTTCAAGGCAACAGGCAACCAGAGTGGCTGCAGGACTTTGAGAAGAGTGTTGCCCCTTTGATAGACTTTTTGCATCTCTTCTGGGCATATATTGTCTACACACAACACATGCTCATTTCTCCCTTCCCACTCTTCATTATCTTCTTTCTATTCACCTCAGCATTTGAAAGTGAAAAGTAATTCTGCCTGGACTTGTGTTTCTTGCTACGTGGTGTATTTTCCCACTGAAAAACAATAGAAAATACAGGATAATCTAAAAGAAAAAAAGAGTTGAATGTATTTAAAAGTTGACATAATTAAGGAATATTTAAGCTGTGGACTTTGAAATGGGAACCTAGAGAGGCAAGCAAAGCAATGAAAGTGTCTTTCACTTTGGGGGCACCTGGGTGGCCCAGTCGGTTGGGCATCTAACTCTTGATTTCAGCTAGGGTTGTGATCTCAGGATCCTGGGATAGAGCCCAGTGTAGGGCTCTGTGCTCCCCTGGAGTCTCCTGGGATTCTTTCTCCCTCTCCTTCTGCCTCTCTTCCCCTCCTATACTCTAAATAAATAAATAAGTAAATAAAATCTCTTAAAAAATGGAACTTTCACTTTAAGGGCATTTGCTGAACTGAGTGAGGTGAAAATTTTTTTTTTTTTTAAGATTTATTTATTAGGGAGTGCGTCTGCTTGCATGCACATGTGGAGAAGGGGGAACAGAGGGAGAGGGAGAAAGAATCCCAAGTGGACTCCATGCAGAGTGCAGAGTCCCACATGGTGCTTGATCTCACTACTCTGAGATCATGATCTAAGCTGAACTCAAGAGGTGGTGCTTAACAGACTGAGCCAGTCAGGCCCTCTAGAACTTTTTTCTTTGTTAAAAATTTGTGTTTTGTTTTTTTTTTTTATTTTGGCTCCCTAAGGTCTGTCCAAGATGGGGAGTACAGTAAGAGACCCCTTTCTTAAAGCTAGGGTTCTCAAGAAGGCTAATGCAAGTTAAAACACTTTCAGTACTAACAGAAAATAAATTCTGGCAATATAGTGTTGGTAAAGAAGTGAAGCAAAAGGAACTTGTTCATCCATTGCTTTTGGGAGAGTAAATTAATATAGGAGAGTAAATTAATATAACCACTTTGGCAAACAGTTTGGCATCACTGGCACAGTTGAACCTGCACATGTCCCTTATGGTCCAGCAATATTGCTGGTAATCATATACCCTAGAGAAACTCTTGAATATGTGTACCAGCAGCCACATGCAAGACTGTAGAGCACCTGTGTAGACAAAGAGCTCAAATATCCACCTGTAGTGGATGTTGACGTATAAAAATATAAAATAGGATAAAGTAGTGAAGATTTTTGAACCTGATTCTGTCATTAATACAAGAACATATTTAAAAGAGGTAATAGAAATTACATAATTACATCATTATATAAATTACAGACATTATACGAGGTTTAAAACCAGGCAAAACAAAGTCTTAATTTTTTATTAAATTTTTACCCAGATAGTAAAAAATTAAAAAAAATAAAGCAATGATTAATGCTGTATTTGGGCTAGGTTAATTTGGTTTAGAGGAGAGAAGGGAATGTGATTAAGGGTTTCTGATGTAACTTTACATTTCGTGGCCTAGGCAGGTAATACCTGAGTGTTTTTATGCACTTTAAAGTCCATTTTGAAGTTATTTCAGACTTACAGAAAAATTGTAGAAAGAGCATAGAGAATTTTCTGTAAGGCATTCACCCAGATTTTCTAATTTTAATATTTACCACATTTGCTATATATAATTCTTTTTGCATATAATACTGGAGACTTGAAAAAATTTTTTCATTTAAATTCAATTTAGGTAACATAGTGTATTATTAATTTCAGGGATAGAATTTAGTGATTCATTGGTTGCCTATAACAGCTAGTGCTCATTACATCAAGTGCCCTCCTTAATGCCCATCACTCAGTTATCCTTTCCACCCACCTACATTCCTCCAGCCACCCTCAGTTTGTTCCCTATAGTTAACAGACTTTCATGGTTTGCCTCCCTCTCTGTTTTTATCTTATTTTATTTTTCCTTTCCTTCCCCTGTGTTCATCTGTTTTGTTTCTTAAATTCCACCTACGAGTGAAATCATGCAGTATTTATCTTTGGCTTATTTCACTTAGTGTAATACCCTATAGTTCCATCCATGTCATTTTAAGTGGCAAGATTTCATTCTTTTTGATGACTGAGTACTATTCTACTGTGTGTGTGTGTGTGTGTGTGTGTGTGTGTGTGTGTATATATGTGTATATATATATGTGTACATGTGTATATGTATGTGTATATGTATATATATAACACACATATATACATACGTACATACCACATCTTCTTTATCCATTTACCTATTGATGGACATCTGAGCTCTTTCCACATTTTGGCTATTGTGGACGTTGCTGCTATAAACGTTTATTCGGGTGCACGTGCCCCTTCGGATCACTATTTTTGTGTCCTTTGGATAAATATCTAGTAGTGCAGTTTCTGGGTCATAGGGTAGTTCTATTTTTAACTTTTTGAAGAACCTCCATACTGTTTTTAATACTGGAGACCTTTTTTTTAAAGATTTTATTTATTTATTTGACAGAGATCACAAGTAGGCAGAGCAGCAGGCAGAGAGAGAGGGGGAAGCAGGGTCCCCGCTGAGCAGAGAGCCCGACTCGGGGCTCGATCCCAGGACCCTGGGATCATGACCTGAGCCGAAGGCAGAGGCTTAACCCACTGAGCCGCCCAGGCGCCCCAATACTGGAGACTTTTTAACAGTACTGCAATTCATATTTAAAATAACTCTTCCTGAAGAGTACTCTGAGAATACTTAAAACTATAAATTAATAAGCTTTATAATTTAATTTCTTTTTTAACAGTTGCCCAGCCAACTAATGTGGCATCAAATTCAAGAAATTGGACTGAATGTTGTAGTAATGCAAATGACTCCCCTCTGAGACGCGTCAACTGTTCAACATCTAAAGCACCAAACAAGCGGAGAATACTTCCACATCAGATTAATCAGATCTATGATGAATTATTTCAAATACATCAGAAACTGCAGGTAAGAACTAAAAACTGAATTGAGAATTGAGATATATTTATGTTCTAAGTACGAGACATATATAAAATTTGAATACAGAGTATTTCATTTTAATTATTTTGGATAAGTGTGTTGAGACAAAGTCAAAAGGGAACAAACACAAATTTATCACAAGGAACAAACAAATTTATTATAATATTGAAGGGAAAAATTCATAGCTGAGGGAAAAAATAAATGGTGTTTTTAGGTATAGGCATATTTCTTAGATTCCAACTGTTTTCCTGTTTTGTGTTCATTTCTTTATTTCCCTCCCATCCTTGCTTAAGAAATAAAACAAAATCTTGGGATACCTGGGTGGCTCAGTCAGTTAAGCATCTGCCTTCAGCTCAGGTCATGATCTCAAGGTCCCAGAATTGAGTCCCACTTCGGGCTTCTTGCTCTGGCAGGGAGCCCGCTTCTGCCTCTGCCTGCTGTTCTCCTTGCTTGTGCTTTCTCTCTTGTGTGCGCTGTCTCTCTCTCTCTGACAGATGAATAAGATCTTTTTTTAACAACAAAAAAAAAGAAATAAAATCTGGTTAAGTGTAGTTTTTTTTTTAAGTTTATTTTTTTTTATTAATCTCTACACCCAACATGGGGCTTGAACTCACAACCCTGAGTCACTTGCTCCTCCAACTGAGCCAACCAAGTGCCCCTAAAGTGTGCTTTTTGAAGTAGTGTCATGATTCATTATTTTACATATGTAAGAAGTTCTCACCAGAATTCGATGCAGAACATTGGTATTTATTGTCTTTAGGATTTCTTTGTTTCTAAAGGATGTACTTCATGTATTTATCAAGTGTCCACTAGGTGGGAGTACAGAAGGGAGGAAAAGTACGTGTAATACACAATTCCTGACCAAAATTGTTATAGTTGGAATTCTGCTATATTTGTATATAAGGAAATAAACATTTTTTAAAAAACCAGTATCTAAAAAAATACTCCAGTATCTCATTTTGTTTGAATAATTCAAGTTATAATTACCATAGCATTTCAGAAAAAGATTATTTTGGCCTAAAATCACTGGTGAACAGTTCAGGAAGAGACATAACTTGGTACTTGACTGAGGTAAAATTTAGAAAGGAGAGGAGTGGGAAGGGCATTCCAGGTGGCAAGAGTTGGGGGTGGGAGGTTTTTGGAAAGGAGTGATTTGTTAGACTGAACTTACCAGCCTGGGGAAGGAACGCTCAGGCTGGCTACAGGTTTTTAAGCAAGTGAGTGACAGAGTTATAAATAGTCCACTGGGAAGATTCCTGTGCTAATACTTTATGAGATAAAAAAGAATAAGCAAAGTGTTAAAGATAGATCATTTATTGCAAACACAATAAAGACATATTTTTTAAAACATGAAGTGAAGTGAATTAATCTTGTTTAATCTGTAGTAAAATCTAACTTAAAAAATTTTTTTTGGTCTTCTATTATGTTGGTCATCGTTAAGTATACACATTTTGTCATATTTTGTGATTTTATTCAGCATATGTTTGAATACTTGTTAATATGCCTTTGTGTGCTTAGTGTTGAATATATAGAAGTAGATAAAATATATATGGTTCTTGCCACACATAGCTTTTTAGAATCAATTGTAAGTACCCATATAGTTAGTCTTAAAAATTTAAGTGAATAGTTCAGATATAATATGAAACCTGATTAGGATAGATTGGTAAGGTTTTCTGAGAAAGTATCATTTAACTTATACCCTAGAGGAAGAATAGGGGATTCACCTACTAGACTGTGATAGTCTAATATGAGAAGCCCCAGAAGCATGATGATATATTCGTTCAAAGAAAATGTAGTTGGTAACTGAGGATTTTTAGAGCAGGGGAGTTGCTTAATCTAACGTATAGTTAAATCAATTGGTTGGAGGGACATAGGTATGGAAGTTGGGAGATTGGGTAGAATATCCTACTGTAATGCTGCAGGTGAGAGGTGATGGTAACTTGGACTGGGTGGTGGCAGAGAAATGGAATTGAATAGATTAGAGATTGCTTTTGGAGGTAAAATGGGCTAGTATGATGAGTTTGATGTGCTATAGGGAGAATAGGTGTCTAGGATAATTTCCACATTTCTGGTTTGTACAACTTGGAGAAAGAATCAATATAGGTAGAAAGATCATGATTTTAGTTTGGAGTGGATTAGGTTTGAGACTTTAATGGAGACCTAATGTAAATAAATATATCAGCCTGGCATTTAGAACATATGTCTTAGATGGGTGTCTAAATTGGTAGTAATTTACATGTATTTCTTTTCTTTCTTTCTTTCTTTTTTAAAGGTTTTATTTATTTAATTGACAGAGAGAGAGAGATCTCAAGTAGGCAGAGAAGCAGGCAGAGGGAGAGGTGGGGAAGCAGGCCCCCTGCTGAGAAGACAGCCTGATGCGGGGCTCTATCCCAGGACCCTGAGATCATGACCTGAGCCAAAGGCAGAGGCTTAACCCACTGAGCCACCCAGGTGCCCCTACACATATAGATATTTAAAGCTGTCACCAGTACGTGAGATCTAGACAGAGGGCAGAGTGTCAAGAGATGTAGATGTCTTGGTGGTGTCTTGGGTTGGATGAGGGCCTTCGAGATGGAGAGAAGTGGATGGATTCTCAACATTTTTTTTTTTTTAAGATTTTTTATTTATTTATTTGACAGAGAGAGAGAGAGTCAGAGGTCACAAGTAGGCAGAGAGGCAGGCAGAGAGAGGGGGAGGAAGCAGGCTCCTCGCTGAGCAGAGAGCCTGATGCGGGCCTCAGTCCTGGGACCCTGAGATCATGACCCGAGCCGAAGGCAGAGGCCCAACCCACTGAGCCACAGGTGCCCGGATTCTCAACATTTTTAAGAGATGGATCCAGTAGGTCTTGGAGATTGTTTTGATGTGGGAGGTGTGCAGTAGGGTTTTAGTCAAAGATAAAATGCAGGTTTATTCTTTTGGCTGTTGGATAAATCATTCTACTTTTTGCTGAGATAGGGAACAAAACTGGAGGGAGAGAAGATTCTGTTTTTTTCAAACTTACAACTTTAATTTTTGTGTAGGAAACAATTCCTTTATTATGAATATTATCTCTTCATTTGCTGTTTGGTTTTTAAAAGTTCATAAAATACTTAGGAGATACAGAAAAATCTAGATAGTATTATAATATCAACTGCCCATATTGCATAATTAATGCATAATTAATTTTATTAACAGTTCTGTTTGATATTTTTAAAGAAAATGAAATGTTTTGATTCGAGTTGAAACAGCCTTCCTCCATCCCATATCCTCTTCCTTTTCCCAAGGATTCAGCACTCTCTTGAAATTAGTGTGGGTCCATTATATCCTGTTTTAACACTTTTATGTATTCATATATATGTATTGCTTTGAATGTTTTAAAATACTACATGACATATTGTGGATTTCTTTTTGCAAGTTCCTTGCTTTGTTCATTGTTATATTTCTGAGATTTGTATGTTTGGAAAATGTAGTTCTATTTCATTCATTTTAACTGCCATGTAGCATTCTAGGCTCTTAAAACACTATTGCTTTTTTTTTTTTTTTTAAGATTTTATTTATTTATTTGAGAGAGAGAGAATACATGAGCAAGGGTGGGAGGGCATAGGCGGTAGGAAGGGGGTGGGGAGAAGCAGACTCCCCACTGAGCAGGGAGCCTGACACTGAGCTTGATGGATCTCAGGACCCTGGGATCATGACCCCGAGCTGAAGGCAGACTCTTAACTGATTGACATCATTGACAACATTTGTTATCTGTCTTTTTGATTCTAGCCATCCTAGTGGGTATGAAGTGACACCTCATTGTGGTTTTGATTTACGTTTCCCTGATGGCTACTTGAATTCAGTTTGGACATTTTTATTTGCCCTACCTGAGAGCGTCAGGTGGGGATATTCAGTAGGAAGTTTGGATTTGAGATTCGAGCTTAGGAGAAAAAGCTGAGCAGTTGTAGGTTGGGAGAAGTTAGCATATACACAGTAATATAGCCATTGAGTGGAGGGAAGTAGCAGAGAGAATGAGAAGATGTGAAGGGAAGTGACTTAAGCCCAAATCCTGAGGAACATTAGTAATTAAATGACAGTAAAGAAAGCAGAACCCCCAAGGGAGGCTGAGAAGCCATGGCCAGAGAGTGAGGTGGAAAACCAGGAGAATGTGGTGTCGTAGAGTCCAATGAAAGAGATTATTTTAGGCTGAAAGAAAGGGCCTATCGTATAAAGTGCTGTTGAGAGAACTCAATAAAATTAGAACTGAAAGTGACCTTCAGATGTAATAATGGGTAAGTCATTTCAGTAGGGGGATGCTGGCTGAGGCCAGATTGAAGTAAATTAAGGAGTGATTGGGAGATAGAACTCAGCAGGTGTAGACAAAGTGTTAAAGAATTTTGTGAAAGAGAGGCAGTTAGTGGGTATGGTCAAGAGCACCCCCATTTCAGATGAGATGGAAGAGATTAAAAATATTAGAGGGATTATTAGCACAGCGGTGTCCAAAGAAGGCAGAAGGCAGTGAGATCCTGAGTTTGCCTTCGTAATGGGAGGGAAGGAGAGACCTGTGTGCCTTGAGGGCAGGAGGCTGGCGTTTCCTTCTGTCTTCTGTTTTCTTTGTGAATTAGGGATGAAGCTGTCTGCACAGAATCATGCAGGAGGTGAGGTGTTCAAAGTAAAGAATGGAGAAGGTTTTGAAATAGGCACTGTGAAGAGCAGGAGAGAGAGAGAGAGCCAACCATGAAAATATAAAACGATTTCTGGACTGCATTGAGAATCCAGTTAGAGGTTCCCAGAGTTTACAGTAGTCCAGCTTTTGTGTGTGTGTGTGTGTGTGTGTGTGTGTGTTTTCTCCATTGGTATCGAGCAATGTGGCATTGAGATTAGTGCTATAATGCAGGGCCGGGGTCTTTTAGCCCAAGTGAAGGACAAGAAGGGAAGGGGATGGAGAGTATAGGGAAAAGAATAGATGGTGAAGTTGAAGTGGAATGTGGAATTGAAGCTGGATAGGGGATTATTCTGCATAATACAGATGCATTTTGGACCCCAAATTCTCTTGAGTCCTCAGAGTGAAATCTCACTACAGTGTCACATCATTTTGCAACAAGATAGATTTTCTGTGCACGCTTATATGCTATGATGATAATCTAGCTGTTACTGTAATCCGTATTTTACTTGTACCCATGTAGTCCTAAACACCATTTGATTAAGGTACAACCTCAGTAAATAAAACAATTTATAGAATTTGTGAATGTACTTTCTAAAAACACTTGAATCTGACATTTTAATACAGTGTGAAACTGCAGCACAACAGGAGTTTGCTGAAGAACTTCAAAAGCGGGAACGTTTTTTAGTTGAAAGAGAACAACTACTTTTCAGACACGAAACTGCTTTGAGTAAAATTAAAGGTGTTGAAGAAGAGGTTCTTACAAGATTTCAGATTATAAAGGAGGTAACTATATAGCATTTGGTTTCAGAGTAATGTAATTTCTGTTTTTCTTAGATTCACTAATTATTAGCATTTTGCAGCATATGCTTTATTTCTTCTCCACTCTCCCATCCCCCCATGTAGTTTTTCCTGGACCATTTGAACCTAACTTGTAAAAATCATGACTCAGCACCCCTAAATACTTCCTTAGTATTATCAATGCTTAATTTTAGGACTTTGTGTCTCCTAAGCATAAGGACATTTGCCACATCATTAACATATTGGGAAATTAATGCTAATAAAATAATTTAACTTCTTATACAGTCTGCATTCACTTTCCCAGTTGGGTCTTAAGATTTTTTTTAAGATTTTATTCATTTATTTGAGAGAGAGAGAAAGTGTGCATACCAATGTGATATGGAGAGGGAGAGGCAGAGATTCTCAAGCCATCTCCCTGCTGAACATGGAGCCCGACAAAGGGCTCAATCCCACAACTCCAAGATCATGACCTGAACTGAAGCTGAGTTGGATTCTTAACCAACTGAACCAACCAGGTGCCCCACTGTATTGAAATCTTCTATTGTTTGTTTTATTTTCTGATCAAGGAACTAGATAGAATTCATGCATTATACTTGATTTTTATACCTTTTTGGTTTCTTTGAATCTAGAGCAGTCAACTATTCTTTTGTGAGACTTTTCTTTGAAGATTCCAGGCCAGCAGTCATATAGAGTATGTCATATTCTGGATTTGCTTGATTGTTTCCTAAGGATTTTTTTTAGGTTGCATTTTTTTTTAAGATTTTTATTTATTTATTTGACAGACAGATCACAAGTAGGCAGAGAGGCAGGCAGAGAGAGAGGAGGAAGCAGGTTCCCTGCCGAGCAGAGAGCCCAATGCGGGGCTTGATCCCAGGACCCCAGGATCATGACCTGAGCCGAAGGCAGAGGCTTTAACCCACTGAGCCACCCAGGCACCCCTTAGGTTGCATATTTTTATCAAGAACATTATCTAGGTGGTAGGGTGTACTTTGTTTCATATCAATAGATACATTACTATATTTGTAACTTATGTAGAATAAATTTCATTCTGTTTTGAAAAATGCATATATCTTGTAATCGCCACTATAATCCTAATAAGAAATCATTCTAGCACCCGAAAAGTTACCATATGCGCCTTTGTAGTTATCCCTCCCTGCCCCTAGTACTCCCTCCCCTGCCAGTAACCACTGACCTATTTTCTGTCCCTGTACTTCTGCCTTTTCCCAGAATGTCATGTAAATAGAATCATGATTTTTCTTTATCTTTGTTTTTCAGCAGCCATTTAATTATGAGGTATCTCCCCATGCTTTTCTTTGGAGTTCACTGAACATCTTGACTTTGTAAATTAATGTCTTTCACCAAATCTGGGAAGTTTTCAACCATTTATTTCTTCACTTATTTTCTTATGTTCCAACTGCTTTCTCTTCCTTCTGTGTCTCCAGTGACTCATATGTTAGGTCTTTTGGTGTTACACCATAGACTGCTTTGCTCCTTAGCAAAGCATAGACTTTGATCCTTTTTCCTCATCTGTTTCTTCTGTGTTCTTCAGATTTGATAATGTCTATTATCTACTGTTACACTCATTGTTTCTTCTTTCATTTCCATGTTGCTACTGAGATCATCTAGGGAATTTTTTATTTCTGACATTTTAATGTTCTAAAATTGCTAATTATGTTCTTTTAAAAATTATGTTTAATTTTCCTTATGAGAATTTTTATCTTTCCATTTGCATTCATTTGTATTTACCTCAGGGAATGTACCTAAATATTCAGCACCTGGATCATGTAAGGATTGGCATTTTTCTTGAGAGTTAGCACATTTTCTGGTTCAGTGACTTTTAGATTGTATTTGGGACCTTTTGGATATTGTACAGATTCTGGATCTTGTTCTAATCCTCTGTAGACTGTTTATTTTTTCAAGTAGTCAGCCCAGTTGAGTTCTTTGTTTATTTATACATTATAGTTGACATATATTTTGTTAGTTACAGATGTACAACATAGTGATTTGACATTTATATGGATTATGAAATGCTCACCACGTTAAACTAGTTACCATCTGTCACTATATAATACTATGACAATATTATTGACTGTATTCTCTATGCTATACTTTACATCTGTGACTTATTTTGTAATTGAAAGTTTGTACCTTTTGACCACCTTCACCCATCTTGCCCACTCCTGCACACCTCCCTCCCCTGGTGGCAGCCATACCAGTTCTTTCTTTTATGAGTCTGTTTCTGTTTTGTTTTGTTTGTTTATTTGTTTTGTTTTCAGATTTCACGTAAAAGTTAAGTCAGCAGTGATTGTCTTTTTCTGACTTATTTTACTTAGCTTAATACCCTCAGTGTTCCTTCATGTTGTCACAAATGGTAAAATTTCATTCTTTTTTATGTCTGAATAATATTCCACTGTGTATTTGTACCACATCTTTGTCCATTTATCAGTGGACATCTAGGTTTCCTCCATATCTTGGCTGTTGTAAATAATGGCTGCAGTGAACGTAGGTGTGCGTATATCTTTTGGAATTCATGTTTTCATTTTCTTTAGGTAAATACCCAGAAGTGGAATTGCAAGATCATATGGTAGTTTTATTTTTAATTTTTTGAGGAACCTCCATGTGTTTTCCAGAGTGGCTGTGCTGATTTATATTCCCACCAACAGTGCATGAGGTTTCACTTTCTCCACATCCCTGCCAACATTTGTTATTTCTTGTGTTTTTGATACAAGCCATTCTGACTGTCGTAAGGTGGTATCTCATTTTGGTTTTGATTTTTATTTCCTTGATTATTAGTTAAGTTGATTTTTTCATGTACCTATTGACCATCAATATATGTTCTTTGGAAAAATATTTATTCAGGTCCACTTCCCATTTTTTAATTGGATTGTTTATTTTGTTGGGTTGTATGAGTTCTTTATATATTTTGAATATTAGCCAGTATCCAAATATATTTTGGATATAGCATTTGCAAATATTTTCTCCTATTCAGTAGGCTGCTTTTTTGTTTTATTGATGGTTTCCTTCACTGTGCATAAACTTTTTAGTTTGACGTAGATCGAATTGTGATATTTTTCTCCAATTGTTTATTTTTGTTTTTGTTGCACTGGTCTGAAGAGACAGAACAAAAATGTATTGCTAAGACTGATGTCCAGGAGTTTATTGCCATCATTTTATTTTAGGAGTTGTATGATTTCAGGTCTTATGTTTAGGTCTTTAATTCATTCTGAGTTTATTTTTGTATATGGTATGAGAAAGTGGTGCAGTTTCTTTTGTATGTAGCTGTTCAGACTGTCTTTTCTCCATTGTATGTTCTTTCCTCCTTTGTAGTAGATTACTTTACCATATAAGCATGAGTTTATTTCTGGGCTCTCAGTTCTGTTCCATTGATCTCCACGTCAGTTTTTGTGCCAGCAGTATACTGTTTTGATAACTATAGCTTTGTAGTTAAGTTGGAAATCTGGGAGTATGATACCTCCAGGTTTGTTGTTCTTTCTCTAGGTTGCTTTGGCTATTTGGGGTCTTTGGTAGTCCAAACAAATTTTAGTATTATTTGTTCTAATTATGTGAAAAATGCTGTTGGCATTTTTGGTAAGGATTGCATTGAATCTGTAGATTACTTCAGGTAGCATGGAAATGTTAAATAGTATTATTTGAATTAATCCATGAGCATGGTATATCTTTCCATTTATTTGTGACATCTTCAATATCTTTCATTAATGCCTTACAATTTTCAGAATGCAGGTCTTTTTTTTCTTTTTTAAGATTTTATTTATTTATTTCACAGAGAGAGAGCGAGTGAGAGAGGGAATACAAGCAGGGGGAGTGGGAGAGGGAGGAGCAGGCTTCCTGCCAAGCAGGGAGCCCGATGTGGGGCTCGATCCCAGAACCCTGGGATCATGACCTGAGCCGAAGGCGGACGCTTAACGGCTGAGCCACCCAGGCGACCCCTGAATGCAGGTCTTTTACCTCTTTGGTTAAATTAATTCCTAGGTATTTTTATTGGTTTCAGTGCAGTTGTAAATGGGATTGTTTTCTTAATTTCTCTTTCTGCTTCTTTGATATTAGTATAGAAACACAACTGATTGCTGTATATTACTTTTGTATCCTGTAACTTTACTGAATTCACATGTTAGTTCTAATAGTTTTTGGTGAATTCTTTAGGGTTGATTATATATAATATGTTATCATTTGCCAATAGTGACAGTTTTACTTCTTCCTTCCCAACCTTGCTATGGCTAGGTCTTCCAATACTATGTTGAATAAAAGTGGTGAAAGTAGGCATTCTAGTCTTGTTTCTAATCTTAGAATAAAGCTTTCAGCATTTCATCATTGAGTATGATGTTAGTTGTAGCTTTCTCATATGGCCTTTATTATGTTGAAGTATGTTCCCTCTATACTCACTTTGTTAATAGTTTTAATCATGAATGGATGTTGCCTTTTGACAAATGTTTTTTCTGTATCTGTTAAGATAGTCATATGTTTTTTATCTTTCATTTTGTTAATGTGGCATATCATATTGATTTGTGAATATTGAGCCGTTCTTGCATCCCTGGAATGTATCAGGGTAATGCTGGCCTCACAGAATTAATTTGTCCTTCTTCTTAAATAATTTTGTAATAGTTGGGAGAAGGATAGATAGGAACTCTTCCTTGAATGTTTGGTAGAATTCACCTCTGAAGCCATCTGTTTGTTGGGCATCTTTTTTTTTTTTTTTTTTTTTTAAAGATTTTATTTATTTGACAGAGAGAGATCACAATTAGGCAGAGACGCAGGCAGAGAGAGAGAAGGAAGCAGGCTCCCCGCTGAGTAGAGAGCCTGATGCGGGGCTCGATCCCAGGACCCTGGAATCATGACCAGAGCCAGAGGCAGAGGCTTTAACCCGCTGAGCCACCCAGACACCCCTGTTGGGCATTTTTTGATTACTGATTCAAATTTGGTTTTAGTATTTGGTCTGTTCAGGTTTTATATTCCTTCCTGATTCAGTCTTGGAACATTGTATGTTTCTAGTAATTTGTCTATTTATTCTAGGTCATACAAGTTTTTAGTGTATTATTTTGAATAATAGTCTCTTACGATTCTTTGTGGTGTCAGTTGTAACTTCTCTTTCATTTCAGATTTTATTTTTTTGAATCCTTTTTTTTCGTTGGTGCATCTGGCTGTAGGTTTTTGTTTATCTTTTTAAATAATCTTATAATTTGTTCATTTTTTTCTATTCTAATTCTATTTTCTACTAGTTTTTAAGGTCTGTTTCATTTATTTGTTCTTTCCTTCTATGACCTTGGACTTTGTTTACTGTTTTTCTTTTTCTAGTTCCCTTAGGTGTGAGGTTAGATTGTTTATTTGAGACTTTTCTTGTTTCTTGAAGTTTGCCTGTAATACTGTAAATCTCCCTCTTAAAACTTCTTTTGCTGTGTCCCCCAAATTTTAGAATGATGTGTTTCCATATTTGTTTGTCTCAGTTATTTTTTGATTTCCTCTGTTTCTTTGTTGATCCACTGGTTATTTAGTAACATGTTGTTTAACCTTCAAGTGTTTGTGTTTTTTCCATTTTCTTGTAATTGATCTTCAGTTTCATGCCACTATGCTCATGTTTTCATGTACACCTGAAAAGAATGTGTATTCTCCTGGTTTTGGATAGAGTGCTCTGTATATATCTGTTAAGTCCATCAGGTTTAATGTGTTGTTCAGAATCATGGTTTTCTTTTCTTTTTTTTTTTTTTTAAGATTTTATTTATTTATTTGAGAGACAGAGATCACAAGTAGGCAGAGAGGCAGGCAGAGAGAGAGGAGGAAGCAGGCTCCCCGCTGAGCAGCAAGCCCGATATGGGGCTCGATCCCAGGACCCTGGAATCATAACCTGAGTCGAAGGCAGAGGCTTTAACCCACTGAGCCACCCAGGCACCCCTAGAATCATAGTTTTCTTACTGGTGGTCCATCTGGATGATCTAATCATTGATATAAGTGGGGTAACAAAGTCCCCAGCTGTTATTATATTTCCGTCAGTTTCCCTTACTGTATTTAGGTACTCCTATGTTGGGGACATAGGTATTTACAATTGTTATTTCCTCTAGTTGGATTGATCCCTTTATCACTATGTAGTGCCTTTCTTTGTCTCTTGTTACAGTCTTTGTTTTAAAGTCGATTTTGTCTGATGTAAGTATTAACTACCCCAGCTTTTTCATTTCCATTTATATGGAATATCTTTTTACATCCCTTCACTTCATCTGTACGTGTCTTTAGGTCTGAAGTTAGTCTCTTGACTGGTTTTTGTTGTTGTTGTTGTTTTAAGATTTTATTTATTTACTTGATAGAGACACAGCGAGAGAGGGAATACAAGCATGGGGAGTGGGAGAGGGAGAAGCAGACCCCCTGCTGAGCAGGGAGCCCGATGCAGGACTTGATCCCAGGACCCTGGAATCATGACCTGAGCCAAAGGCAGACACTTAATGACTGAGCCACCCAGGCACCCCATGGGTTTTATTTTTTAATCCATTCACTCACCTAATGTCTTTTTATTGGAGCATTGAGTCCATTTACAGGTATGTACTTTTGCAATTTTGTTGTTTTCTGTTTGTTTTTATAGTTTTTCTCTCTACCTTTCTTCTCTTCTTCTCTTCCTTTGTAGTTAGATAAATTTCCTTAGTGTTATGTTTGGCTTCCTTTATTTTTTGTTTATCTATTATAGGTTTTTGGTTCATGGTTATCATGAGGTTCAAACATAACACCCTATTTTAAATTGATAGTCACTTAGATTTAAACACATTCTAAAAGCAATACATTTTACTCCCACCCATCCACATTTTATGTATTTGATGTCATATTTACATCTTTTAATTTTGTGTTTTCTTTAACTATAAATATTATAACTATAGTTGATTTTACTACCTTTGTTTTTTACCTCCATACTAGCTTTATAACCAATATACTACCTTTACGGTATGTTTACTTTTTCCAGTGAAATGTTTCAGTGATTTTTTTTTTACTTCTAGTTGTGGCTCATTTTTTTCCACTTAAGGAAATTCCTTTGACATTTCATCTGGGCTTTGTTCAGTGGTGAGGACTTTTAACTTTTTTGGTTGTTGTTTTGGAAACCCTGTGTCTTCTTCAGTTCTGAGTAATAGCCTTGTAATAATAACCTTGTGGGGTAAGGTATTCTTGTTTACAATCACAAAGGTTTTTTTATTTAAGCAATTCAACTAAATCATGCCACTGCCTTCCAGCCTGTGAAAAATCAGCTGATAGTCATAATTAAACATTTTCTTTCTTTCTTTCTTTCTTCCTTCCCTTCTTTCTTTAAGAGAGAATGCACGCACATGTGTGTTGGGGGAGGAGCAGAGGGAGAGGAAGAGAGAATCTCAAACTGCACCTGGAACCCAACATGGGGCTCGATCCTACGACCCTGAGTTCATGACCTGGGCTAAAATCAAGAGTTGCATACCCAACCCGCTGAGCCACCCAGGTTCCCCTAAGTGTTCCCTTTCATATAATTGGTAGCTTTTTTCTTGCTTCTTTATTTATTTTTTTTTTTTAAAGGATTTTATTTATTTGGCAGAGAGCGGTCACAAGTAGGCAGAGAGGCAGGCAGAGAGAGAGGGGGAAGCAGGCTCCCCGCTGAGCAGAGAGCCCGATGCGGGGCTCGATCCCAGGACCCTGAGATCATGACCTGAGCCGAAGGCAGAGGCTTAACCCACTGAGCCACCCAGGCACCCCATTTTCTTGCTTCTTTTAAGATTATCTTTTTAAGTTTAATTTTTGATATTTTAATTATTATGATTCTTGCTGTGGATCTCTTTGGGTTCATCTTGTTTGGGGCTCTCTACGCTTCCTGGACCTGGATGTCTGTTTCTTTCTCCAGGTTAGGGTAGTTTTTAGCTATTCTTCAAATAATTTTTCTACCCATTTCTTTCTTTCTTCTGTACCCCTATAATGCTGTTGTTAGTATGCTTGATATTATTCTAGAGGTCCCTTAACCTATTTTCATATTCTTTGCTGTTTAATTTGAATGATTTCCACTACCCTGTCTTCCAGATTGCTGATTTCTATTCTGCATCCTGTAATCTGCTGTTGATTATCTTTAGTATATTTTTTAGTTCAGTTATTATATTCTTTATCTCTGATTGGTTCTTTTTTACATTTTCTGTATCTGTTGAGGTTCTCACTGAGTTCATCCATTTTTCTCCCCAAAGTAAAGTAACTTTACGACCATGTCTGACTGCCTGTTTTTGTGTATTAGGTAAGACAGCTACTTCTCCTGGCATTGAATATGGGCTTTCAACAGAAGGCAATATGTGGGGCCCAGAAGTATAATCCCCTGGTCACCAAAACCAGATACTCCAGGGCTGTCCCCTGTGTGTGCCTTCCACTTGTGACTGGGGTACAATTCCTGCTGTTAGAGTTGAGGGTGGGACTGTTCCCTGGGCCACCACCTGGCTACAGTGCCTGGCCATGACTACTGTAGGTGCATGCTGGCTGAGAGGCACATCTGTGGCTGCTGTCTGTGTGGGTGACTGTGAAGCTGGCTCCTCCTCCCTGAGACAAGAGTTTCTTTGAATGGTTGCCCATCCTGACTAAGGATGCCCACTGGGTGTGTCAGGGTGGTTGCTGCTGAGATTGCCTGCCTGGTGTAGTGGATCAGGAGGGGTGCCTTTGGGAAGCGTGGGGTGGATTTGCAGGGGGAATGCCAGAGTGAGGTGAACAGTGCTAGCAAGATAGATGGAGAGTGTTAAAACTGGCACCCATAGGCATTGGAACAGCTAGGCTGAAGGAGGGCCCCCCAAATGGCACCCCATGTTTTTTTCTCCCAGAGAAATTTCCTGCAGATTCTTGCTCCTCTAGCACACATGCTAAAATTAGTAGATACCCCTTATATATGGTGCAGGCACTTTTCACACTGCTACCTCTGTGATGGGTCTTGAAGCGAGTGAGATCGTATGCAGACTCTTTCTGTGTGGAGTCTTGGTTTCTTACTAGCTTGCAGCTCTCCAGAAGTTAGGGCATGCATGGCATGCTAATTTTTCAATACTCCTGTATTTATGCCCTGCTGATTTTCAAAGCCAGATGTTATGGGGACTAGTCTTCCTAGTGCAGATCCCCAGGGCAAGGGTGGGAGTATGCCTGATGAGGAACTTGAACCCCAACACTCCTTAGGACCTCCAGATCGGTGCTATTCCTCCTGCTTGTGTGTTTCTGTGCCAGGGTTTGTTTCTGACCGGATTGTATTTCTGCCTCTCCCATCCTTCCTGATGTTCCTGTTTCTTTGTATCTTTACCTGTGGAAGAGTTGTTCTGGTAGCCTTCAGGTTATTCTCAGAGGAGATTGTTCTCCCATTGGTTGCAGCCTTGGTGTGTTCACAGGAAGAGGTGAGCTAAGGATCTTCCTCCTCCATTTTTCGTACTCCATTCTGATTAGGTATAGACCAAAATTCTTTCTCACCTTCTGTGGGAAGTGACCCAATCTCCATTCAGTTTTCAGAGCTTTTATAATGTTGCTTCAGGGTTGTCTTGTGCATGTGCCACTTAGGTTTAGTTTGATACTCAGGTAGTGAGTGACATAATCTTAGTTCAGTTCTCAAGACATTTATTATGGGGCTCTGTGTCATTCCCATGCTTACAGAATTGGGGGGTTAGTCCGAGACTTGTGTAGTATTTTCAAACTGAGCTCTGATCTCTCCACTTTTTGGAGAGATCTGCTCTGCTGCGTTTGTCAGTGCTGTGCTTGGGCAGCTTAGGGTTTGGCCAGATTTCTAACAGTTTACGTACACTAGAATGAAAAAAATGCTCTTTCTGAATCTCTTCTCTGATATTCCCCACATCCCTTGGCTCACAGTGGCCCTTTTCCTGGCATCCCTAAGTGGAAGGTAGAGTTTCTCTCAGAGTTTTAGCAGCCTATGCTGCAGGTGCACTTTAGTAGCCAGGGGCCTGTATTGGGACAAGAATACTAGAGAAAAAGAGAAACAAATCCTGGAAACTTCACCCTCTTGAGGGTTGCTTCTTCATGTTTTCACTCCTTTTTACAATTCCCTGCTTCTGTTTAAAAGGTAAACAGTCCTTACGGTAGTTACTTTTTTGTGTTTTGTCTAAGATTTTTAGTTGTAATCAGTAACAGAACTGGAGTGTGTGTAGTGGGCTTACCTTGCCATTCTGGAGATGGAGCTCATATCCTATATTTTTAGTATCTTTTGGATTTGGAAGAATTTGGAGAATGAGAATATTAACCTAATGTTTGAAATAACTGTTTGTGACTATATACTAAGTTCTTTAAGGAGTCATTTGGTGTAATAATAAAATTACATAAAGCTAATTTTTAAAATGATTGGATTTTAAACAGGGCAGGAAAATAAATGCTTGGATTCTCAGGAGGTTTCCATACTAGATTTATTCTTGATTTTTTTTCTCTTTAGATTTGTCTGTCTGTTATTCTTACTAAGTGTAAAGATAACAGCTTTATTTTAATGGTACATATATGATTACTTGGAAGAAAGTAATTAATTCAGTTTCTTGATTTCCTATGGAAACTTGTTTTAATATGTTACAAATAAATTGAGAGTAAAATGTGAAATAAACTATACATATTTACACTTTAAATAAAATGTGTTACCTCATTTAAATGTAATTACATGGTTAAATTATTTGAATTATTTATAAAGCCGATTAAGCAGAGAAAATAGTTTGAGACTCAGGAAATTTTAGTATTTTTTAAATTTTTTGAGATATAAACAAGTTTAGCTACTTAATTAGAACAAGGAATTAGTTCTGTCTATGGATATTTCTTTTTAAGGGTAACTTAAATCTTAAATTTTAATTTATAAAGCTATGAATAACTAACTAGTCTCTTGAAGAGGATAAGAAATCTCTCATTGTTTTATCATTCCATAATGTGATAGAAATTATTTCAGTGTGATCCAGTGGATTTTTTTTGAGCAGAAAAAAAATAGTTTTTCAATAGGAACTTAACAAATGCTTTTAATGCTTAGTTATTACATTGGTTGATGACACAGTTTTTATAAATTATTTGCAGTATTAGTCACATATGCTTAAATGCACTAATTAAAGTCCTGATTCAAGGAGTTCTAATTTTTAATTGATTTGTGTTCAATAGCATTAGAGACATGGAATCCTTACCTAATTTTTAGATCAGATTTTTTTTCTCTTCTAGCAACATGATGCAGAAGTTGAGCACTTAACTGAAGTTCTTAAGGAAAGAAACAAAGAAAGCAAGAGGCTAAGGTCCTCTTTTGATGCACTGAAAGAACTGAATGATAACTTAAAAAAGCAGGTAAGACCTATTTTAATACTAGATTATAAGATTTTTAAAACTTATATCATCTTATTTAACAAATTATGTGTCAGTCTTAGAATATATTCTAGCTAGAGAAAGTTTTAATTAACTTTATTTGCTAACTTTATTTCCTATAATACTTGCAAATATAAATATGGTATTCTTAAGCTTTTGATTTCTCATCATCTGTTTTAGCATGCAGCTGAGATGTTTTTGCAGTTTGGAATTTTTAAAATATAAGAGCAATTAATAAATTTAAAACAAGCAAAAAAAATTAGAAAGACATGATAATCTGGGGAGTTTTAGGCATTGTTTTTAGCTAATAATTCTTTTAACTGCTATTTTATACCACAGCTTATTTAACACTCATTTATTTTTTGGACATCTGTTATATGCTAGGCAGTGTACTAGCATGAATACAAAGTGCTATCATACAGAGGGCTGTCATATTGTACTATGATTACGTAAGTGATATGATCTAGATTACTGCTTAATAAAACTGAAGTTGCAAAGCAAATATTTTTGTGGGTTGTATCTTTTTTTCTGTTTTTTTTTTTTTTTTAACTTTAACCAGTTTTTGACTGAAAGATGACAAAGAATACGTTCGAGGGACACAGGAGAATGATTATGTTTGTGTTTGTGTAAAGAGGAGAAGTAGGTGAGCAGAAATGGGGGTAAACCCAGTCACTTCAAAAATGAAAGCTTTGGGCTGGAAGACTTCATGGATTCTAAAATGTAACTAAGGTCAGACTCTCAGAGATAATACGCATCCTGGAATTCCTTAGGTAGCTGTATGTTTTCAGTTTCTGTTTTTGATGTCCTATAGTTACTGCTTGTTACAACCTTTCTCACTGGCAGTGACAACTAGGTACATTTCTCATTTGATCTAAGTTCTTTGGTTTCCCTGAATTCATTTATGGCCTCCCACAGTAGAAGTAGGGATGGCCTTCACTTACTATTGTTTGGAAGCCTGCTTTATCCCTGGGGAGATTACTTGTTCCCATCACACTCTCAATCTAGTGTGTTCTCTCTCTCTTTTTTAAAGATTTTATTTATTTGAGAGAGAGAGAGAGCAAGAGGAGAGAGCACAAGCCAGGGGGTGGGGCAGAGGGAGAGGGAGGAGCAGAAGGAGAGGGAGGAGAAAACTCCCCACTGAGCAGAGAGCATGATGAGGAACTCAATCCCAGGACCCTGGGATCATACCCTGAGCTGAAGACAGCCACTTAACCAACTGAGGCACTCGGGCACCCCCCCTCTCTCTTTTTAATTGAAGTACAGTTGGTTGACACAAGACATATTAGTTTCAGGTGTAAAACATAATGATTTGACAATGTTATATGGTATACTGTGCTCAGCACAAGTGTAGGTACTATCTTTCACAATACAACTCTAGCACTCTTTTTTTTTTTTTTGAGAAGGGTTTCTTTATTTCTTTTTTTTTAAGTTTTTTATTTCTTTTCAGCGTAACAGAATTCATTTTTATGCACCACACCCAGTGCTCCATGCAATCCGTGCCCTCCCTAATACCCACCACCGGGCTCCCCGAACCTCCCACCCCGCCCCCTACAAAACCCTCAGGTTGTTTTTCAGAGTCCACAGTCTCTTATGGTTTATGGTTCATCTCCCCTTCCAATTTCCCTCAACTCCCTTCTCCTCTCCATCTCCCCATGTCCTCCATGTTATTTGTTATGCTCCACAAATAAGTGAAACCATATGATAATTGACTCTCTCTGCTTGACTTATTTCATTCAGCATAATCTCTTCCAGTCCCGTCCATGTTGCTACAAAAGTTGGGTATTCATCCTTTCTGCTGGAGGCATAATACTCCATAGTGTATATGGACCACATCTTCCTTATCCATTCGTCCGTTGAAGGGCATCTTGGTTCTTTCCACAGTTTGGCGACCGTGGCCATTGCTGCTATAAACATTGGGGTACAGATGGCCCTTCTTTTCACTACATCTGTATCTTTGGGGTAAATACCCAGTAGTCCAATTGCAGGGTCATAGGGAAGCTCTATTTTTAATTTCTTAAGGAATCTCCACACTATTCTCCAAAGTGGCTGCACCAACTTGCATTCCCACCAACAGTGTAGGAGGGTTTCCCTTTCTCCACATCCTCTCCAACACACGTTGTTTCCCGTCTTGCTAATTTTGGCCATTCTAACTGGTGTAAGGTGGTATCTCAATGTGGTTTTAATTTGAATCTCCCTGATGGCTAGTGATGATGAACATTTTTTCATGTGTCTTATAGCCATTTGTATGTCTTCATTGGAGAAGTGTCTGTTCATGTCTTCTGCCCATTTTTTGACATGATTTTCTGTTTTGTGTGTGTTGAGTTTGAGGAGTTCTTTATAGATCCTGGATATCAACCTTTTGTCTATACTGTCATTTGCAAATATCTTCTCCCATTCCGTAGATTGCCTCTTTGTTTTGTTGACTGTTTCCTTTGCTGTGCAGAAGCTTTTGATCTTGATGAAGTCCCAAAAGTTCATTTTCGCTTTTGTTTCCTTTGCCTTTGGAGACATATCTTGAAAGAAATTGCTGTGGCTGATATCGAAGAGGTTACTGCCTCTGTTCTCCTCTAGGATTCTGATGGATTCCTGTCTCACATTGAGGTCTTTTATCCATTTCGAGTTTATCTTTGTGTACAGTGTAAGAGAATGGTCAAGTTTCATTCTTTTTTTTTTTTTTTTAAAGATTTTATTTATTTATTTGTCAGAGAGAGTGAGCACAGGCAGACAGAGAGGCAGGCAGAGGCAGAGGAAGAAGCAGGCTCCCTGCCGAGCAAGGAGCCCGATGTGGGACTCGATCCCAGGACGCTGGGATCATGACCTGAGCCGAAGGCAGCCGCTCAACCAACTGAGCCACCCAGGCGTCCCTTGAGTTTCATTCTTCTACACATAGCTGTCCAGTTTTCCCAGCACGATTTATTGAAGAGACTGTCTTTTTTCCACTGGATATTTTTTCCTATTTTGTCGAAGATTATTTGACCATAGAGTTGAGGGTCCATATCTGGGCTCTCTACTCTGTTCCACAGGTCTATGTCTGTTTTTATGCCAGTACCATACTGTCTTGGTGATCACAGCTTTGTAGTAAAGCTTGAAATCAGGTAATGTGATGCCGCCAGTTTTATTTTTCTTTTTCAACATTTCCTTAGCGATTCGGGGTCTCTTCTGATTCCATACAAATTTTAGGATTATTTGCTCCAGCTCTTTGAAAAATACCGGTGGAATTTTGATCGGAATGGCATTGAAAGTATAGATTGCTCTAGGCAGTATAGACACTTTAACAATGTTTATTCTTCCGATCCAAGAGCATGGAATGGTCTTCCATCTTTTTGTGTCTTCTTCAATTTCTTGAAGTATTCTGTAGTTCCTCGAGTACAGATCCTTTACCTCTTTGGTTAGGTTTATTCCCAGGTATCTGATGGTTCTTGGTGCTATAGTAAATGGAATCATTTCTCTAATTTCCCTTTCTGTATTTTCATTGTTAGTGTATAAGAAAGCCACTGATTTCTGTACATTGACTTTGTATCCTGGCACATTACTGAATTGCTGTATGAGTTCTAGTAGTTTGGGGGTGGAGTCTTTTGGGTTTTCCATATAAAGAATCATGTCATCTGCGAAGAGAGAGAGTTTGACTTCTTCCTGGCCAATTTGGATACCTTTTATTTCTCTTTGTTGTCTGATTGCTGTTGCTAGTTCTAATACTATGTTGAACAAGAGTGGTGAGAGTGGGCATCCTTGTCGTGTTCCTGATCTCAACGGGAAGGCTGTGAGCTTTTTCCCATTGAGGATGATATTTGCTGTGGCTCTTTCATAGATAGATTTTATGAAGTTCAGGAGTGTTCCCTCTATCCCTGTACTTTGAAGCATTTTAATCAGGAATGGATGCTGGATTTTGTCAAATGCTTTTTCTGCGTCAATTGAGAGGACCATGTGGTTCTTCTCCCTTCTTTTAGTGATTTGTTCTATCACATTGATTAATTTGCGAATGTTGAACCATCCTTGTAACCCAGGGATGAATCCCACCTGGTCATGGTGGATAATCTTTTTCATGTGCTGTTGGATCCTATTTGCTAGGATCTTGTTGAGAATTTTAGCATCCATATTCATCAGTGATATTTGTCTGAAATCCTCCTTTTTGGTGTGGTCTTTGCCTGGTTTGGGGATCAGGGTAATGCTGGCTTCATAAAAAGAGTCTGGAAGTTTTCCTCCTGCTTCAATTTTTTGAAACAGCTTCAGGAGAATAGGTGTTATTTCTTCTTTGAAAGTTTGATAGAATTCCCCAGGGAATCTGTCAGGTCCTGGGCTCTTGTTTTTTGGGAGGCTTTTGATCACTGCTTCAATCTCGTTACTAGATATCGGTCTATTCAGGTTGTCAATTTCTTCCTGGTTCAATTTTGGGAGTTTATAGTTTTCCAGGAATGCATCCATTTCATCTAGGTTGCTTAACTTATTGGCATATAACTGTTGATAATAACTTCTGATGATTATTTCTGTTTCCTTGGTGTTAGTTGTGATCTCTCCCTTTTCATTCATAATTTTATTAATTTGAGCTTTCTCTCTTTTCTTTTGGATTAGTGTGGCCAATGGTTTATTGATCTTATTGATTCTTTCAAGAAACCAGCTTCTAGTTTCATTGATACGTTCTCCTGTATCTCTAGTTTCTGTCTCATTGATCTCTGCTCTAATCTTGATTATTTCCCTTCTTGTGTGTGGAGTTGGTTTAATTTGTTGTTGATTCTCCAGTTCTTTAAGGTGTAGAGATAGCTGGTGTATTCTGGATTTTTCAATTTTTTTGAGAGAGGCTTGGATGGCTATGTATTTTCCCCTTAGGACCGCCTTCGCTGTATCCCATAGGTTTTGGACCGAAGTGTCTTCATTCTCATTGGTTTCCATGAATTGTTTAAGTTCTTCTTTGATCTCCTGGTTGATCCAAGCATTCTTAAGCAAGGTGGTCTTTAGCTTCCAGGTGTTAAATCTAATTTTTCTAATGTAAAGATTGCTACCCAGCTTTATTTTGGTGTCCATTAGCATAATAAATGGTTCTTCACCCCCTCATTTTCAACCTGGAGGTGTCTTTGGGTCTAAAATGAGTCTCTTGCAGATAGCGTATCAATGGGTGTTGCTTTTTAAAGACTTTTAAAGATTTTATTTATTTGAGAGAGAGAGGACAAGCAGGGGGAGTGGGAGGCAGAAGAAGGGGAAGCAGGCTTCCCACTGACCAAGGAGCCTGATGTGGGGCTTGATCCCAGGGTCTCAGGATCATGACCTGAACCAAAGGCAGACTGACTGAGCCACCCAGGCTCCCTGGTCCTGCTTTTTTATCCAGTCTGATACCCTGTGTCTTTTGATTGGGGCATTTAGCCCATTTACATTCCAAGAAACTATGGAAAGATTTGAATTTAGTGCTATTGTATTACCTGTAAAGTTACAGTTTCTGTATATTGTGTTGGTCCTTTCTGGTGTGTGTTACTTTCAGGCTCTTTTTGCTTAATGGAGCCCCTTTAATAAATACTTCTTGTAGGGCTGGTTTAGTGATCACAAATTCTTTTAGTTTCTCTTTGTCCTGGAAGCTTTTTATTTCTTCTTGTTTTGAATGGCAGCCTGCTGGTAAAGTATTTTTGGCTGCATATTTTTCTCATTCAGCACCCTGAATATGTCATGCCAGTCCTTTCTGGCCTGCCACATCTCTGTGGATAGATCTGCTGCCATTCTAATGTTTCTACCCTTGTAGGTTACCAAGCTCTTGTCCCGAGCTGCTTTCAGGATTTTCTTTGTCTTAAGATTTGGAAGCTTCACTATTATATTTCGAGGTGTTGACCTATTTTTAATGATTTTGAGGGGACTCTCGGTGCCTCCTGGACTAGAATGCCTGTTTCCCTCCCCAGATTAGGGAAGCTCTCAGGTATAATTTGCTCAGGTATACCTTTTTCCTCCTCCCCTTTCCTCTTTTTCTGTAATCTCAATTATTCTAATAATTGTTTCGCTTTATGATATCACTGATGTCTTGAATTCTCCCTTGTGATCCAGTAGTTGTTTATCTCACTTTTTCTCAGCTTCTTTATTCTCCATCATTTTGTCTTCTGTATCACTAATTCTGTCTTCTGTGTCATTCACCCTAGCAGTAGAGCCTCCATTTTTTTTTTTTTTTTTTTACAATTTTATATATTTATTTGTCAGAGAGACAGCACAAGCAGGGGATCAGCAGTCAGAGGGAGAAGCAGGCCCCCCGCTGAGCAAGGAACCTAGTTTGCGACTCGGTTTCAGGATTCTGGAATCATGACCTGAGCTGAAGGCAGATGCTTAACCAACTGAGCCACCTGGGCATCCCTAGAGCCTACATTTTTTATTGCATCTCAAATTTTAGTTTTTTTATTCTTCCTGGCAGGGATTCTGTAGTGTCTTCTATGCTTTTTTCAAGGCAAGCTAGTATATTTATAATTGTTATTCTGAACTGTAGTACCAGTATCTTACTTATATACATACTGATTAGGTTCCTGGCAGAACTACTTCTTCTTCTTTCTTTTGAGGTGAGTTTTTCCGTCTTGTTATTCTGTCCAGAGAATAGATCAGTGAGAGAACAAAAATACTAAAATGGCAACAGTGACCCCAGGTAAATACACACTAAACAAATCAGAAGAGCCCCAAAACCGAAAAAAATTTTTTAAAAAAATAAATAAATAAATGGGAGAGAATATAATTAGACAGGTGAACAGAACAGAGCAATACATTGGATCCTGTATGTAGTTTGGTCTCTTAGTTGGAAAACTAGATCCTGGGACACCTGAGTGCTCAGTCGGTTAAACATCTGCCTTTGGCTCAGGTCATGATCCAAGTGACCCCCATTGGGCTCCTTGCTCAGTGGGGTTCCTGCTTCTCCCTCTGCCTGCCGCTCCCCCTGCTTGTTCTCTCTCTCTCTCTCGACAAATAAGTGAAATCTTTAAAACACACACACACACACACGCACACACAAAAGGGACACCTGGCTGGCTCGGTCGGTTAAATGTCTTTGTTTGGCTCAGGTCATGATCTCAGGGTCCTTGGATCGAGCCCCACATTGGGCTCCCTACTCATTGGGGAGTCTGCTTTTCCCTCTCCCTCTGCTGCTCTGCCTGCTTGTGTGCTCACTCTTTCTCTGTCAAATAAATAAATACAATCTTAAAAAAAAAAAAACTAGGTCCCAAAATTGTAAAAAAGGAAAAACTTATGTATATACAAAAATGAAATTAAATACAATGAAAGGATAGAATGTAACTGTAAAAATGAAAATAAAAAAAGAAAAAAAAAGAGTTGATAAAATAAGAAATTGGTTGAAAAGGAGAGAGAAAAGAAATATTGAATTTGGAAGACTAACCATGAGGAAAAAACCATGAATTCTATATACTGTTTTCCCCTAGCACTGGATAATAGGTAAACTTGGTCATAACTGGATGGTCTTGCTGATCTTCTGGGGGAGGGGGCTATTGCACTGATTCTCAGGTGTCTTTGCCCCAGGAGGGACTGCACTGCCCCATGTCAGGAGTCAGGATATGTAATTGGCCCTGGATTACTCTGTGTTGCTTTTGTTCCCTGAAGGCTTTCTGTGCTGCTTTAGAGATTGAGAATGGAAATGGCGGCCTCCCGATTTCCAGCCACAGAGCTGAAAGCTCATGCCCCACCGCCCCACACCACCCCCACTCCTCAGTGTGCCCTTGGGGAGAAGCAGTCAACCATTCCTGTGTCCCTAGTCTCTGCACTCCTTGCTCACCTAAACTGTGACCGAGCATTTCTGTTTCAGGCATGTGACTCTGCTTCAAGTCTCCAAACCCTGCAGACTTCTGTGGTGTGTACCTGTACCATTCCTTCTGGGGAAGGAGGGTTGTCTCCTTGAAGTTCTGCCATTTATTTGCTGGTTCCCTGCTCAGAGAGAGGTTGTCCAGATGTTCTGCAGATTGTGATTTATGGCAACACTGTTCTGAAAGTCCACTCCTGGGCTTACTGATTGCAGCTGGCTTTTCCTCTCTGATGCCTGGGAACTCTGCTGCACTCACATACCCCTGTTCTTTCTGTTACCCCTGGGATCCTGAGAGCACACTGTCCCACCTAGGATTCCTCCCTGCTTGGCCACCTGAGTACCTTTCAGACAGGGCTGCCCCACCCCAGAGCAGACTTCTGAAAGTTCTGATTTTGTGCCCCACTACTATATTACTTTCTGGTAGTCGGCTCTCTGTTGCTCCCTATTCTCGTGGCTTATCTTCCAATATATTGCCTAGGATTCACTTTGCCACACCTCCTACCTTGCAGAAAATAGTTGCTTTTCTGTTTGTAGAATTACAGCAATTCTTTTCTTAGAGCTCTGGTTCAGTTCACAGGAGTTCCGAATGATTTGATAGCTCTCTAGCTGAATTCCTGGGACCAGACAAAACTAAGATCTCCTCCTCTGCCATCTCGGAATGTCTCTCCTTATGATTTTCCTAATAACTTTTTGTTTTCTCCAGCCTACTTCAATATAAGAACATTGTATATAATACATATAACATAACAAGTATGTGTTACATTGAGATACCACCTTACACCAGTTAGAATGGCCAAAATTAGCAAGACAGGAAACAACGTGTGTTGGAGAGGATGTGGAGAAAGGGGAACCCTCCTACACTGTTGGTGGGAATGCAAGTTGGTGTAGCCACTTTAGAGAACAGTGGAGCTTCCATAAGAAATTAAAAATAGAGCTTCCCTATGACCCTGCAATTGCAGTACTGGTATTTACCCCAAAGATACAGATGTAGTGAAAAGAAGGGCCATCTGTACCCCAGTATTTATAGCAGCAATGGCCACAGTCGCCAAACTGTGGAAAGAACCAAGATGCCCTTCAACGGATGAATGGATAAGGAAGATGTGGTCCATATACACTATGGAGTATTATGCCTCCAGCAGAAAGGATGAATACCCAACTTTTGTAGCAACATGGACAGGACTGGAAGAGATTATGCTGAGTGAAATAAGTCAAGCAGAGAGAGTCAATTATCATATGGTTTTGCTTATTTGTGGAACATAAGGAATAACATGGAGGAGGTTGGGAGATGGAGGGGAGAAGGGAGTTGGGGGAAATTGGAGGGGGAGATGAACCATGAGAGACTGTGGACTCTAAGAAACAATCTGAGGATTTTGAAGGGGTTGTGGGGTGGGAGGTTGGGGGAGCCTGGTGGTGGGTATTATGGAGAGCATGTATGGCATGGAGCACTGGGTGTGGTGCATAAACAATGAATTCTGTTACGCTGAAAAGAAATTAATAAAAAAAAGAAAAAAGAAAAAAAAGTATGTGTTAATTGACTGTTTATGTTATCACTAAGGTTCCTTGGCAACAGTAAGCTACTAGTAAAGTGTTTTGGGGAGTGAAAAGTTCTATGTGAATTTTTTATTGCCCAGGGGTCGATGACCATCACCCCTGCATGCTTCAAAGCTTAACTGTATTTCAAAATTGCTAAATAAAAAGGTAAGTTATCTCTGTGACTGACTTGCATAGTAACTTATGGTAGCATTGAACATAAGTAAGTCTGCAATAATAACAATAATGATGATAATAATAAAACAATTTCCATTAAGTCTTGCCAAGCTGAGGAGTCAAGGATTAATATTCAGGACTCATCAGGCTTTAGGGTCCTTGTGAATACCATAGGCTTTCATTTGAAAGGATCAGGGTTGCATCCTAGGAAGAGGCAAATTATAGATATGGAACCCTCCTCAAGCTGAAATTTGGTCTTAACTGATCTCAGCTCCTGTTTAGAGTAAGGTAATCAGTCCCCATTTGGGGTATCTAGCAAAGAAAAGAATGAGCCCTCTCTGAAAGGAAATAATTATGTACAAAATTTATAAATTTTCCTTTTCATTCTATACAAAATTAATCATTACATTAAAAGAATCACATGAATCACTGTATTCTACTCATGAAACCGATATTGAACTGCATGTTAACTAACTAGAATTTAAGAAAAATTATAAAAAGACAGAATCACATAACTCATATAAAGAGAACAAAAATGCCCAAGACAATATGAATATACCTAGCAATGATCAAGATATTGGACCTAGTAGGCAGTGACTTTAAAATAATGATTAATATGTTCAAGAAAGTAGAAAAAAAAGATTGGGAACTTCATTAGAGAAGGAGAATTTATAAAAAGGAATTAAAATGAAATTCTGAAACTTAAAAATGCACTAATTGAATTTCAGAACTCTATCGAATGGGTTTAATAGCAGATGAGACGCAGCAGAATACAGGATTAATGAACTGGAAGATCATTTCCTAATGATCCTAAAAAGTTTTGAAATAAAATAATTTCCTAATGATTCCTAAAAAGTTTTGAAATAAAAACATTGAATTGAGAAAGAATAAACAAATTTATAAAAGAGATATGTTCAGTTAAAATTTTTAACATGGGAGTTCAAAAAGAGATCATAGGACAAAAACAAAATATGTGAAGAGAAATGGCCATGTATTATCCAAAACTTGTAAAAACAATAAATTATTTTAAGCCTAAGCAGGATAAATGTTGAGGAAAACCATACATGAGAACATTGATTTAAGACTGCTGAAAATATTAGATAAAGATAAAAGAAGGAGCAGTAAGACTTATGACTTTAAGGAGGAAACATCACATACCTTAAATATAAATACAAAAAGAGAAAAACCTTCCTTGTATGAGGCCAGGATAACCTTGAAACTAAATGTATCAAGATTATTACAGGAAAAGAAATATTCAAGCTAGTTGCATGGGAATATAGATGCAAAAATTGTAAATATTAGCAAACTGAATCTAGCAATACATAAGAATAATATAACTCAGTGGATTTAGTACAGGAAAACAAAGTTTATCATCTGGAAATTATGGTTTATTATTTGAAAGTTAACATTTGATAAAAGAAAAATCATATTATTTCTATTGATAATAAAATTCAGCACTAACTCATGATACTAGTAATAAAAGAGAATTTAAATGTGATAAGGTAGCTGCAAAAAAAAAAAACCCCAACAACAAAATCATACTCAAGTTATTGTTTTCCCTCTAAAATCAGAAGGAAGCAAGCATGCTCACTATTACTGTTTCTTTTCTTTTCTTTTTTTTTTTTTTAAGATTTTTATTTATTTATTTGATTAACAGAGATCACAAGTAGGCAGAGAGGCAGGCTCTCTGCTAAGCAGAGAGCCCAATGCAGGGGTCAATCCCAGTACCCTGAGATTATGACCTGGGCCGAAGGCAGAGAGGCTTAACCCACTGAGCCTTTCAGGCGCCCCTCACTGTTACTGTTTCTATTGAACACTGTACTAGTCAGTGCAATAGGGGAAAAAATAGGAAATAAGGATTGGAAAGGAAGAAGTAAGAATTATCTACTGATAACATGATTATGTAACTGTATACACAGGTATCCAAATAAATATACAAACAAGTTAGTAGAATAAAGCAAATGTAGGAGAATCCTTGGATGTGAATTCAATACACAAAAATCAAGTGTATTTTTATATGCCAACAGTAATCAAATAGTGTTGTTTATTGAACGATACCGCAGATAATAGCATCAAAAAGCATAGCTATCCAGGAATAAATTTAAAAGAAAGATTAATAAATTTATAACTAACACATATACTGAAAAGTATAAAACATTTAAGAGGAAATAAATAAGAGAAAATAAATAAATGGAATGCTGGTATGTTCATAAATATGAAGACTTAATCTTTGTAAACATGTCATTTCTTCCCAAATTTATATATTTAATCCAATTTCAATAATTCATTACACTGCATATTTAATGATTTGTATACTTTTCTATACATACATAAAAAGTTCGATTTAAAGACATTTCCCAGGGGCGCCTGGGTGGCTCAGTGGGTTAAGCCTCTGCTTTCAGCTCAGGTCATGATCTCAAGGTCCTGGGATTGAGCCCCACATTGGGCTCTCTGTTCAGTGGGGAGCCTGCTTTCCCCTCTCTTTCTCCCTACCTCTCTGCCTACTTGTGATCTCTCTCTCTCTCTGTCAAATAAATAAATAAAATCTTAAAAAAAAAAAAAGACATTTCCCATTAAAACATATACTTGTAAGATGTCAAGAGACTTGCAAATAGAATGAAGTTAAACTTAGATACTATTAGTACTTTAGGGACAAATGATGATTTTAGCTATTTTTTTAAATTAAAATTTTTTATTTTTTTATTAAAGTATAATTGTCATACAATATCCTGTTGATACACTATTTTTATAAATTTCAAAATGATTTCCTTAAGTCTTATTACTATGAGCAGTGATCTTCTTTAATTATGAATGCTGCCTCTGTTTTGTTACACTGTTTGGTTATATAGACTAGATAATATATTTGTGAAACCTTTAGTATGAAATCAGCTTAAGTTTTATATTGAAGTATTTAATGTTTTCTCACTTTAGTTAAATGAAGTAAGTGAAGAAAACAAGAAGATGGAGATTCAGGCTAAGAGAGTTCAAGCTCGTTTAGATAATTTACAGGTAAGTTGCCTGCTCTTTTGATACAAGTGAATTTTAAATGATTGCTTTTGGATTTTCTCACCTTTAATACAATTGTATTTTAACTCATGGACATGTACTGTTGCAGAGGAAGTATGAGTTTATGACAATACAGAGACTGAAAGGAAATTCACATGCTGCTAATGAAACGAAAAGTTTAAAACAAGATAAAGTACCAGTCTCAAAAACTCACAAGGTATGATACGATTGAAAATTTCTCCAATAGAAAACAAAGACATTTTCTCTTTGTTCTTGAATCTATTTTTGGCAAACATCGTTTTGGTATGAAAGGGTTTACCATAATAATTCCTTTACAGAGAAATATCTGTATAATATTTCTTTTTTTTTTTTTTTTTTTTTAAAGATTTTATTTTATTTATTTGTCAGAGAGAGTGAACACAGGCAGACAGAGTGGCAGGCAGAGGCAGAGGGAGAAGCAGGCTCCCTGCTGAGCAAGGAGCCCGATGCGGGACTCGATCCCAGGACGCCGGGATCATGACCTGAGCCGAAGGCAGCCGCCCAACCAACTGAGCCACCCAGGCGTCCCTGTATAATATTTCTAATATGCTTTTATTTACAAAAGCAAAACAAGTGTGTCAGGCACAGACCTTAAGCCTAATAAGAGCTTTGTTTTTCATTGTGTTTTAAGATTCCACAAGCTTTCCATGTCTTCTCTCAAGACTGCAATCCATGCCTGAATGGGCTTTATTTACTAATTTTTTCTAAGGACTTTTTACTTTGAGGTATAAATTACATACAGTAATATAATGTAGAGACCGTTAAGTATATAGCTTAGTCAGTTTTGAAAAATGCCTATATTCATGTAACCTGCAACTAGATATGGAACATTTCCATCACCGTAGAAAGTTCCCTTTATGTCCCTTCTCAGTTCTTCCCTGCTAGAGGTAGCTGTTAATCTGATTTCTATCACCATAAATTAATTTTAGAACTATTTTAGAACTTAGAACTATTTTAGAACTAATTTAGAACTACTTTAGAACTTCAGTCAGTGGGGTTGTATAGTATGCACTCATTTATGTAAGACTTATTTTGCTCATCATGACATTGGGTATATCAGTAGTTTGTTCCTCTATTGCTTGGTGGTATTCCACTATATGAATAGATCACAATTTGCTTATCCATTCTTCTTTTAATAGACACCTGGGTTATTCCTACCTTTTGTCTATTATGAAAAAAGCCTCTATGTACAAAGCTTTTAGCGGACAGATGTTTTCATTCCCCTTGGAAATAAAACCAAGACTGGAATTTCTGAGTCATAGATACTTGACTTTTTGTGAAACTGCCCATTTTCCGAAGCAGTTATACCATTTTATACTCTTACTAGCAATGTTTGAATGTTAGTTACTCCACAACTATGCCAACATTTGGTATTTTCACTCCTTTTCATTTTGACCTTTTCAATGGGTGGCTAGTGATACCTCACTGTAGGCTGTTAATAATTTTGATAAATCCTCTAGTTCTTTTCATAAAGTAGGAATACAGCATCATTTAAAGATAGTTGTGGAGGAATCTCAGTAACAAAATCTGGAGCCACCATTGGGCAGTGTGACTCTAAAGGTGTTAACTGTCTGGCTGGCCTATGATGAAGATACCATGGCTCAGCAGGACCAAATTCAATAAAAGATTGCTGTGCAGAACCCTCTGTTCTTGGAGCTGTTGGAGCTGACATTCTGTACAGGGAGTACGCTGAGGATGACATCTGTCAACAGAAGACTGAGCATCTTTACCAGAAGTTCTTGTACATCTGTAAGACCAGGCTTTATGTAAACTGCTTCTCTTGCACTTCTGGATGCTCGCACCTGGAGGTGCTGCTAAATGTGAGCAAGGAGTTTAGCAATTCAAGCCTGTGTCTGGCGAGATCAAAGAGGACCTCGTCTCCTGGGCCTTTACTGAGTTCGCAGTTTAAACATTTCCACCCACGTTTTACAGACCTGATTGAGCAGATGGAGAAGCATACCTCAGTAGTCAGCCTGTTGGCCTCCTTCAGCAACTAGAGGACCTTGGACTTCCTGTTAGTCTCTCTGCAACTGCTTACCTCAGGCTACCTGTAGTGTGAGATGTGCCCATTGAGAGTGGGCAGACTGTCAAGGAGTTCTGCCACCAGGAGGTAGAGGTCATGTACAGGGACAATAACCACATCCACACCATCCTGCTGGCCCAGGCCCTCAGGGTTTCCATCCGGGTGGGTGGAGGGGACCATAGCAAGGGCATCAACACCAACCTGCACATCTTTCCTGAGGGCTCCAAACCCAAGGTCTACCTTCTCTCCTGGCCTGGACCTATGATTTTGTGTACAAATAGGGCCAGCTTTGGCCTGCCACTGCCTCCTGCCAGGTAACACATATGTATAGAAATTTTTTTGGTGGTTGTAAATGAAAATATTTCACTATCCCTACCCTCACCTTCTTCCTGTCATACAACATTCCATGTTTTATTAAAGGGGATGCCTTTATACTTAGTACTTAAGATGAATGAAGTTATTATCTAAAGTTTCTATTTGAAGAAAACAGGTTAGAATTACCCCTGTTCAGAACAATCCTAAAATTTGTTTGGAAGCAGAAAAGACCCCAAATGGCCAGAGGAATGTTAAAAAAGAAAACCAAAGCTGGAGGCTTCACAATTCTGGACTTCAAGCTGTATTACAAAGCTTTAGTCATTAAGACTGTATGGTACTGGCAGAAAAACAAGACACAGATCAGTGGAGGAGAATAGAGAATCCAGAAATGGACCCTCAACTCTATGGTCAACTAATCATCAACAAATAGGAAAGAATATACCATGGAAAAAAGACCATATCTTCAACAAATGGTGTTGGGAAAATTGGACAGCCACATGCAGAAGAATGAAACTGAACCACTTACTTACACCATACACAAAAATAAACTCAGAATGGTTGAAAGATGTAAATGTGAGACAGGAATGCATCAGAATCCTAGAGGACAACACAGGCAGTAACCTCTTCGACCTTTGCTGTAATAACTTCTTGCTAGACATGTCTCCAAACGCAAGAGAAACAAAAGCAAAACTATTGGGACTTTATCAAGATGAAAAGCTTCTCCACTGCAAAGGACACAGTCAGCAAAACTAAAAAAGGCAGCCTACAGAATGGGAGAAGATATTTGCAAATGGCCTATCAGATAAAGGGCTAGTGTCCAAAATCTAGAAAGATCTTACCAAGCTCAATACCCAAAAAACCAAAAATCCAGTCAAGAAATGGGCAGAAGACATGAACAGACATTTTTCCAAAGAAAACATACAAATTGCCATCAGACACATGAAAAAAATGGCTCAATATCACTCAGCACCAGGGAAATAGAAATCAAAACCACAATGAGATACCACCTCATGCCAGTGAGAATGGCTAAAATGAACAAGTTAGGAAACAACAGATGTTGGCGAGGATACAGAGAAAGGAGAAGCCTCCTGCACTGTTGGTAGGAATGCAGCTGGTGCAGCCACTCTGGAAAACAGTATGGAGGTTCCTCAAAAAATTAAAAATAGAGCTGCCCTATGACCTGGCAATTGCACTTTTAGGTATTGATCCAAAGGATGCAAAAATAGTGATTTGAAGGGGCACATGCACCCCAATGTTCCTAGCAGCAATGTCCACAATAGCCAAACTATGGAAGGAGTCTAGATGTCCAATTCCAGATGAATGGATAAAGCAGATGTGGTATGTATATACAATGGCATATTACTCAGGAGTCATTGAATTCTACCTCTGAAACTAACAATATATGTCAGTTAAATTTAATATAAATTATAAATTAAAATATTATCCTTGTCCAGAATAATGCAACTCTGTTTTTAATAATCTGATTTTGATTTTATGGATTGCTGTCTGGTTAATGTTACCTTTTTGTTTATTTGCTTTTATAGTTCTGTCTTTTCAGATTTCTTAGAAACTAAGTGTAACATAGTTCCCTGTTTAAGGTAGATGTGTGATAAATGTAGAATGAAATTGACTAAAAGTTATTTGAAGGAATACTAAAATCAGTGTAATTGAATTTATATATTTTTATGGAATTTTTTTCTTATTCTTCATCTCCCATTTTGATGGACTCTGAGAGAGCAGGATTTCCAGGAAATGTTTCATATTCTGTTTATAGAATGCTATAAAGAAAAAGAAAAAAAAAACTTCTTTGGGAAGAAGAAAATATGAAGTTCCATGGTAGAAATTGTTTAACTTTCTAAACCTTTAAACTTGTTAAAATCTTCGTTATGGTGGTTCATGCTCCTGAGTTAAGGCTAATTTTACTTTTCTGTTATCAAACTTGGATAAAGAATTTTTATGAAAATTCTTTTTTTTTTTTTTTTTTGGCAATAAGGCTCAGTTCTTTGAATTTCCTTTTTTTTTTTTTTTTTTAAGATTTTATTTATTTTTTAGAGAGAGAGAGAGCACAAGCAGGGGCTGCAGCATTCAGAGGGAGAAGCAGGCTCTCTGCTGAGCAGGGAGCCTGACGTGGGGCTTGATCCCAGGACCCTGAAGGCAGATGCTTAATGGACTAAGCCATCCAGGCATCCTTCAGTTTCCTTTCCCTTTTATCCTTCCTTCCTTCCTTCCTTCCTTCCTCCCTTCCTTCCTTCCAAGTAGGCTCCACGCTCTTGATGGAGTCCAGTACAGGGCTTGAACTCACAACTCTGAGGATCAAGACCTGAGCTAAGATCAAGAGTCAGATGCCTAACCAACTGAGCCACCCAGTCAGTCCTCAATTTCCTTTTTAAGATGGGTTTTCTCTCCTTTCTTAGGCATCCTTTAACATGTTTCTTATGTTAAGTGGAGATGTTTGATTTGGAATTTCCTTTGTTTGGGGAAGCTTTTTCATTCAGTGCATATTTTAGTGACCATTAGGTAAATTATTTTGTGATCCCTAAATTTAAAACTTGCTCTTAAAATTTTGAGGTTATGGATAGAAATAAATGTTTGATTTACTTTTTTACCTATAGGTACCACTTAATGCACAAGTTTATGAACTTTTAACTGTCTTCATGGATTGGATTTCAGATCATCACCTTAGTAAAATAAAAAGAGAAGAATCTGGAATGGATGGTGAAAAGCCGCTACTCCGATTTGCTTCTCAGAGAAATGATATTCAGGAGAAGTGTATAAAGGTTTGTTTTTTGGTTTGATATATATGATTCATGAAGATTACTACTGGAAAGCCTGTTTTATGTGTTATAAGAGAAAAAAATATTGAAAGTCTTTTTGGTAGAAAATTGACCATACCAATAGTTCTAAAAAGATTCATTCCAGACTTAATTAAAATTAATTCATACTTTTATTTGAAATTTCTTTTTAAAAATAGAGACTAGAAATTAAGAACTTAACTCTAAAAATGGCAACAATAATTTTATACTATTTAGGCAAATGATCAGTGATGGAATTCCTGAAAACACATTATTTTAAGACTCAAATTCCACTAAAATAATTTTGTTTTGTCTTTTGTCATGAAGGGATAGGAAGTATTTGCAAGGGCTTCTCATTAACAAAAAGAAGTAACCATTTTCTTAAGTTACAGACATTAATTTGGATATTGGTACTCATGATTTCTAGTTAGTGTATGTGGTCATTAGAGGTTGACAATTATATTCTGCAAGAAATATATTAAAACTGCTAAGAGTAGACATCTAATGTTTGGTTTAATGTTTTCAGAAATAATTTTGTAATTGTTAAATATTGGCCAGGGTTCCATTTTAGAAAATTATTTCCAGTTTTCACACGTACCTAAAATGTTTCTTCTAAATGCATTTTCTGCTTGGCAGCATAATGGCCTTCAAGATGTTCATATCCTAATCCCCATATCTTATGTTCTGTGGCAGAAGTGAGTTACAGCTGCTAATCAGCTGACCTTCCACTAGAGATTGACCAGAATGGTCTGGGTAGGTCCAGTAATCCTGTGAGCTTTTAACCAGACAAAAGAGCAGAAAAGCAGGCCAGAGACTCAGCCCATGCTTGCTGGCTTTGAAGATGGAGTAAAAGGACCATAAGCCAAGTAATGCTTCTAGAAATTATTTGGTTTTAGTTATATTTAAGTCTTTCCTTCATTTAGTTTTCAGTTTTTTGTTTCTGGTACAGGATAAGGGTCTAACTTCATTTTTCACATGTGGATATCTGGTTTTCCCACCACCATTTATTGAAGAGATCATCTTTTTCCCCATTGAGTAATATTGGCACCCTTGAAAAACATCATTTCACCAAGTATGTGAGGTCTTATTTCTGGACTCTCTGTTCCATTGGTCTGTATATTTCTCTTTATGCAAATACCATACTCTCTTAATTACTGTAGCTTTGTAGCAAGGTTGAAATTAGAAAGTTTAAGACCTTCAACTTTGTTCTTTTTCAAGATTATTTTTTTGTTAGTTCACTGTGCCTGGAGATTCCATACTAGTATTCTATGTTATATAAAAGTTTTACATTTTTATGTAGTTAAACTCATACCATTTCTTTTATTTCTACCACCCTATCAGTGTTAAAGTAGACCTACTTCTCTTGCCCTGACATTTGGAAAATCTTTATCTTTGTATTTTTTGTTTCTAGGCTTTTTATTTTTTCATGGTTAACTTTGAAATATTTAATTCATCTATGATATATTTTGATGTAATAGTAGAGATACACTTTCATTTTTTAAATGGTAAGCAAGTTGTCTTTGTGGAGTAACTCCTGTTTTACTCATTGATTTGAAATGTATGTGAAATACATATTGTATATGAAATGTATTTATGAGGTTGGGTCTATTTTTTTTTAGTTACTATTCTGTTCCATTGATCTGTATGTTCCTGTACTACTACTGCAGTGTTCTGATTAATTCTGACTTTAATATAGCTTATACATAAGCAGGGAAGTTTCTGGTTATTCTTAGAAGAAATCTGTAATTGTCTAAAATACTCATTTTAATATAATTTTTAAAAGGCTTTTTATATTTTCTTGTTACTGCGTTTAATTTTTGGATTAATTAAGAATTGGTATCTTTATAATAAATTTTCCCATCCCTCATTTTATATAGTTTTTCATGGTCTTAAATGAAGTGTATATTTTTATACATGTGTATTTTGCATGTTTTCTTTTTCATTTGGTTTACTAGGTTTGGAAATTTTTTTGGTATTATGAATATGACTTTTTTCCCATTCTCTAAAATTGGATATTGTTAGTATTTGGAAGATTTTTATATTTTTAGCAACTGGACAGTTCACTGAAATCATTAGTTCTGATAATTTAAAAAAATGTTTTTCTTATGTTTTCTAGTTAAGTGCACATTATTTAGAATTAATGAAAACATTGCCTGCTTTTCAATGTCACACATTTTATTCCATTTTCTCATCAATTTTGCAAGTTCATATATATAAAAGACAGGGTTTTTCTATTGCTTTATGTAGTCAGTCCTTCCAGAAGAAGGTAAATAATAGAGGTGATAGTAAATAGCATCCCTGTCTTGGCCTGCCTTTAATGGCTCTAATTTTGAAGGGTTTCACAATAAAATACGTTTGGTTTTTTAAAAATCAGGTTTTTTTAAAAATACAGAATGAGACTGTTCTCTATGTTCATCTTTGTCTTTTTCCTCTTTTGTAGGAAGCTGAAAGATTCTCAGAGACAGGGGATATTATCTTAACTCCCTCTCTATGACCTCAGTTTTCCTTTGTAGGTTTTAGGAGCTCAAATAAATTTTTGTGAATTGAGCATTTATGGGCGATACCTGAAAATTCTTTTTTGTGTGTAGAAAATTCTTCTTTGTGTTAAAATAGATTATATAGTTGCTCGTATTGTTTTATAAGTATAATTAATGTTCGGTATTACTAGTTTTAGGTAGTGCAGCATTTTGACCAAACAATTCTTTACATTACTCAGTGCTCACCGTAAGTGTAGTCTCCATCTGTCCCTATATGTTATTACAGTATTATTGACTGTATTCCCTATACTGTGTTTTCATCCCTGTGACTTATTTATTTTCTAACTGGAAGTTTATACCGCTTAATCCTTTTTTTTGTTTCACCCATTCTCCAGCCCACCTCCTTTCTGGCAATCACCATTTGTTGTCTGTACATAAGGGTCTGTCCATTTGTTCATTCATTTGTTTATTCCTTTATTTTTTGGATTCCACAAAGAAATGAGGTCATATAAATGAAATGGACTCCTCGGGGTCATCCATGTTGTTGCAAATGGCAAGATCCCATTCTTTTTTATGGCTGGGTAATATTCCATTGTATATTAACATAACCATTATGTTCTTTATTCATTCCTCTATTGATGGACACTTGGGTTGCTTCCATATCTTGGCTATTTTAATTAATGCTGCAGTAAACACAGGTGCACCTATCTTTTTGAATGCATATGTATTTTTTTGGGGGGGGGGGATAAATACCTAGTAGTAGAATTACTTGATCATATGGTACTTCTTTTTTGATTTTTTGAGGAACATCCATACTGTTTTCCATACTGGCAATATATCCCCATCAACAGTATATGAGGGTTCCCTTTTCTTCCTACCTTGCCAACACTTGTTATTTCTTATCTTTGATAATAGCCATTCTGACAGGTGTGAGGTAATACCTCATTATGGTTTTGATTTACATTTCCCTGATCATCAGTGAAGTTGAGCATTTTTTCATCAGTTGGGCTGTTGTCTTCTGTTGGACATCAGTATGTCTTTGGAAAAATACCTATTCGGGTTCACTTCCCATTTTTAATCAGATTGTTTGGGTTTTTTTGATATTGGGTTATGTATATCATTTGCGCATACCTTCTTCCTTTCAGTAGGTCGCTTTTTGTTTTGTGGATGGTTTCCTTTGTTATACAAAAGCTTTTTATTCTGGTGTAGTCCAGATAGTTTATTTTTGCTTTTGTTGCTCTTGTCTGAGGAGACATGTAGAAAAATGTTACTGAAGCTGATGTCCAAGAGATTATTGCCATTGTTTTCTTCTAGGAGTTTTATGATTTCAGGTCTTTGATCTCACATTTGTGTCTTCAATCCATTTTGAGTTAATTTTTATGTATGGTGTAAGGGTGTGGTCCAGTTTCATTCTTTTACATAGCTGTCCAGTTTTCCCAACACCAATAACTGAACAGACTTTCTTTCCCCATTGTATATTCTTTTTTTTTTTTTTTTAAGATTTTATTTATTTATTTGACAGACAGAGATCACAAGTAGGCAGAGAGAGAGAGAGCGAGAGGAGGAGGCAGGCTTCCTGCTGAACAGAGAGAGCCCGATTTGGGACTTGATCTCAGGACCCTGGGATCATGACCTGAGCCAAAGGCAGAGGCTTTAACCCACTGAGCCACCCACGTGCCCCTCCCCATTGTATATTCTTTCCTCCTTTTTTATAGATTAGTTGACCACGTAAGCATGGGTTCTGGACTCTCTGTTCTGTTGCATTGATCTGTGTGTCTATTTTTGTGTCTCTGTCATACTGTTATGATTACTACAACTTCATAGTATATCTTGACATCTGGGATTGTGATACCTCCAGTTTTGTTCTTCTTTCTCAAGATTGTTTTTGCTATTTGGAGTCTTTCGTGGTTCCATACATATTTAAGGATTATTTGTTCTAGTTCAGTGAAAAGTGCTGTTGGTATTTTGATTGGGATTGTGTTGAATGTTTAGACATTTTAACAGTATTTAATTCCAACAGTAAATGAGCACAGAATATCTTTCCATTTGTTTGTGTCATCTTCAGTTTCTTTCATCGTTGTTTTATAGTTTTCAGAGTACAGGTCTTTTAGCACCTTGGTTAAGTTTATTCCTAGGTATTTTATTCCTTTTGGTGCAGTTGTAAATGGGATTGTTTTCTTAATCTCTCCTGCCACTTCTTTTTTTTATTAGTTTATAGAAATGCAACCAATTTCTGTATATTAATTTTTTATCCTGCAACTTTACTGAATTCATTTATCAGTTATAATAGGTTTTGATGGAACTTCAGTGACAGTTTAAATTCTTCCTGACCAATGTGGATGCCTTTTTTTTTTTTTTCTGATTTATTAACATATAATGTATTATTTGTTTCAGGGTTACGGGTCTGTGATTCATCAGTCTTACACAATTCACAGTGCTCACCGTAGCACATACCCTCCCCAATGTCTGTCACCCAACTCCCCTATCCCTCCCATCCCCCTCCACTCCAGCAACCCTCAGTTTGTTTCCTGAGATTAAGAGTGTCTTATGGTTTGGGGCACCTGGGTGGCTCAGTGGGTTAAGCCTCTGCCTTTGGCTCAGGTCATGACCTCAGGGTCCTGGGATCGAGCCCCACATCGGGCTCTCTGCTCAGCCAAGAGCCTGCTCCCCTCTCTACGTCGCTCTGCCTACTTGTATACTCTCTCTCTCTCTGTCTGTCTGATAAATAAATAAATAAATCTTTAAAAAAAAAAAAAGATTGTCTTATGGTTTGTCTCCCACTCTAGTTTCATCTTGTTTCATATTTCCCTCTCCTATGACCCTTTGCCTTGTTTCTCAAATTCTACATATCAGTGAGATCATATGATAATTGTTTTTCTTTGATTGGCTTATTTCGTTTAGCATAATACCCTCTAGTAACATCCATGTCATTGCACATGGCAAGATTTCTTTTTTTGATGACTGCGTAATATTCCACTGTGTGTGCATGTGTGTGTGTATAGTTCTGGTTTCAAAGCATTGTATATACACACACACACACACACACACACACCCCACATCTGCTTTTATCCATTTGTTTGTTGATGAACATCTAGGCTCTTCCCATAGTTTGGCTGTTGTGGACATTGCTGCTATAAACATTCAGGTGCAGGTGCCCCTTCAGATCACTACATTTGTATCTTAGGAGTAAATACCCACTAGTGCAATTGCTGGGTCGAAGGGTAGCTCTATTTCCAACTTTTTGAAACCTCCATACTGTTTTCCAGAATGGCTGAGCCAGCTTGCATTCCCATCAACAGTGTAGGAGGGTTCCCCTTTCTCTGCATCTTCACCAACACCTGTCGTTTCCTGACTTGTTAATTTTAGCCATCCTGACTGGTGTGAGGTGATATCTCATTATTGTTTTGATTTGTATTTCGCTGATGCCAAGTGATGTTGAGCCCTTTTTCATGTGTCTGTTGGCCATTTGGATATCTTCTTTGGAGAAATGTCTGTTCATGTCTTCTGCCCGTTTCTTGACTGGTTCTTTGGGTGTTTGAGTTTGATAAATTCTAATATTTGTTCTTTGGGTGTTGAGTTTGAGCAGTTCTTTCTAGATTTTGGATACTAGCCCTTTATCTGATATTTCATTTGCAGATATCTTCTCCCATTCTGTCAGTTGTCTTTTGGTTTTGTTGACTTTTTCCTTTTGCTGTGCAAAACCTTTTAATCTTGATGAAGTCACAATAGTTTATTTTGTCTTTGGTTTCCTTTGGCGATATGTCTAGGAAGAAGTTGCTGTGGCTGACATTGACAAGGTTGCTGCCTGTGTCATCCTCTAGGGTTTTGATGGATTCCTGTCTCACATTTAGGTCTTTCATCCATTTGACTTTGTTTTTGTATGTAGGGTAACAAAGTGGTTTAGTTTAATTCCTCTGCATGTGGCTTTCCATTTTTCACAACACCATTTGTTGAAGAGACTTTTTTCCATTAGACTTTCTTTCCTGTTTTGTCAAAGATTAGTTGACCATAGGGTTGAGGGTACATTTCTGGGCTCTCTATTTTGTTCCATTGATCTATGTGTCTGTTTTTGTGCCAGTACCATGCTGTCATGATGATACCAGTACCATGCTGTCATGATGATTACAGCTTTGTAAAAAAGCAGTTTTGGGGTGGAGTCTTTTGGGTTTTCCACTAAAGTATCATATCATCTGCAAAGAGTGACAGTTTGACTTCTTTGCTGATTCAGAGGCCTTTTATTCTTTTTTCTTGTCTGATTGCTGAGGCTAGGATTTCTAGCACTATGTTGAATAGCCGTGGTGACACTGGACATCCCTGCTGTGTTCCTGACCTGAAAGGGGAAGCTCTCAGTTTTTCCCCACTGAGAATAATATTGGCGGTGGGCATTTTGTAGATAGCGTTTATGATACTGAGGTATGTAACCTCTGTCTCTACACTGTGAAGAGTTTTGATCAAGAAAGGATGCTGTACTTTGTCAAATGCTTTTTCTGCATCTATTGAGAGGATCATATGGTTCTTGTTTTTTCTTTTATTAATGTATTGTATCACATTGATTGATTTGTGGATATTGAACCAGCCTTGCAGCCCAGGGATAAATCCCACTTGGTCATGGTGAATAATCCTTTTAATGTACTATTGGATCCAACTGGCTAGAATTTTGGTGAGAATTTTGGCATCCATCTTCATCAGGGATATTGGTCTGTAATTCTCTCTTTTGATAGGGTCTTTGTCTGGTTTTGGGATCGAGGTAATGCTGGCCTCATGAAATGAGTTTGGACATTTTCCTTCCATTTCTATTTTTTGGAACAGTTTCAGGAGAACAGGTATTACTTCTTTAAATGTCAGGTAGAATTTCCTTGGGAAGCCATCTGGCCCTGGGCTCTTGTTTGTTGGGAGATGCTAATGACTGCTTCAATTTCCTTGCTGGTTATGGGTCTGTTCAGGTTTTCTATTTCTTCCTAGTTCAGTTTTGGTAGCTTATATGTCTCTAGGAATGCATTCATTTCTTCCACATTCCACGCCACATTCAAATTTGGTGGCGTATAGCTGCTCATGCTATGTTCTTATAATTGTGTGTATTTCTTTGGTGTTGGTTGTGATCTCTCCTCTTTCATTCATGATTTTATTAATTTGGGTCGTTTCTCTTTTCTTTTTCATAAGCCTGGCCTGGGGTTTATCAATCTTAATAATTCTTTCAAAGAACCAACTCCTAATTTCACTGATTTGTTCTACTGTTCTTTTGGTTTCTATTTCATTGATTTCGTCTCTGATCTTTACTATTTCTCTTATCCTGGTGGGGTTAGGCTTTCTTTGTTGTTCTTTCTCCAGTTCCTTTAGGTGCAGGGTTAGGTTGTGTACTTGAGACCTTTCTTGTTTCTTGAGAAAGGCTCATATTGCTATATACTTTCCTCTCAGGACCACCTTTGCTGCATCCCACAGATTTTGAACCGTTGTGTTTTCATTATCATTTGTTCCCATGATTTTTTTAAATTCTTCTTTAATTTCCTGGTTAACCCAGTCATTCTTTAGTAGGATGCTCTTTAGCCTCCATGTGTTTGAGTTCTTTCCAGCTTTCCTCTTGTGATTGAGTTCTAGTTTCAAAGCATTGTGGTCTGAAAATATGCAGGGAATGATCTCAGTCCTTTGGTACTGGTTGAGGCCTGATTTGTGAACCAGGATGTGATCTATTCTGGAGAATGTTCCATGTGCCCTAAAGAAGCATGTGTATTCTGTTGCTTTGGGATGGAATGTTCTGACTATATCTGTGATGTCCATCTGGTCCAGTGTGTCATTTAAAGCCGTATTTCCTTGGTGATCTTTTGCTTAGATTGTCCATTTCAGTGAGGGGGGGGTGTTAAAGTCCCCTACTATTATTGTATTATTGTTGATGTGTTTCTTTGGTTTTTTACTAATTGGTTTATATAATTGGCTTCTACCATGTTAGGAGCATAGATATTTAAAATTGTTAGATCTTCTTGCTGGATAGACCCTTTAGGTACAATATACTGTTCTTCCTCATCTCTTATTATAGTCTTTGGCTTCAAATCTAATTTATCTGATAAAATGATTACTACCCCAGCTTTCTTTTGATGTCCATTAGCATGGTAAATTGTTTTCCACCCCTTCACTTTAAATCTGGAAGTGTCTTTGGGTCTAAAATGAGTGTCTTGCAGACAGTGTTTATTGATGGGTCTTCTGTTGTTGTTTTGTTTTGTTTTTTTAATCCAATCTGATACCCTGTGTCATTTGGGGCATTTAGCCCATTTACATTCAGGGTGACTATTGAAAGATATGAATTTAGTGGCATTGTATTGCCTGTAAGGTGACTGTTACTGTATATTGTCTCTGTTCCTTTCTGATCTGTTACTTTTAGGCTCTTTCTTTGCTTAGAGGACCCCTTTCAATATTTCCTTTAGCTAGATTGGCCAAGTGAAGAGAAGCCATTCCAAGATTACTAAAATTGGGAATAAAAGTGGATATATTATCAGCCTATAGATAGGTTTATAAGGAAATACTACGAATAATTATAGATTAATAAAATAGATAACTAACAAATTCCTAGAGAGACAGAAACTATCAAAAATGACTCAAGAAGAAAGAGAAAAGTTAAATTGATCTATAATAAGTAAGGAGATTAAATTAATCAAAAGACTACCTTCAGAGAAAAGGCCTTCTTTTCTTTGGTGAAATTGCTTCACTGGTGAATTCTAACAGACATTTTAAAAATTAATAAAAATTCTTCATGAACTTCTCTCAAAAACAGAGAAGGGTCCCACACTTACCAATTCATTTTATAAGGCCAGCATTACCATGATAACAAAACCAAACAAATATATCACAAGAACACTAGAAACCTATCTCTTTCGATTACTGACTCAAAAATCCTCAATCCAATAGAAGCAAATGGAATCCAGCCACATAAAAAAGAATTATACACCATAACTGAGTATATTTTATCCCAGGAATGTAAGGTTGACTTAACCTTTAGAAATCAGCTTGTAATACATGATATCAGTAGAATAAAGACAAAAGTCACATGATTTTCTCAGTAGATACAGAAAAAATATTTGACAATCCAGGATACCTTTATGATAAAAGGAGTGAAATACTAGAGATAAAAGGGAACTTCCTTAACCTGGAAAAGCATATCTACAGAACCTCCACAGCTAACATTATATTTAATGAAGAAAAACTGTATGCTTTCTCTCTAATGTTAGGAACAAGAGAATACTTACTCTCTTCTATTCAACATTGTACTGAAGGTTGTAGCCAGGGCGGTTAGTTAAGAAAATGAAATAAAGACATCCAGAGTAGAAAGAAAGTAAAACTATTTGCAGATGATATGATCTCGTTTATATAAAAACCTAAGAAATTCACTAAAAAACTACTAAAACTAATACACAAATTAAGGTTAAAGGATACAAATTCACTATTCAAAAAATCAATTGTGTATTTATACACTAGCAATGAACAATTTGAAAATGAATTTAAGAAAACAATTCCATTTTCAGTGACACCAAAAAGAATAAAATATTTAGGAATCAGGTTTTCAAAAGAAGTGTAAAACTCATGCTCTGAAAACTGTGAAATATTGCTAAAAAAATTAAAAAGATCTAATTAAGATCGAATGACATCCTTATTCATAGTTTGGAATACTTAGTACACTAATACTTCCTAAACTGATCTACGTATTCAGTGCAACTTTTATAAAATCCCAGCTGGCTTCTTGGCAGAAATTAATAACCTCTGAAATTCATGTGGAAATGCCAGAGACCTAGAATATCCAAAAGACATTAGATAGATCTAGAATATCCAAAAGATATTATATAGGAAAAAGGACAGAGTTGGAGGACTCACTGATTTTAAGGACTTCCTGATTTTAAGTTTTCCTGCAAAGATACAGTAATGAATAGAATGTAATGTTGGCATGAGGATAGATATATATAGATCAAGGGGCTAGAATTGAGAATCCAGAAATGAACCCTCACAGTGCATCCAAGGCCTACACATGAGAGGTAAAAAGTAAAAACTCTTTGGCAAAAACATACAAGTAAATTGTGCCATTGGATTTGGTGGTGTTTTCTTTCTTTCTTTCTTTCTTTTTTTTAAGATTTTATTTATTTATTTAACAGACAGATCACAAGTAGGCAGAGAGGCAGGCTGAGAGAGAAGGGAGGAAGCAGGCTCCCTGCTGAGCAGAAAGCCCGATTCGGGGCTCGATCCCAGGATGCTGGGATCATGACCTGAGCCGAAGGCAGTGGCTTTAACCCACTGAGCCACCCAGGCGCCCCATTGGTGGTGTTTTCTTAAATATGACAAAAGCATAAGGAACCAAAGAAAGAAGATAAATTGAGTTTTATCAAAATTTAAAACTTGACTGATTAAAAAATGGGTAAAAGACCTGGATAGACATTATAAAAAAAGTTTTATTTAAGAGACAGCGCATGCACACCGCAGGGTGGGGAGGAGCAGAGGAATAGAGAATCTCAAACTCCCACTGAGCATGGAGCCTCATGCGGGGCTTGATCCCATGACCCTGAGATCATGACCTGAGCCGAAATCAGGAGTTGGTGCTCAACTGAGTGAGCCACCCAGGTGCCCCATGAATAGAAATTTTTTCTAAAGAACATACATACATAGCCAATAGGTATATGAAAAAATCAATGTCATAGATAATCTGAGAAGTACAGATCAAAACAAAACTACAGTGAGATCTCACCACACACCTCAGAGGTCTCTTAAGTATTCTTACCCCCCCAAAGGGAAAAAAATGTAACTGTGGATATGTTAATTAGCTTGGTTGTGGTAGTCATTTCACAGTGCATGCCTATACTAAGATATCACATTATACACCTTAGATATATTCAGTTTGTCAGTCATTTTAGTAATGGGGGATGTGGAAATAGCATGTGAGAAAACATGGAATTGGGAAAAGAGTAGTGTATTTTAATTGTTTACAAAAGGTCTGGATGGCTGGAGTACCAGGTGTGAACAGAGAAATGGGCAGAGAGAAGAAAGCAGGGTTGAAGCATGATGATCTTTGGGGGCCTTGCCAGCCAGTTTGACATCTACATCTCTGCAGCCCTAGCCCCTTCTAGTGCCTTGATGAAAACATGTCCAATAAATGCTGACTGTTGTTGAGACCAAACAGAAGACAGACAAACCTCTATTGAGAAAATTCTAACTAATAAAAAAAATCTGAGAGAACACTTTTTTTTAACGTTTATGCTTCCGAGGATACCATCATGGAAGTCAAAAGACAACCCTACTGATGAAGGAAATATTTTTCAAATCACATATCTGATAAGGGGCTTCCATCTGAAATATTTTTTAAAAAGCCTTATAACTCAGTGATAAAAAGAAAGCCCAATTAAAAATGCACTATGGATCTGATTAGACATTTCTCTAAAAATCATATACGAATGGTCAGTTAGCACATGAAATTATGTTCAACATTACTAATTTGGGAAATGCAAATCAAAACCACGTTGATATATCCTACCCACTAAGATGGCTAAGATTAAAAAAGAATAATAATCTTAACTGTAGCCAAAATGCGAATGAAGAATGAAGAAATTCCCTGCTGGTGAAAATGTAAAACCGTGTAGTATGTTTGGAAAATAGTCTGGCATTTCCTGAAAAGATTTAACATTGATTTACTATGTAAGTCAGCAGTTATACTCCTAGGTAGGAGAAATGAAGGCATATGTGCACAGAGAAATTTATACATGAATGTTTATAGCAGCATGATTCATAATAGCCAAAAAGCGGAACCAACCCAAATGTCCATCAGTGGACAAATGGATTAATAAGATGGTCTGTGTATACAGTGGAGTAGCATTTGGTGGTAAAAAGGAATGATATATTTGATGCATACTATGGCATGAATGAACTTCGAAGATACTGACAGTGAAAGAAGCAAGTCACAAGAGACCACATATTGTATGATTACATTTATATGAAAAATCCAGAAAAGGTAAATGTATATAGGAAGGTAGATTAGTGGTTGCCTCAGGCTGGAATAGTTGGGGAAAATATTGAGGTGACTGCTAATGTTAGGGGTTTGGGGGAGTAGGTGATGAAAATGTTCTAAAACTAACTGTGATGATGATTTATCAATTGTGTGAATATACTAAAAATCATTTAATTGTACACTTTAAATAGGGGAAGTTTATGGTATGTGAATTATAAAATTATTAACAGTAAATTCACCACAACAAAAACAAACTATAACCATCCCTTTGTGGTTCTCTTGGTCTTAATGTCTCCTAAGTCTCTTTAAACTTGGGATACTTCACTTCCTCCACCATCTTCTTGCCTCCCATTTTTTGTACTAATAACTTGTTGGAGAGTCAAGCTCAGTTGAGTATCTCACATTTTTAATTTTTTTGCAAGCTTCCTTTTAGTGTTATGTGACCTGTATGACAAAATTCTCATTCTCCTCCTCCTCCTCCCTCCCCTCCTCCTTCCTTCTTCCTTCTTCCTTCTTCTTTCTCCTCCTCCTCCTCCTTCTTCTTGTTGTTGTTGTTGTTGTTCTTCTTCTTCTTCTTCTTGTTCTTGTTCTTCTTGTTCTTCCTCCTCCCCCCGCCCCTCCTCCCAGCTAGGTACTTGAACTCACAATCCCAAGATCAAGGGCCATGTGCTCTACTGACTGAGCCAGCCAGGCACCCTAAATCACTTTGATTCAGTTTTAAAGATTTTTATTTATTTGGTAGGGAGAGCGCCTGCACACAAGCAGAGGGAGCAGCAGAAAGAGGGAGAAGCAGGCTCCCTGCTGATCAGGAAGCTCTATTCCAAGACCCTGAGATCATGACCTGAGCTGGAGGGAGGCAGATGCTTAACTGAACCACCCAGGTGCCCTCTTCCCCAGTTTGAATTCTCATATTAAAATATAGGGTGAGGGGGCGCCTGGGTGGCTCAGTGGGTTAAAGCCTCTGCCTTCGGCTCAGGTCATGATCTCAGGGTCCTGGGATGGAGCCCCGCATCGGGCTCTCTGCTCAGCAGGGAGCCTGCTTCCCTTCCTCTCTGTCTGCCTGCCTCTCTGCCTATCTGTGATCTGTCTGTCAAATAAATAAAATAAAATAAAATATAGGGTGAGAAGGATTAAGTATATAACGTTTTACTGGAGTTATGGCCTTAAGAGAGATTAAGTAGTTGCTAAATTCCATTCACCCACAGAAGTACAGGTTAGACATTTTTCAACTTGAGGTGTCTCTAATTTTTCAATTTTGCTTGAAATTTCATTCCAGAAAATGATAACTAAGTAGTAGGAAACCAGTGAAGACCTTCAAGAAGAAAATAGCATCAGGTTTATGCTTTAAAAGGATCCTGTTGGCTGCTACATGGAAATAGGTTTGAAGGTGCCAGAGCAGATGCTGAGCATTTAGGAAACTCCTAAGTAGTTTGGGTGAAAGAAGATAGTAATTTTTGTTAGAATCGTGGTTATGGAATCAGGAGTAGACTGTTGAGGTAAAATAGATGAGACTTTGTAATGGATCTTGTATATAAATTGTTGTGTCCAGTTTGGCTCCCAGGTTTCTAACTTTTGTAAAACTGGGTGAATGTAAGTAGCATTCACTTAAAATAAATACTGGAGTAGATCTGGGTTTGAGCCTCCTTCATCTGATAAACTCTGGACAAGCTGAGTTTGTGATACCAAAATGGATGTGTCTGTTAGGTTTTGATATAAGGGACCAGAGCTCAGAGAAGAGAGATATAAAGAGATATGTAAAGGGATGCATGAAGGTACGTAAATATGGGAATCATTAGTCTGTATGAGTTAATACTCATACAGACTAATTTGAAGAATCTGAACATTTTATGACCAGGTGAGTGACAGTGAACCAACCATAGAGACAGATAGTGACTAGAGAAGTAGAAGGAGAAGTAGGAGAAATTGGTGTCAGAGAAGCCAGTGAATATTTCTAAAGGAGTAAGTGGTCAGTAGTCCCTAGATGGTACTATGAAAGGTCAGATATATCCTTCCAAACTCGTGTGTTTATTTCCATACCTATTGATCGAATTACATATGATTTTGTATCCTAGCTTTTATTGTTTTTGCTTAATTTATCATTAATATTTTTCTTGTTCACAATCTTTAGTTCCCTGAGTGGATATATACATGACTAAACCATTTCCTTATTGCTAGGTAATTAAGTTGCCTCTGCATTTTTGTTTTTGCAAAGAATGTGACTTTAAGTATTTTTGTACTTGTGCTTTTGGAGGGGTGTATTTTAGGTGTTTTTCTTAGGCTAATATACCAGAAGTAGTAGTAGTCCATCAAAGGCTTAGAATATCTTTATGGTCTTAAACTCTTTTAGCAAAATGATATACTTTTGAGGCAGTATTTTTTTCATAGACATCTTTTTTAAACAGTTGATTATTTTTACCAATTGACTTTATTAAGATATTTATACAAGACAGACATATTAAGAGTAAAGTATTACATCAATTCCTAAATTTTTACTATTAATATCTTTATTTTTTATTCATTGTAGACAGCACAAGTGCACACACCTTTGTGAGCAGGGGTAAGGGTGGGGAGGAGGGGCAGTGGGAGAGGAAGAGAGAATCTCAAGCAGACTTCAAGCTGAAGGCAGAGCTCTCAGAGTGTTTTTAAAAAATGTTCTTTCATATATCTCTTTCAATATAAATTCATACAGATATTTTATATAAATGGGATCTGATTACATTTGCCCTTTGGTAACCTGCTTTTATCACCTAAATACAGATTCTATTATCATTTTTATGGTTATATATGTATTATAAATTTATTTGTCCATTTGAAGTCCAGGGAATGTCTATACAGGTTCAGTCCCTTAAAATCTTTGATGGCTAATGTGCTGGGTTAAAGGATGTACATATTTAAAATTTCAAATACATATTTCTGTATTGTGTTGCATTTGGTTTCAAAGTGAGGATTTTTATTACAGAACTTTTTTCTTTTGAAAAAAGTTCAAATTTGGGGGAAATTGTGGTAATTGACTTTCACCATCTAACATTACTGTGCATTTATGACTTCTGCCATTTTATCTTTAGCTTTTGCCTGTGATGACAGAGCAGCTACAGTGGATGCCTTTTGTGAATACCAAACTTCATGAGCCTTTTGTAAAATTTATATATTGGTCTCTAAGACAGCTAGATGCGGGAACCCAGGTAAATGATTAATAGTAGTCTATCTTTTAGTATTAATACTGAATAGTATTATTTGTCTTGATCTTGTTCTTTTACAGGTTTATTTTCCTTTGTTCTGTTTATATTACAGGATTTTCTGCCTTCTTTGCTTTATTCACTACTTTCTCCTTTTATAAATATTATTTCTCAGAGCCCTAGGTTTGATTTAATATGCAACATTGTTTTTTGAGTTTCAAAATTGTAAAATAAGTATCACTCTATTTGGTCATTGTTAAAACCACTGCCCCCCGCTTATTTTACTTATAAATTTCCATATTTTACTGAAGGTAGTAGAAATTAAAGATTTCTTATTTTAATGCCAGTAAATGTACACTAACTAAATTGGACAGTGATTTATAATAGCCTAATCAAAGCAGAAAAATTATTCCAGCATTTTATAAAATGAACCATGCACGTTACCTATTCATATAAGGTTCATTCAATTTAAATTTAATGTCATGCATATGTAATCGTTTGTGCTTTGGGCTGTAGTAGTTTTGTAAAATTTTATTTCCCTAGTTAAATCCTGTAACAGCTTTCATTTACTTAACTGAGAGAAACAAATTTATGCTTGGGTAGTGTAATCTTGGTCCTGTGGAATTCAGAAAGCACACAGCTGAATCTCTTAGTGCAGTACTGATGATTAAGTAGTATTAATTGAGTCATGTGATCATTATGTAGTGTGATGGTTAAAGTTAAGGAAAAATATCTTTCTTTAGGTGGTGTCCCAAATACTTTGTCTCTGTGGTGCACAAGTAAGCACGTGAGCATGTATGTATACATGTGCACGTGCTCTCCGCCAAATATTATTTTGTATTTTTTGGTCTTAATACATGTCTCACTAAACAAAGTCATATGGATTATCAGATCTTGTAATGTTGCTGTCTTCTTTTTACAATTTAATTTTGCTATTTGTATTATTGTTTCTGAAAATGGTTGGCTTACTCTCAGCCACAAAAGGCTAGGCTCAGAAACTGAGTGAAATTTTCTTTTATCCTCCTTCCAAATACTCTTTTCATTTTCCTTTAGATAATTTATCATTTATTTTTACCTGTAAATGTATACTCTGCATTCTACTCTGTATTCTGTATTCTGTACTGCCAGCCTACATCTACATTTCTAGTGAAAAGTAGCATTCTTGCCACTGTCCCATTTGTTTATTCAACATTTATTTATGGATTTCTAATATTTTAATTTTAGTGATTGTCTGATTGTATGTACTTTTTAAAACTAAGCTTTTTATGTTGAGATAATTGTAGATTCACTTGTAGTATTAAGAACTAATGCAGAGAAATCACTTGTCTCCCTAACCCACTTTACCCCCAGTGGTAACATCTTACAAAACTAGTACAATATCACAACCATAATATTAATATAATCAAAATAACAACAGTTCAATCACCAGATTCCTCATGTTGCTTTTTTTCATGTATACAGACTTTCATTTTTTAGAGCAAATTTAGATTCACAACAAAATTGAACACAGAGATTTCCCATATACTCTCTGACCCCACATATTTACTGACTCCACACTTCAGCTTCTTCCACCAGAATTTGCTACAAATTGCTATAATTTGTTACAATTGATGAACCTACATTGGTCTGTTATTTCACTCCAAGTCCATAGTTTACATAATTAGGATTCACTCTTGGTGTTTTATATTCTATGAATTTTGACAAAAATGTAATGGTGTATAACTACCAAATATAATATAATGCAGAATAATTTGTTATTAATAATAGTTTGCCCTAAAAATCCTCTGTGCCTGCCTAGTCACACTTCCCTCCTAACTCCTGTAAACTACTAATCCTTTTACTCTTTGTCTTTTACATAATGTGATAGCTTTTCCTTTTACAGAGTAACATATAGCTTACAGTTATGCAATATATAGCCTTTTCAGATTGGTTTCTTTCACTTAACAATATGCATTTAAGATTCCTCCATGTCTTTTCATGGTTTGATAGCTCATTTCTTTTCAGTGCTGAATAATATTCTATCATCTAGATATACCACAGTTTATCTATCCATTCACCTATTGAAGGACATCTTGATTGCTTCCAAGTTTTGGCAAGTGTGAATAAAGATGCCGTAAACATTCACGTGCAGGTTTTTGTATGGACATTAGTTTTTGACTCCTTTGGGTAAATACCAAGGAGCACAACTGTTAGATAGATATGGTAAGAGTTGTTTAGTTCTTTGAAAAACTATAAGCTGCCTTCCAAAGTGGCTACACCATTTTACATTTCCAGGAGCAGTGAATGAGAATTTCTTTTGCTCCACATCCTCATTAGCATTTGGTGTTGTCAGTGTTTTGTGTTTTGGCTATTCTAATTGGTACATAGTCAAATCTGGTTGGTTAAATTTTCAGTTTCCTAATGACATACCATTGAGTATCTTTTCATGTACCCATTTGCCATCTGCATATTTTCTTTGGTGAGGTTTCCAGGTTCTTTGCCCATTTTTTAATTGGGTTGTTTTCTTACTGTTGGCTTTTTAGAATTCTTTCTGTATTTTGGGTAACAGTTCTTTATCAGATGTGTCTTTGTAAATATTTTCTCCTCCCAATCTGTGGCTTTTTTCTCTTGCTTTGACAGAGTACTTTTTAACTTTAAAGAAGCCCAGCTTCTCAGTTATTTTTTGTGGACCATGCCTTTGGTGTTGTATCCAAAAAGTATTTACTGTATCCAAGGTATTATGTATTCTTGGAGAATTGACTATCATTATTTAGTGCCCTTTTTACCTTGGTAACTTTCCTTCTCTGAAGTCTGTTTTGTCTGAAATTAATATAGTTATTCTAGCTTTCTTTTGGTTAGTGTTAGCATGGTATATATTTCTGTCCATTTACTTTTAATCTGTATTTGTCTTTATATTTAAAGTGGGTTTCTTATGGACAATGTATAGTGGGTATTTTATTTTGATTCACTCTAATAGTCTCAATTGGTGTATTTTGACTATTGGTATTGAAAGTGATTATTGATATTGTTGGATTAATACATACCATATTTTTACTATTTTTTATTCATTGACAATTGTTCTTTGTTCCTATTTTGTTCTCTCTTCTCCTGCCTTTTGTGTTTTTATTTTTTTTTAAAGATTTCATTTATTTATTTGACAGAGAGAGAGATCACAAGTAGGCAGAGAATCAGGCAGAGGAGAAGGGGGAAGAGGGTCCCCCCTGCCAAGTAGAGATCGAGCGGGGCTCGATCCCAGGACCCTGGGATCATGACCTGAGCAGAAGGCAGAGGCTCAACCCACTGAGCCACCCAGGCACCCCGCTTTTTTGGTTTTAATTTTATATAATTATTTTTATATAATTTTTTAATATAATTTATATAATTTTAAAATATAATTTTATATAATTTTGGTTTTAATTTTATATGCTTCTACTTTCCATTCTTTCTTAGCTTATCAATTGTATGTCTTTTTTTATTTAGTTGTTGCCCTACAGTTTGCAATATACATTTACAACTATCTGAATCCACTTTGAAATTACACTATATATCTTTACATGAAGTATGAATGTCTTATAATACAGTAGACCTACTTTATCTGTGCTTTCATTTTCTGTGGTTTCAGTTAGCCACGGTTAACCGTAGTTTAGAAGCAGATGATCCTCCTTCCAGAGTATTGTCAGAATTGTTATTAGCCTGATGTTAAGTAAGGTCACAATGCCTGTTTCATTCACCTCACTTCATCTCATTCTGTAGACATTTTACCATCTTACATTGTAATCATAAGAAGGGTAAGCACAGTACAGTAAGACATTTTGAGAGAAACCACATTCACATAACTTCTATTATATTGTTATAATCTATTTTATTATTAGTTATTGTTGTTAATCTCTTACTGTGCCTAACTTATAAATTAAACTTTATCATAGGTATGTATGTATAGGAAAAGACATAGTGTATCAATGGTTTGGTAATGTCCATGGTTTCAGGGAGCCACCAGGGATCTTGGAACTCATGCCCCCCAGATAAGGGGGACTACTATAACAACATACTGCAGATTTCTTCTTCCTGTCCTGTATTCCCTTGTATCATTCCTGTCATTCATTTCATTTACACATAAGCATACATAAGCATGCATATGTACACACACGCACACACAGAGGCATCCATAATCAAACACATTGTTGCTATTGTTTTCAACAAATTTATGTTAGATAAGTTAATAAAAGATAAAAGTCTTTATTTTATGTACACTTATTCCTTCTGTAATGCTCTTTCTTTCTGTACATCCAGATTTCTAAGCTATATGATTTTTCCTTCTCTCTAAAGAATTTTATTAATATTACTTTCAGGGCTGGCCTGCTGGTAATAGATTCCTTCAATTTTTGGTGACCTGAGAAAATATTTATCTTTATTTTTGATGGATAACTTCACAGTATATAGAATTCTAGGTGTGTGGAGTTTTTTCCTCAACATTTTAAATATTTCATTCTACTTTGTGGCTACATGGTTTTTGAGGAGAATTTGGATATTATTCTTATCTTTGCTTCTCTGTGAATAAGCTGTTTATTCCTCTGGCTTCTATCAAGATTTTTTAAAAAAGCTTTTATTTTCCACAGTTTGAATATGATAGGCTTTGGTGTAGGTTTTTGGGGGGTTTGGTATTTATTCTTCTTGGTGTTCGCTGAGCTTCCTGGTTTTGTTTTGTTTCCTATGTTAATTTGGAGGAAACTCTGTCATTGTTGCTTTAGATATTTCTTTTATTCCTTTCTTTTCCTTCTGGTATTTCTATTACCTATATGTTACACCTTTTATAATTGTCCCATAATTTTTGGATATTCTGTTCCATTTTATCCAGTCTGTGTTTTTCTCTTTGTATTTCAGTTTTTGAAGTTTCTTTTGATGTATCTTTAGAGTTAGAGATTATTTCTTCACCTGTGTCTAGTCTACTAATAGGCCCACCAAAGGCATTATTCATTTACAGTGTTTCTGATCTCTAGCATTTCTTTTTGATTCTTTCTTAGAATTTCCATCTCCCTGCTTATATTACTCATTAGTTGTTATGTGTTGTCTACTTTTTTCATGAGAACTCTTAGAATATTAATCATGATTGTTTTAAATTCTCAGTCTGATTATTCTAACATTCCTACCGTATTTGAGTCTGATTCTGATCCTTATTTGTCTTTTCAAACTGTCGATTTTTGCCTTTCAGCATGCCTTTTGAGTTTTTCTTGTTATCTGGACATGTTGTACTATGTAAAAGTGACTGCTGTAAGTGTCCCTTTAATACATCCTAAGATGTTCAGGAAGGGGAAGTGTTACATAGTTGTATGATTCAATATCAGTCTTTTGGTGAGATTGTGTCCCTGGGCAGTGAACTTCGTAAGTGCTTCCCAGTTTTTCTCCCCCTGAGGTGGGGTAGAATTGCTAGAGCAGGCTAGATTTTGCTATTTCCTTTCCCCTAAGCCCCTAAATCCGTTAGACTCTGATAAAACCCCAGTAGATGAAGCTCTGGTAAAGTAGTTTTCGTGAGGACTAATCCTGTTATAATAAGAACAAAATTGTGTCATATTTCAAAATGGTCACTTTTTCACTCCCTTACCTGAAGCATGAGGGGATTTTTCTCTAGTCTTCACTGTGAGAGCTGTTAGAGCTCCTGGAGCTAAAACCAGTAAAATTTGGGAACTGCCTTGTGACTGGCCCCAGCTGGCATTTTTAACTCTCAAGCTTGTTCACACTGGGCCTCCAACAATTTTCAGTTATAGCTCAGATTTTCCTTTGTTGGTACCAGTTCCTGCAGAGATTTCAGCTCATGGTTTTCTGCCATAGTAAGTTGTAATTCTCTGTATTCTCCTCTCTCTCCAAATTTTGGGTTTTGTCCTGGGATCTCACTTCTGTTGGATCTAAGAAAGCTGTCAATTTTTCAGTTGTTCGGCTTTTTACTTGTTGTTAGGTTGGAGTGACAACTTCCAAGCCCCTTATCCACCAGACCAGAAATCAGAAGTCCTCATGTTACCTTTTATAACAATACCCACTTTCCTCTTGCCCTACCCATTCTTTAATTTCTCCCACCACTAACTTCTTTTTCTCCATTTCTATAATTAATGTCAAATCACAAATGCTATTTGAATGTAATATACAGTATGTAATCCTTTGAGATTTTTTTTTGCATTTAACATAGCTTGCTGGAGATCTGTTTAAGTTGTGGCATTCCTTTTTATTGATTCCATGGTAGGAATATACCATATTTTAACGATTCATTGGTTAAAGGAAACTAATTTTTTTCTATTATAAATGCTGTAAACATTGATGTGCAGGTTTTTGTGTATAAATAAGTTTTTATTCCTCTGGGATAAATGTCCAAGAATACGGTTGTTGTATGGTAGCTGCATGTCTAATTTTTTAGTAAACTGCCAAATTTTAAGAGTGATTTTATTAATTTACCCCCTCACTAGCAATATCTGGGTGATCTAGTTTCTCCTTGACCTCACCAGCATTTAGTATTATTACTATTTTTTATTTTTACCATTCTTGACAGTATTGTTTTCTCATTGGAGTTTTAATTTGCATCTCTCCAGTGGCTAAACATACCTTTTTATGTATTTGCTTTCTACAGGTATATCCTCTTCAGTCTGTTTGTGTCTTTTGCCCATTCTTTAATGGACTCTTTGTTTTCCATTGTTGAGTTTTGAGAGTTCTTTATATTTGGATACTAGTCCTTTGTTGGGTATGTCATTCGGAAATAATTTTTTTCTTTCTTGTATTTTCATCATCTTAACAGGGTCTTTTGGAGACTTTTAAATTTTAATGATTTCCAGTTAATCAGTTTTTCTTTTTGTGGATGTTGCTTTAGGGGCCAAGTATAAGAATTTGTTGCCTAACCCTAGATTGTGAAGATTTTCTCCTTTTTTTTTTCTTAAAGTTTTATACTTTTACAGTTTACATGTAAGTCCTTGTACAGTTTCAGTTAATTTTGTATGAGGTGTGAGATTTAGATCAAGGTTAATAAATGCCCAGTTGCTCCAGCACCATTTATTGAAAAGTCTTTCCTTCCTCTGTACCTTTGTCGGTTGGGAATAATTTTGTGGGTCTCTTTCTGGGTTCTCTGTTATGTTCCATGTATCTGTGTGTCTTTTCCTTTGCCGATTTCATACTGTTGATTCCTGTACCTTTATAATACATTTTGAAATTGGGTATTTTGATCTCCTCCCATTTTATTATTTTTTAAAAATGTTTTAACTAAAATAGTTCCCCTTGCCTTTCCTTATAAATTTTAGAATAATATTCTCTATCGACAAAATATCTTACAGGGAGTTTGATAGGAGAATTGCATTAACCTATATATAAATTTGAGAAAAATTGACATCTTTACCGTGTTGTCTTCCAATTCAGGAACATGATATGTTTCTCCATTTTATTTAGAAATTTGATTTCTCTCATCCATGTTACGTAGTTTTAAACATAAAATTCCTGTACATTATTTGCTAGATCATCAGCTGCATATTTAGTGTTTTTGAGTGATTGCAGTTGGTATTTTTAAAATTTTGGTGTTTGTGTTGATACTCTGTTCATTCTGTATCATGTGACAATGATCTTACTAGTTTTAGGATTTGCCTTGAAGGTTCTTTGGAATTTTCTAGGATTTGCCTTGAAGGTTCTTTGGAATTTTCTAGTCATGGATCTGCATATAAGGAGAGTTTTTTGTTTTCCTTTTTTTTTTTTTTTTAACATATATGCCTTTAATTTTTCTTTTGCATTAGCTATAATATCTACAACTATGGTAAATATGAATGATAATGGATGTCATTGGCTTGTTCTTGATCTAAGGGGGGAACACAGTGAGTCCTTTAACTATTATATTAGCTATGGTTTTATAGACTTTTTGTTTTGTTTTGTTTTTTTGACAGAGAGAGAGATCACAAGTAGGCAGAGAGGCAAGCAGAGAGAGAGAAGGGGGGAAGCAGGCTCCCTGCCAAGCAGAGAGCCCAATGCAGGGCTCGATCCCAGGACCCTGAGATCATGACCTGAGCCGAAGGTAGAGGCTTAACCCATTGAGCCACCCAGGCGCCCTATAGACTTTTTTAAATCAACTTTAGTTCCCCTCTGTTTCTGCTTTTCTGAGTTTTTTTAAATCATGAATGAGTGTTGAAACTTTTTTCAAATGCTTTTTTGTATTTATTGATATGATCATGTGATTTTTCTTTTTCTTTAACCTGACAATGTGGTGCATTACTGATGGGCTTTCAAAAACTAAATTAGCCATGTATTCCTGAAATAAAGCCCACTTAGTCATGTTGTGTAGTTCTTTTTGTATTTGCTGCATTTTTTGGCTAATATTTTGTTAAAGAGTCTATATTCATTAGTTATTGGTCTGCAGTTTTTATTCTTTTATACTATCTTTGTCTGTTTTTGTATCAAGGTAATACTGTGTTCATAAAATTAATTGATAAGTGTTCCATCCTCTCTTTCTGAAAGAAGTTAGATTTAATGTTAATTCTTCTTTAGACTTTTGGTAGAATTCTTCTATGAAATTGTCAGCCTGGAGCTATCTTTTGGGGAGATTTTTAAAAATTAATTATTTATTTATTTGACAGAGAGAGAGAAGAGAGAAAGAGAGCACGCGGGCAAGCAGGAGGAACAGCAGGCAGAGGGAGAAGCAGGCCCCCCGCTGAGCAGGGAGCCTGATGTGGGGCTTGATCCCAGGATCCTGGGATCATGACCTGAGCCAAAGGCAGACACTTAACTGACTGAGCCTCCTAGGCACCCTGAGAGTTTTAAAACTATGAATTCAAGTTCCTTAATAGTTATATTAAGGGATATTATGTAATTCATATAAGTGATTTGTAGAAATTTGTGCTTTTCAGGGAATTGAATGAACCCTTTTGTCCAAGCTGTTCAATATACATGTGGAAAGTTTTGTTTTGTTTTGTTTTGTTTTGTTTTTGTGGATATGCATTTTTTTTAAAGATTTTATTTATTTATTTGACAGAGATCACAAGTAGGCAGAGAGGCAGGCAGAGAGAGAGGGGGAAGAAGCTCCACACCGAGCAGAGAGCCCGGTGAGGGGCTTGATTCCAGGACCCTGGGACCATGACCTGAGCTGAAGGCAGAGGCTTTAACCCACTGAGCCACCCAGGTGCCCCACATGTGGAAAATTTTTTATAGTGTTCTCTATATGTCCTTTTGATGTCCTCAGTGTTTGTAGTAATACCTTCTGTTTCATTCCTAGTATTTTTTTTTAAGATTTTATTTATTTGCCAGACAGAGATCACAAGTAGGCAGAGAGGCAGGCAGAGAGCGTGGGGGGAAGCAGGCTCCCCGCTGAGCAGGGAGCCCGATGTGGGGCTCGATCCCAGGACCCTGAGATCATGACCTGAGCTGAAGGCAGAGGCTTAACCTACTGAGCCACCCAGGTGCCACTCATTCCTAGTATTGATAATTCATGTCATTTTTTTTTTTTGTCTTTCTTGCCAGAAGTTTGTTTTGTTGATGTTTTAAAAAGGACCATTCTTTTATTTCATTATTTTATAGTTTTCATTTTTATCCCTTTATTAATTCCTTCCTTCTGTTTGCTTTGGATTTATTTTGGTCTTTTTTTAGGTTACTAAGTAAAAACTTAGATTATTCATTTGAGACTTACTTTTTTTCTAACATGGTGCTATTTTTAGTGCTGTTTTTCTGTCAGCACTGCTTTAACTGTGTCCCACAAATTTTGATAAGTTACATTTTCATTTCTTCTAATTTAATGTATTTTAAAAATTTCCCTTGAGACTACTTCATTGACCCATGAGTGATTTAGAAGTTTGTTTTAGATCTTTCTTTTAGCTTTCTGTTTTTCTGGTTTGGTTGTATTGACATTCTGCTCTTGTTGTGTGGGTGTTCTATAAATGTGGATGCTTGTTATGGCATTTTTTAGTTTCTTTATATCCTTGTTAATATTCTATCTAATTGTATCTCAGAAAAGTCTTCAGATATTATTGCGAGTTTATATATTTCTCCTGTTTACCATTTTTGCCTCATATGTTTTGGAGCTCTGTTGCTTTGTGCATATAAATATAGGACTATTATGTGTTCTTAGTGGATTAACTGTTTTATCATTATGTAATGTCTCTCACTGTACCTGGTAATTTTCTTTGCTCTGAGATCTATTCTCTGATACTAATATAAGCACTCTACTCTCCTTAGATTCATGATGTCCTTCTTCATTCTTTTAATTTTGTCCTGTTTACATTGTTATATTTGAAATGAGATTTTTGTAGATAGCATGTAGCTAGATTTTTTTTAAGACTTTATTTATTTGACAGAGAGAGAATGAGAAACAAGTAGGCAGAGAGAGAGGGGGAAGCAGGCTCCCTGCTGAGCAGAGAGCCTGATGCGGGGCTCAATCCCAGGACCCTGAGATCATGACCTGAGCCAAAGGCAGAGGCTTACCCCACTGAGCCACCCAGGCACCCCCCCAGATTTTGTTTTTTAATCAACTTTATCAAGTTCTGTGTTTTAATTGGTATAGTTAGGCCATTTATATTTAATGTAGTTATTGATATGTTAGGGCTTAAGTTTGTTATTTTATCTCTTGTTTACTGTTTGTTTTTGTATATCTTTTTCATTTCTCTGGGTTTTCTTTTCCCCTGCTTTGCTGTGGATCTCTTGAACATTTTTAAAACTCCATTTTGGTTTATTTATAGTTTTGAGTATTTCTCTTTGTAGTTTTTTTATTAGTCCTTCTAGCTATCACATCGTATATAGATAACTTACCACAGTCTACGGGTGTTTTTATTTTGCTAATTCAGTTGAAGTATAGAAACCTTGCCTTTTGGGATACCTGGGT